>NC_042615.1:660302062-660636305 GCF_901001135.1 Rhinatrema bivittatum
GGCTGAGTCAGTTTCACAGGAGGATGCAGAACTCAGAAACAGAATGAAAGGAAGAGTCAGGTTCCCAGGAGGGTATGAACCCCAGTGTTGGCATAGACCTATCAGCAGAGCAGACGTGGCCCTGAGAGGGCAGCAGTTTAGATACAATGGAACCCCCAGGCCAACACTGCCCACCAGCCCAGTTGCATTTTTTCACATGGGTGAGACTTGGGATAAAAAAAGGAGGATAATAACAATACTTGATTAAGCGGGAACAGATGTCCCTTCTATTCTATATTGTGGTTTTACTCTGGGGGCCAACAACCCCAAATTGCCAAATATTAAGGGCCTTATTTTCAAGGGGTTACATGCACCGGGCCTATTTTCAAAAGGCCCGAGGATGCGCATAAAGCTCTGGGATGCGTGTAAGTCCCGGGGCTTTACTAAATGGGCGGTACAGGGTGGGGCGGGGGCCAGAATCTCCGACAGAGCCATTGCTGCTGTGTTGGAGGATTCGTGCCAGCAGGCTGCCGGCGCACGCAACTTGCGCCTGCCCAGAGGCAGACATAAAAGGTAGACAAAGGACAGGGGGGGGTTAGAGTAGGGCTAAGGGGGAAAGGTTAGGGGAAGGGTTGGGAAGGTCAGGCTAGGGGGAAGGGAAAGGGGGAAGGTAGTGCAGCTCGGCACGCACAATGTGCACAATTGTGCACCCCTTGCGTGTGCTGACCCCTGATTTATAGCTTGCACATGCCTGCACGCGCAAGTTATAAAATCAGGTATCCATGTGCTTGCGCCGGGTAGCACGCAACATGTACTCCTGCATGCACCCTTTTAAGATCTACCACTAAATGTTCTTACTATCTTGTAGAAATGTATATAGTTGTGTGGCCTGAGACTACTAACCATGAGTAGATATGTGTGCTATTTGACATCATAGAACATAGAAACATAGAAATGACGGCAGAAGAAGACCAAATGGCCCATCCAGTCTGCCCAGCAAGCTTCCCTCTTTTCTTCTCCCATACTTATCTGTTTCTCTTAGCTCTTGGTTCTAATTCCCTTCCACCCCCCCTCCATTAATGTAGAGAGCGGTGGAGGAGCTGCATCCAAGTGAAATATCTAGCTTGATTAGTTAGAGGTAGTAGGAGTAGTAACCGCCGCAATAAGCAAGCTACACCCATGCTTATTTGTTTTTACCCAGATTATGTTATACAGCCCTTATTGGTTGTTTATCTTCTCCCCTGCCGTTGAAGCAGGGAGCTATGCTGGATATGCTGAGGTATCAGTTTTTTTCTTCTCCCCTGCCGTTGAAGCAGAGAGCTATGCTGGATATGCATCGAAAGTGAAGTATCAGGCACATTTGGTTTGGGGTAGTAACCGCCGTGACAAGCCAGCTACTCCCCGCTTTGTGAGTGTGAATCCTTTTTTCTTCTCCCTGCCGTTGAAGTTATGCTGGATATGCGTGAAGTATCAGTTTTTCTTTTCCCCTGCCGTTGAAGCAGAGAGCTATGCTGGAAATTCGTGATGTATCAGTCTTTCTCCCATGCCGTTGAAGTAGAGAGCCATGCTGGATATGCGTCGAGAGTGAAGTATCAGGTACATTTGGTTTGGGGTAGTAACCGCCGTAATAAGCCAGCTACTCCCCGCTTTGTGAGTGCGAACCCTTTTTTCTTCTCCCTTGCCGTTTAAGCAGAGAGCTCTGCTGGATGTATGAAGTAACAGTTTTTCTTTTCCCCTGCTGTTGAAGCAGAGAACTATGCTGGATATGCATTGAAAGTGAAGTATAAGAATGGAGTGATCAAGCTAGTTGAAAGGCATCAGGAATAGCAATGTCCATAGTCATTTACTTCTATAGTCTAATAAACCTGCTATATTTGTACATATTGCCAGCCTTGTTCACAGTCCCATTTGTTTTCCTGGGGTGAAGGGAAGGAAATTCTACCCACTAACACAGGGGTCGGGAACCCATGGCTCGCGAGCCAGATATGGCTCTTTTGAGGGCTGCATCTGGCTCGCAGACAAGTGTCGCCATACTTCGCGGTTCCCCGCTGACCCAGCTGCTCCCCGGTCCTCCGCCGCCCGGGCTTAAAATGCTGTCAGCCCGGGCGGAACGCAGCAGGACAGCTGGAGTCAGCGGCACCGGCGTGCTCTCTTCTCCTCCCCCCCCCCCCCCGCGGCCCGGAAGAGGAAGTGGAGAGCATCAGGTGCCTGCGCGGGAAGAAGAGACCACACTAGCGTGGTCTCTTCTTCCGCGCAGGCACCCGATGCTCTCCACTTCCTCTTCCGGGCCGCGGGGGGGGAGGAGAAGAGAGCACGCCGACTGGAGGCATCCGGGTGCCTGCGCGGGAGTCATCGGGTGTCAGCCGGGTGCCAGCGCTGGAGTCATCGGGTGCCTGCGCGGGTCTTCCCGCAGGCACCCGATGCTCTCCACTTCCTCTTCCGGGCCGCGGGAAGAAGAGAGCACGCCGGTGCTCTCTTCTTCCCGCGGCCCGGAAGAGGAAGTGGAGAGCATCGGGTGCCTGCGCGGGAAGACCCGCGCAGGCACGCTAGTGTCCGACGGGAAGAAGACTGCAGCGCGGCTCGGAGGAAAATGAAAATCTTGAACCGCGGCCGATGGGACTCCACCTTCGCCTCCGCGAGGGCTGAAAATGAAGGAGGTTAGCGTTGGGAGGTGGCTGCTGCTGCCGCGAGTTCCCGTGGGGGGGGAGAGAGAGAGTGAATGAGCGAGCAAGCATGTGTGTTTGAGATCCTGTGTGTGTGAGTGAGAGATTGCATGTATGTGAATGATTGAGAGCCTGTATTGTGAAAGAGAGTATGTCTGTGATTGAGATCCTGCCTGTGAGAGAGAGAGCATGAATGTAAGTTTACCATTGGGAACCTGTATGTGTAAGTTTGTAATTGAAAACCTGTTTGTTTGAAAGAGTATGTGTGTATGATTGAGATCCTTGTGTGTGAGAGAGATCATGTGTATGTATGATTAAGAGCCTGTATGTATAAGTAAGAGAGAGATCATGTGTGTCTGTGTCTGATTGACAGCTGGTTTAGGTGATGGAGCATGTGAGTATGTGATTGAGAGCCTGTGTTTAAATGAGAGAGAGACCATGTGTGTCTGTGTGATTGAGAGCTGATTTAGTTGAGGGAGCATGTGAGTATGTGATTGAGAGCCTGTGTTTAAATGAGAGAGAGAGACCATGTGTGTCTGTGTGTGATTGAGAGCTGATTTAGGTGAGGAGCATGTGAGTATGTGATTGAGAGCCTGTGTGTAAATGAGAGAAAGAGAGGACATGTTTGTAAGCATGTGAATGAGAGTCTGTGTGTGAGAGAAAAAGACAGCATGTATTATGTGATTGAAAGCCTGTGTGTGTGTAAGCGTGAAAAGATAGACAGCATGTGTGTAAATGTGTAATTAAGAGCCTATATAAGTGAGAGAGAAAAAACATTTGTATATGTGAGTGACTGAGAGCATGTGTGTATAGGTGTGTCATTGAGAGCCAGTGTGAGAGAGAGCGCTGGTATGTGACTGAGAGAGGAGAAAGTTCCAAGCAAACCACCCCACCTCCTGCTAATTCAGAACAATCTCAGGACACCTGGATATCAAACGTTCCCAGGTATGCAGAGCAAAAAAATTTTGTATCCTTATTATTTTTCATTACTGGATCTTTGTGTCTGCTATTTTGAAATATTTTGTTGGTATCTGGAAATGTTTTATATGAGTTTTTAATTATTGGATATTCCACTCATCAGCTGTTTCGAAATATGTTCTTTTTGTTAGTACAGTTTTACTGCTGATGATTTTATATTTCTTGATTTGTTTTATAAGGATGTGTGATGTTTCTTTTTTCCTTTGTTACACTGCATACAGAGACTCTGGCTTGTTGCAGTTTCCAATTCAGTTTTTGTCTGCATGCTTCTTGTTATGCGTTTTGGTCTCTTTATTCTATGTTAGGTGAGGGACAGCACGTGATTCAGGTGAGGTTTTCTGCTGGCGTGTAGTTTCTGTGTAGGACTCTATAGCAGCCTGACTTGGTCCGTTTTCCTAATAGGAGATGTATTGGTGTCTTAAGGCCTGGTGTAATATTTTCAGAGACTTATTGTACTTTAAAAGTGTGATCTTACATAAAATGCACACATTTACTTGTATTTAGTTTTAAACATATTGTATGGCTCTCATGGAATTACATATTTTAAAATGTAGCGTTTATGGCTCTCTCAGCCAAAAAGGTTCCTGACCCCTGCACTAACACCTTCTTCCCCAGGTGGAGGCAACAGGTGCCAAGAATGTGAGGACCGACAGAGTCTGCCCTAGGAGGGTTTCTGCCAGGTCAGTCAGACCCAGGAATGTCCCACAAGTTAAGCAGTCAATTTTCAAAAGTTATGCACATAAAAGTAGCATTTATTTATTTATTTGTTGAGTTTTATATACCATCATTCAGTAGAGCCATCATAACGGTTTACAAAAATATATTTTTCTTAGCAGTTGTGTAACAGAAAAAACAATTTGAACAATATCAGAAATAAGCATATCAAGTCCAGAGAGCATTATTAGGTTGGAAGAGGAGGGTATGCAGTTCAGGGTGAAGAGAATGTATTAAGAGGTTTATAACTGAGAGTTCAGTTGAGAGTTGGGATGATCAGACATCTGAGGGTCAGTGTAGAATTTGCAGAACATTAGTGTTTTTAGGTCCTTTTTGAATATTTTTAGGTCGTGTTGGGTTCTCAGGAATTTAGGTAGAGTGTTCCAAAGTTTAGGTGAAGCAATTGAAAAGCATATGAAAGCAATTTTCAAAAGCCCATTTACACGTATAAATGCCACTTATGTTCTTAAAATCTTTTGAAAATTCACTCCTATGAAGTAAATTTTCAAAGGATTTGTATATAAAACTAGCAATTTTCAGAAGTCCATTTATACACACAAAACCCAGTTTTTATGCTTGTAAATCCTTTAATAAATTAACTCCATACAGGTGAATTTTCAAAGGAGGTACACATGTAAATGTAATATCCTATGGTAGCAATTTTTAAAAGCCATTTACGAGCTTAAAGTGCACTTACATGGATAAATCCTATGGACGATTCAATGGCATATTTTATGGCAATTTTTAAAAGCCCACTTATATGTATAAAGTGCATTTACATGTGTAAAACAGTTTTAAACTGTAAATGCTTTTCAAAAGTAGGCCCTAATTTGTCGGATACATTTATTTTGTGTCTCTTACAGACTTCAGTCCACAATTTAGTCAGACACCTAACAATTTTACAGAAGAGTAGTTTGGTCCCTGAGATGGCAAAAATAAACCTTTTATAGAGTAAAGACATTTGAGAGCTACTGATCATGATACAAGATTCTGAAAGAGTAGACTAAGACTTAACAGTAGAAAATTTTTCTTCACAAAGGGTGTTCTGACTCCGCAGCATATTTAACTGTATATGTATGTATGTTTCTTTTTAGACATAGACAGAGGAGGAACAAACAGGAACAGATCCAACCAGAAGCTCAGCAACATTTAAACAATAACCAATAAGGAAGGTTAGCTCTATAATATGAAGAGAACCTAAACTATGTCATTGCTTAGCTTAGGTTCTATTCATGTTATAGAGCTAACCAACTTAGGGCTAGATTCATCAAACTATCGCAAGCGATAGGAAGAGGAGTGTGTTTTATGGTAATAGTGCACATTGCGATAATTAGGCTATCTTAGCGCTTTGCATAGGTATTACCGTAGAGTGCGATAACTTTTTTGAACTTTGTGGTAATACCACAATTGTTGCAATTCCTACCTACAACCACTGGGAGGAGAGAGAAGAGATTCATTCATTCCTTGGAGACCCTACTTCCTTCTAAAAGTTCATTTGGAATTGGCTCTTGACAAGCTTGAAACTCCAGGATCCTCTGCAGAAGCTTTTCACCTTATTTCCTTGCTTTCTATTGCATCTATTTCCCTCTGCTGCTGTCTTCTGCTGTTTACTGATGGTCACAGCTTCCTTTATGGCTGCAGCTGTCTGCTTTTGACTAAGCTCTCAGTCCCACAGAAGCAGACCTGATACAGCTGTGATGTGGAACTATCTTCAATACCTTACCATTCACAGTGAGCATCAAACTGCTTATAATTCAATAAATGTTTTGGTATTAAGATGTGAGTTCTCTCTTGACTTTGGAAGCTTAAAGCAAGGAAAAGGTTAAACTTTCTGTATAGACTCCTAGGAATAACAGGAGCTGAGGACAGAACAGTGAAATAGCATACAATTATAGGAATTCTTAATCAAGGATTACTGGAGGCTGGCTGTATATACTTGGCTTCAGAGTGAAGTACAGACTGTGTGTAACTGCTTGTCAGTATTAAAAAGACATTTCTGTTGTGCAAGTCTGTTGCTCAACTTGGGAGCACTTTCATATCCCCCCTCCCATCTGTGATTACATTAGTAGCTTGAAGTGCAGTGCTGATTCTGTGAGCTGATAACTTGATACTATCACCAGCTATCCAAAAGGAAACCTGCTCAGTTAAAATGCAAAAGTCTCTACCCTGTCAGTTTTAACTGTTGTTGTTGCTTGTAAAAGGAAGTATGTATTAACTGAAAAAAAGCACTAGAGAAATTTGAAACTGACAAAACCAGTTACCTAAATTAATAGAATGTGAGAAGAGTCACAGTCTGATACATATAAGCTTAGAAAATGACTATATGGCCCATCCATCCCATTAATTTAGCATTATAATTCTCATCACTTCCTTAGAGATCACCTGCATTTATCCAATGCTTTCTTGAATTCAGATACTGTTTTCTCTACCACCTCTTCTACTACCTCCATGAATCTACCACCCTCTCTGTTAAGAAATATGTCCTAAGATTATTCATGAATCTATCCCCTTTCATCTCATGACTCCTCATTCAAGAGCCTCCTTCCCATTGAAAAGAGCTCACCTCCTGTGTATGAGATATTTGAATGCCTCTATTATATCTCCCTTATCTTGCCTTTCCTCTAGGGTATATGTGTTTAGATCTTTAAATATATCCCCATATGCTTTAGAACGAAGACCACTGACCATTTTAGTAGCCACCCTCTGGACTGCCTCCATCCTGTTTATATCCTTTTGAAGGTGCAGTCTCCAGAATTGTACACAATATTCCAATTAAGGTCTCACCAGGGACCTATACAAGGGCAATATTGCCTCCACGTTTTGCTGTCCATTCCTCTCCCTATGATTCTAACCATCTTTCTGGTTTTACTGTCACTTTATCCATCTCTTTGGCCATCTTAAGATCATAAGGTACAATTACCCCGAAATCCTGCTCTTCCTTTGTACTTAGAAGAATTTCACCTACAATGCTGTACCTTTCCCTTGGATTTTTGCATCTTAAATGCATTATTCTGTATTTTTTAGCATTAAATCTTAGCTGGCAGATGTTAGACCATTTCTCAAGTTTTCCTAGATCCCTCCTCATGTTTTTCACTCCTTCTTGGCTGTCCATCCTGTTACAGATTTTGGTATCATCAGCAAAAAGACAAACCTTCCCGACAATCTTTCTGTAATGTCGTTCACAAAAATGTTGAAAAGAACCAGTCTAAGGACCAATCCCTGAGGTACACCATTAGTAACAACCTCTGCCTCAGAGAAACTACATTTACCACTAGAGATGTGAATCGGAACCGGAATCTGATCGGTTCCGGTTCCGATCCAAATCTTAAAATTGTTATCGCCCAGCCAGATTTGAGTTCTGATTATCGGCTGCGCCCATCCGATAATCAAAACACCCTCCTGAACCCCCAAAAAAGGTTTTAAAATTACCTGGTGGTCCAGCGGGAGCGTGGGGAGTGATCAACGGCTCTCAGGCCATCGGCTGCGTTAATAAAAATGGCGCCGATGGCCCTTTGCCCTTACCCTGTGACAGGGCAACGGTAGCGCCGGCGCCATTTTTAATATTGGCAATACGGCCTGCGTACAGAAGATCGCTCCCGGACCCCCGCTGGACCCCCAGGGACTTTTGGCCAGCTCTGGGGGGCCTCCTGACCCCCACAAGACTTGACAAAAGTCCAGCGGGGGTCCGGGAGCGACCTCTTGCACTCGGGCCGTATTGCCAGTATTCAAAATGGCGCTGGTGCTACCTTTGCCCTCACTATGTCATGGGGCCAACGGTCGGCCCCTATGACAAAGGGGGGACCGACGGTCGGCCCTATGACATAGTGAGGGCAAAGGTAGCGCCGGCACCATTTTGAATACTGGCAATACGGCCCGTGTGCAGGAGGTCGCTCCCGGACCCCCGCTGGACGTTTGGCAAGTCTTGTGGGGGTCAGGAGGCCCCCCAAGCTGGCCAAAAGTCCCTGGGGTCCAGCGGGGGTCCAGGAGCGATCTCCTGCACACAGGCCGTATTGCCAATATTCAAAATGGCGCCGGCGCTACCTTTGCCCTGTCACAGGGTAAGGGCAAAGGGCCATCGGTGCCATTTTTATTAACGCAGCTGATGTCCCGAGAGTGGGAGATCGCGCCCCCGCTGGACCACCAGGTAATTTTAAAAGGTTTGGGGGGGGTCAAGGGGGTCATTTTAAAGGGTCGGGTGAGTTTTTATTTTATCGGGCCATTGGCGCCATTTATATTAGTGGCAGCCAAAATGGCGCCGATGGCCCAAGAGCGGGAGATCGCACCGGGACCCCCCCATTGGACCACCAGGTAATTTAAAACATTTTGGGGGGGTTCGGGAGGGTGGGGGATTTGTTTTAAAAGGTCAGGGTTGGTTTAGGGGTTGTTTTGGTGTGCTGGTTTCCCGCCCTCCCCGATTTACGATTTTTCACGATAAATCACGGGAATTTCTATTGTATCGTGACTCTAACGATTTTGATGATTTAAAAAAATATCTGACGATTTTTTTAAATCTCAAAAAATGATTCACATCCCTATTTACCACTACCCTTTGTCGCCTTCCACTCAGCCAGTTTCTAACCCACTCAGTCACTCTAGTTTCCATACCAAGGGCACACAATTTATTTAGAAGTCTTCTGTGCTGAACCGTGTCAAGGCCTTGCTGACATCCAAATTCACTACATCTCTTCTCTCCCTGGATCCAACTACCTGGTCACCCAATCAAAGAAATTGATCAGATTCATCTGACAAGATTTATCTCTGGTAAAACTATGCAGCCTCAGATCTTTGCATTCTAATAGATTCCAAAAATTGCATTATCCTCTGTTTTAGCAGCAATTCCATTAATTTACTCACCACAGCGATCAGACTAATCAGTCTGTAGTTTCCAGCCTCCTCCTTACTTCCACTTTTATAATAGGAACCATATCCACCCTTTACCAATCCTCAAGGAATATTCCATACTTTAAAGAAGCATTGAAAAGGTCAGCCATCTGAGATGCTAGGACATCTCTAAGTTCTCTTAGTACCCTCAGATGTTTCCTATCTGGCCCCATCGCCTTAACTACTTTAAGGTTAGTTAGCTCCTCACAAACTCACAGTTCTAAAAATTGATTGAGATTTACCTCACTGCCAATCTTATTTGTGTTCATTTTATGTAGTCCGGTTCCAGGCCCTGCCACAGTGAACAACAAACAGAAATATTTGTTAAGCAATTTTGGTTTTTCCTTATTAGACTCTACATTTACTTATTTATTTATTTAGGCATTTTATATACCATCATTCCAAAAGAAGATCACAATGGTTTACAAGAGCAATGTTATGCTCAGGCTTGTGAACCCTTGGGCCGACGTTAGGATGGTATACCTTAGGAGGAAGATCCGTAGGTTCTCCCGTCGGGTGGCAAGGCAGGAACAGAAGACGTGACCAGCTGACCCTCGGCCCTGGAGACTGAGGCAACTGTGGAGGCAAAGGGTCATGACGTCGAGGAAAGGAACTGTGTCTTTACCACTGGAAGCCCAGGGTCCCCTCAGGAGGAGCCCATAGGGACCCGGTCCACTGGTACTTAGGTGGACATTTGAGAGGTCAATGAGTCGAGCGTTTGTGCAAGGGCTAACTGGAGCTTCACCCCTGGAAGCCCGTGTTCTCCCCGGGAGGAGCCCGTAGGGACCCAGGCCGCTGGGACTTAGGTGGGCCCTTGGAGACGATGGTCAAGAAGAAGCCCAAGGTGAAGTGCCAGAGGGTCGTTGCTTACCAGTCCGAGGTCACACACCAAGGGATCATCGCTTGCCAGTCCAAAGTCACACATCAGGAATCACCGCTTGCCAATCCAAAGTCACACACCAGGAATCACCACTGGCCAATCCGAAGTCAGGAACCAGGAACACCAAGATGAGACAGGAACCAGGAGCAAGGATCCAAAGCGCAAGAAGACTCACCGAAGCAAGCAGACTTAAACAGCGCTACAAGAGAACATAAGAACATAAGAACATAAGAAATTGCCATGCTGGGACAGACCAAGGGTCCATCAAGCCCAGCATCCTGTTTCCAACAGAGGCCAAAACCAGGTCACAAGAACCTGGCAATTACCCAAACATTAAGAAGAACCCATGCTACTGATGCAATTAATAGCAGTGGCTATTCCCTAAGTATAATTGATTAATAGCCATTAATGGACTTCTCCTCCAAGAACTTATCCAAACCTTTTTTGAACCCAGCTACACTAACTGCACTAACTACCTTCTCTGGCAACAAATTCCAGAGCTTTATTGTGCGTTGAGTGAAAAAATTTTCTCCGATTAGTCTTAAATGTGTTACTTGCTAACTTCATGGAATGCCCCCTAGTCCTTCTATTATTCGAAAGTGTAAATAACCGAGTCACATCTACTCATTCAAGACCTCTCATGATCTTAAAGACCTCTATCATATCCCCCCTCAGCCGTCTCTTCTCCAAGCTGAACAGCCCTAACCTCTTCAGCCTTTCCTCATAGGGGAGCTGTTCCATCCCCTTTATCATTTTGGTTGCCCTTCTCTGTACCTTCTCCATCGCAACTATACTTTTTTGAGATGCGGCGACCAGAATTGTACACAGTATTCAAGGTGCGGTCTCACCATGGAGCGATACAGAGGCATTATGACATTTTCCGTTCTATTAACCATTCCCTTCCTAATAATTCCTAACATTCTATTTGCTTTTTTGACTGCTGCAGCACACTGAGCCGACAATTTTAAAGTATTATCCACTATGAGGCCTAGAACTTTTTCCTGGGTGGTAGCTCCTAACATGGAACCTAACATCGTGTAACTACAGCAAGGGTTATTTTTCCCTATGTGCATCACCTTGCACTTGTCCACATTAAATTTCATCTGCCATTTGGATGCCCAATCTTCCAGTCTTGCAAGGTCCTCCTGTAATGTATCACAGTCTGCTGTGATTAACTACTCTGAATAATTTTGTATCATCCGCAAATTTGATAACCTCACTCGTCGTATTCCTTTCCAGATCATTTATATATATATTGAAAAGCACCGGTCCCAATACAGATCCCTGAGGTACTCCACTGTTTACCCTTTTCCACTGAGAATATTGACCATTTAATCCTACTCTCTGTTTCCTTTCTTTTAACCAGTTTGTAATCCACGAAAGGACATCGCCTCCTATCCCATGACTTTTTAGTTTTCGTAGAAGCCTCTCATGAGGGACTTTGTCAAACGCCTTCTGAAAATCCAAATACACTACATCTACCGGATCACCTTTGTCCACATGTTATTAACCCCTTCAAAAAAATGAAGCAGATTTGTTAGGCCAGACTTCCCTTGGATAAATCCATGTTGACTGTGTCCCATTAAATCATGTCTTTCTATATGCTCTACAATTTTGATCTTGAGAATAGTTTCCACTATTTTTCCCGGCACTGAAGTCAGGCTCACTGACTTCAGTGCTCACAAGAGACGTTGCCAAGTCGAGGAATGAGCAGGGAAGTCTCCTTTTATACTTCCTCTGCCTGGCTCTTAGGGAACAGCTATAGATGGTTAAAGGGATCAGGTCCCTTTAATTCTAATGAGGAGGCGTGGCCTTGCACATAAAGATGGTGACGGCCATCTTGGATTTCCTCCACGGAGGAAAGGCTGCACGGACGCCGCAAGGAGGGAGCAGGGACGACTCCCCACCCAGCGGTCAGACCAGGGACCCACCACCCAAGCGACGGGCACCGGCCCAGAAGTTATGTCGGGTGCTGCCATAGGGTCACCGCCGCGGCGAGGTAGGAGACCACGGTCGTGGCCATCCACAGCCGCTGAACACAACAAGCAACATTCACATTATAGGTCAACATAACATCAAAGCAAGTTAAAATAGTAATTTATGATAAATTAGTTCCTTTTATATAACCTTTACAAGTTAGTCAGTGAATTGTCTTAATATTCTTTAAGTCTCAATGTCTGTAATTTTCTACAAGTTGTTGTTTTATGTTAGATCATATGCATTTTTTAATACATATTCCTCCTCTTCACCTCTGAGTCTTGCAATGCCACTTGTGAATTCCTTCTATCACTAACACACACTAACATATCTGAAAAAAAAAGTTTTCTTACCCCATTTTAACATATTTGCTATTTTTGTTTCTATTGAATTTTTGCATTCCTGGCTACTTTCCCAGCTTCTCTTAATTTTTCCAGATATTGTTGCCTTTCTGTGATCTCTTGTAGTTTATGAACACTAACCTTTTCTTACCTTTTCAGTTATTTCTTTAGAAAGTCATAATAGCCTCTTTTCCTCTTCCCATTATTTACTTTCATAACAAAAATATTAGTTGCTCTTTTGATATCTACTTTTAGTTTTACCCACTGCCTTATACTTCCCTCAGATTTTCCCTCCTTGAGGTATTTCCCCAGTTTAAGAAACTTAGTTTTCCACGCCCTCATTTTAAGAAAGTTAGTTTTCCTGAAGTCTAGAACTCTTACCTTAGAATGAAACTTTATTTCTTGCATCTTAATATTGAACTACTCCATCCAGTGGTCACTGGATTCTAGATGATCATTCATTACACACCACCCCCAAACATCTCCAAAACCACCATTCATTTCAGGAAACCATGCTCACTGGACTTACTCAAAGAACAATGCTCCAAAGATCTCAAACTAATAGACCTCTCGGACGCCAACACAGCCACCACTTCATGGATCAAAATCACTAACAAAATAGCTGATCAACTCTGCCCAACCTCCTCAAAGATAATCCAACCAACAAGAGACAACAGAAAACCTTGGTTCACCCCGGAACTCAAAGCACTAAAACAAAAACTACGAAACAAAGAACAAACTGGAGAAACAACCCTTCACATACATCCAGACTGGACTACAAAGCCACCCTAACACCTACAGAAACGCATCCACAAAACAAAAAAGGACTTCTATGCAAAAAGAATTCATAACTTCATCTTCGACTCGAAAGCTTTATTCTCTTACGTTTCATCTCTCACCAAACCAACGCCCCCATCCATTCCAGACCAACTAGCGCTCAGCAAGGCCAACGAATTAGCCACTACTTAAGACAAAAATCTCAAACCTTACTCGCTCCCTTACAACCCATCAACTCTCCAACACCTCAGAGCACATCCAACCCACTGAATGCTAACTAGAGTCATTGAGACCACATCCGCCATGGAGATTGAAAATTTACTTAAAAAATTAAACCATCTGCACATCCTCGGACCCACTCCCTACTAATTTGCTCACCGCCATCCCTAACACCGTCGCAAAACTATTGCAGAAATCATAATACCTCCTTACCATGGGCACAGTTCCTAATCAGCTAAAACTTGCAATCCTCAAACCCCTACTGAAAAAACCAACTGCTTCACCCACTGACCCAGCCAACTTCAGACCCATTGCAAACCTGCCCTGATCTCCAAACTGATGGAAAAAGTTGTAAATAAACAACTTCCGAATATCTCGAGGAGCACAACATTCTCACCCCTGCACAATACGGTTTTCGGAAATCACTAAGCACAGAGTCCCTTTTGCTTTCTCTCACTGAAATTACTTTTGAACCTGGAGAAAAAACAGTCATTCTTACTGGTACTGCTAGATCTATCTTCAGCGTTCGACACGGTAAATCACTCACAACTCCTAAACAACTATCAAACATAGGAATAAAGGCACAGCTCTCATTGGTTAAATCATTCCTATCAAACAGGTTTTACAAGGTCAGAATAAACAACAAGAATCTGACCCCATCCTATCAGATCAAGGCGTACCACAAGGCTCATCCTCTCTCCCACCCTGTTAACATTTACCTCCTCCCCCTCTGCCATCTGCTATCACAACTCAAGCTCACGCATTACCTCTATGCAGACGACATCCAGATCCTCATCCCCATCACAGAATCAATTCAAAAACCTTCGCCTACTGGGAATTGTCCAACCAATTAAACAACTACTCTCCAGCCTGAACCTGATTCTAAACTCCAGCAAAACAGAGCTGCTACTGATTTCACACAACCCGAACACCCACCCAATTAGCCTCGCACAACCACACCTTTAAACATGGAGCTCTCTGCAGACGTCAGGAATCTAGGAGCATGGCTGACAACCAACTTAACCTAAAAAAATTCATAAACACAACCACCAGGGATTGCTTCTTTAAACTACAGGTCCTAAAGAAACTAAAGCCACTCCTTCACTTCAATGACTTTCGCCTCGTTCTCCAATCCATTATTTTTTCGAAACTTGATTACTGCAACTCAATCTTACTTGGCCTCCCCGCCAACAGCATCAAACCTCTACAGATGGTACAAAACACCGCAGCCAGAATCCTAACTAACACTAATAGAAGAGACCATATTACCCCCATCTTGAGCAACCTCCACTGGCTACCCATCAAGCAGAGAATCCTATATAAAACCTTAACTATTATTCATAAAGCAATTCATAACATCGCACCTGTATCTCTACAAACTCAACTACGTCTACACTTACCCTCCAGACCCATCAGAAGCGCCTACAAAGGCACATTAGTCGCAGCTCCAACCAAATCAACTCTAAGAAAAAGAGCACTCTCAACTGCTGGACCACACCAATGGAATGCGCTCCCACCAGTCCTACGACTCGAACCTAGTCTACCAGAGTTCAAAAAACGGTTAAAAACCTGGCTCTTCAGTCAAGCCTTTCAATTCCCAGGGTAAATAGGCACCTCAGCATGACTCTCAGTTCCAACCATTGCAGGTTGACATTAACACCTTGCACTTAATTACATATATGTACTTGCTTATTCGTTATGTTTATTTAACAGTCATTATTTACATACTATATAACAGTACATTTGCAGATTATCTTCACTACTAAAGTTCCTTGTAAAAAGTTGTACACACACATTCTATTCCAAAACACTAATAATGTTAATTGCCATTTGCTAAATGTTATTTTTACCTTCAATGTTCCTTGTAATAATGTTTAATGGTTGATTGTTATTGTTCAATGTTTAATGTTCTATGTACAAAACCCCGGTCTAACCTCCCAGACCAGGGCAACCTTTTCGTTACTTGTAAACCGGAATGATTTGTATTGCATACAGGAATTCCGGTATATAAAAATAAAAATAAATAAATAAATATAAATTACAATATCAGATATACTGTGCCCATTGGTAAGCACCAAGTCCAGTATTGTCCTTCCCTTATGGGTTCTGTTAGCATTTGATAGAACAGTTATCCATGCAGAGAATCCAGTATCCTTGATTCTAGAATATACTGCAGCTGAGATGTCCCAATCAACATCTGGCAGATTGAAATCCCCAAGCAGTAGCACCTCCCCTTTCACAACAATCTTGTTAATATCCTCCATTAAATCTCTATCCATCTCCTCTGTCTGTGATGGAGGTCTGTATATTGCATACAAGTGCAAGAAAAGAGTTAGATCCTGGTATATTTTCAAATTTTGAACATATGGGATTTTATTTCGGCAACTCCTTAGTTCAGATACAGTCCTTAATACTATGCCCCTGCACGTGTGGATATTATTGATTTAGAGTGCAAGCGGTGCTCCAGGTGTTATTGGTCTGTATATTGCACCAGTATAACTAGATGTTCCATTGTCTCTATCCAGATTAACCCACAGCGCCACCTCCTTACAACGTAAGTCCAGCAATACTCTTGCTTTAATATTATTCTTTATGTATAATGTCACATCTCCTCCCTTCTTTCCTACCCAGTCCTTCCTGAAAATATTGTAGCCGAGTATAACTATATCCCAGTCATGTTTTTCCATGTACCAGGTCTCCGTGACAGCTACTATAACAAAATAAGATTCTTCCAGACTACCTCTAGATCTGGGTCTTTAATCCCCATACTATGAGCATTGATGTATATAGCTTTCAAAGTATTGCCCTTTTTTCTCATATTTCCCATTTCTATATGAATATTTAGTGTTTTACTTACCTTTGGGTTTTGTTCACCCATCCATGATGATTCTAGTTTAAAGCTCCCAAGAAGCACGAAGGTAGGCGATCTAAAAAAGCCATTAGGAAAACAAAAGGAATAGATGCCTCGGTCTTTTTCAATTCTTTATTGAAATGGAGACGTATCTAAAATATTACAGCCTGACTCTGGCCGAGTTTTACTGTTTTCACAACGGCTGCCTCAGGGGCTTAGATATATATTTTTTGGACTCAGGGTGGTTGAACAAGCTGTAGGCTGGTATATCAATTATGTCTATGCATACGTAATCCGCAATGGCATTGAATCTTGTCACTTTAAAAGTAAATCATAATCTTGTAAATACGATTCGTCTATTGGCTCCTTGCGCTTCACATCTGGATTATGGTCTCCACTCATAACAGTGAGGCAGCCGTTGTGAGAACTCCACTTCAATAAAGAATTGAAAAAAACCGAGGCATCTATTCCTCTAGTTTAAAGCTCTCCTCGGTAGGTTTGCCATTCTGTGTTGAAAGATGCTGCGCCCCTTCTTTGACAAGTGGATCCCAACTCTGCTCAGCAATCCTTGAAATATCATCCCATGATCCAGAAAGCCAAAACACTCATGTCACCACCATCTACACAACTATTCATTTATCTCCAGAATGCAAGCCTCCCTGCCTGGGCCTTTATCCTTAACTGGGAGGACTGAGGAGAATACCACCTGTGCACCCATCTGCTTTACCCTCTCTCCCAGAGCCATGAAGTCACTTTTGATATGATCTGTATGGTACCTAGCAGTATCATTCATGCCAGCATCGGATAGTGGTCAGTAGTTTTGAGGATTTTTGGCAATCTCTCTGTAATGTCTTGGATTTGAGCCCCTGGCAGACAGTGCACTTCCTGGGATAACATATCTGGTTGACAGATGGATGCCTCTGTGCCCCTCAGAAGTGAGTCACTGACAATTACTACCCTCCATCTCCTCCCCTTAGGGTTTGCATGTCTTGGTTTCTCATCATCATGAGATGATATCTTCTTATCCACTTTCTGGGCTGCATATAGGTTCTTCAGTTCAAGAGAAATCTGAGCCATGGTTTAGGGTCTACTAGCCATGGTAATCTGGGTCCAGCTGTCATATGCTCCTTCCCTTCTACTCTTTCTTTCTAAAGTTTAGTAAAAATGCCTATGAAACAAATGAACAGTGCAAAAATTCCCTTTTTCAAAAATTAAAAGAACAAAAACCTATTAATAAAAAATACCCCCCTTCAAAGTAAGGACTTCACAGTTGAATTTAGTCAGAAAATTTACCTGTTGTAGTTCCCCTCCAGATTTTTTTCTTATCTGTGGTGACCTATATGCAGAACTCAGATCCTGTTTCAATTAACACAGGCAATGAGCTCCTTTTAATTTCCAGGCTTCAAAGAAAAAACTGTCCCTTTGGACTACTAAATCCAAAGGCAGAAAAAAAATCAGACACTACAAAAAGGCAACCTCTTCTTTTCTACTCTTTCTTTCTATAGCTTAATAAAAAATGCCTAGGAAACAAAAAAAAAACCAATGCAAAAAAATGCCTTTCTCAAAAATTAAACAAAAGCTATTAATAAAAAGTAAGGTCTCTGCAGTTGAATTCATCCAGAAAATTTACTTGTAGTTCACCTCCTCCAATAAAGGCTATTAATCAATTACTAAAATCAAACAGGTGACTAGTTACCTAGGAACCAGTACATCTCATCAAGTAAGTGACCTTTGCAAACACAATTCTAATACTTACAAAAAACTTATACTAGCTCATAAAGGGCGTCATTCACTAAGCTGAGATATGGGTATAAGGCGTGAAAAACAGCATTAACCATTCAATACACCTATATCAAAACAATACTGCAAGATATTCATGATATCACATCTTATTTTTGCCAACTCATGCCCCTATTATAATGAGCTGTATTGCATGTAAATTGCATGCACATATTTTGCAAATGCATGCAAAGCAGCTAATACATAGGTAACATGGTAACATAGTATTGATGGCAGAAAAAGAGCAAATAGTCCATCCAGTCTGCCCACCAATCTCCTTATGGTAGTGACTGCCATTCAGTGCAGGCTACCCCCAAGCCTTATCTTAAGGGAAGTAATATTTACAATCAAAAACAAGCAACTGTCAAACCCATAATAAAATTACTTCTAGCAACATTTTTACAGGGTGAGCAGCCTTCCCAATATTTCATAACAATGCTGCTGCTTGAACGTGCTTTGCTTTTGGACTTGGCCGTAGAAGCAGATCTTTGCATAATTGAAGACCATCCACAGGATCTTCCCCCGGCTCACAGGTGCAGGCAGGGTGGCTGACTGAAGTATACTGGAACTCAGGGAAGACTGTGTAAACCTCTACGGGGATTCCCTCACAGAATAGGATCTCTCCAGAGTTTGGGACTCCGAAACTCTCAATTCAGAAGAGCTAGGAATCCCCCAGGAACCTGAGTCACCAGCACATATACAGAAAAGAAAGGACATGCATATATACATTTGTTTATTTCACAGGGACAGTGATTGTTTTTTGAAGAATTCAGTAAACTTTTATTATTTGAACACCCAGCCAAGCATCAGTACTGCACTAAACAGCTGCACACAGATAAGGGATTCATCTCACAAGCAATAGCTTCCCCCCTAGGGAAAGGACTCACCCTTGGTGTACCAATATTGGAGGGGACAAGTGATGGAGGAAGATAACCCCCTAAAGAGAGAAATTCTTTTGTATGCCCTTGAAGGAAATGCCCCTCCAAAGAAAAGGGTTATACAAAGAACACCTAGTCTCTGGGGTCTAGTGACCCCCTCACCCCTTCCATGAAATAAATCACTGGTGGTCTACTCTAAGATGGACCTCCCCTACCCTAACTCATACCTTAACTGGAAGTCTCAGGTGGTCCTGAAATATGGTGACACCATATTTCAAAATGGCACCAAACAGCATTTGCCCTATCACATGATGGGGCAAAGGCTAGTCAGTGCCATTTTGGAAAATTATGCTGACAGGCTTGTAACTAAGGGGCATTCCTGGCCACTCCTAGACTACTAGGAACTTCAAGTTAAGGTATTGGAGGGGGGGGAGGCTTGGAATTGGGCTAGGTGGGGGGGGGGTCCTCCCTCGACTACCAGGGATTTATTTCATGGAAGGAGGGAATTGGGAGATGGGGGCCCCTAGACCCAGGGACTAGCTATTCTTTATGAAAGGATGATGGGTCTTGAGGGACAAAGAGGGTTCAGATGATGGGGAGGTTAGAACCCCACAAGGGTGTGTTTGTTTTCAAAGGGATTGGTTAGGAGGCAGGGCAGAGTGGGCATTGCAGTGTGACACCGCCATTATATTTTCTACTGTGCGTGGAAAGAGGTCTCCTATGACCCCGTATGAAGGGGGCCACCATCATGGGTTTTTCATTGGCTCCTTCTGATATTTTTTCTTGATGAGTTTTTCAATGATAAATATTTCACAGAAAACCCACCACAATGTTTTCACATGGGAGGGGTGAAATACTGCGAGAATGTCCCCGTGATATTTTGCACCTTCCACGGTAAAATATCATGGCTTAGTAAACAGATCTCAAAATTAGCTCAAAGCCTATTATATCTAAACTTACTCAATTCTTAACACTGGTAAATAAATACTAGCCTTAAAAACTAACATGCAATAAACAGAGCCAGTTATAGTTGAACCCATTAAGAATTTTGTTTTTATGATTTTAAATTGTCTTTTCCAGCAAATCCAACTTACCACCAGTAAATGAAGGTTTTCAATTCAGCAATCTCTCTGTATAATATAATGAGATATTTCCTTGTTACTGAGCCTAAAAATAAGAGGAGCTTATAATCAAATATGCATTTGTACTCAGTATGTAAATACATTCACAATTTCTTCTTCTTTACCTGAATTACATTTCAAATTACAAAGCTAGCCTGCCCACTAAATCTGAATAAAAACTCGTAGGTATATGTGTTGCCTTTGACATAGTAGAATAATAAAAAATATAGAGGTTTTGAAAACATTTTCAAAAGCAAGAGGTATTATAAAGTAGTGCACTAAAATGAATTATGGTAAAGAAGCAATCCAGGCTTAAAAGTATTGTAATATTAGTAACATCACTGCCACCTTTCACCTAGAATATAAATACACAGGTCAGAATTGACAATACATACTCAAGGTTGATCATGGCTGCTATTATCGATCAAAGCAGAAAAATCTCACAGGAAAAACATTGCACCGAATTTTAAACATGCATTCTCTTGAGACACAGCAGCTCGTTCGTTTTCTCCCACTGGTACCGGAAACCAAGAAGTGAGTTCAGTCAGTATTTAATATCAAGTGAATGTGTGTTTAATCAATACTTTTCTGCTTTGTTCCACAATGTGGAAAGCATCTATTTCATTCAGCAAAGGTTAATGCCAAGGGTCAAGTGATTTCACACTCTCTGTGGGATCCACAGCATCTCAGTAGTTCAGATGCCTTGAACAATGATGACTCAGTTGAACTGATTTATTACCTCTCCATAGCCCTGTTTAATAGTAAAGTGCTATCTTATGATAATACCTCAGAAAATAGTCCTGATAAAAGAGGAGGTAATAATTACCTACATTCTAAGGTAATGTCTTCATTCCTAACATCTTAGAGAGATGAAGGGTCCATTTAAAATGACCTGCTTCTTCTATTAACAAGTCATTTAAATTCACTTTTACAGGAAACTGTGCAACAAAATCTGGAGGCTTTTAAACAGGATGTGAATAGAAAACACAATTATTACAGTACATGAAATAATATATTTTGAAGAATAACCTTGTTTTCCGTTGCTTAGAGAAAGTACCTTTTCATGTCAGTATATAAAAAGTGAGTTGCCTTCAAGGTTCATATGAAATGTATGATAATCTTTGGTTATGGGAAGAAGAGAAAAATATGCATATGATGACACTTCTTGAACAACTGTCTTTCAATTATCAATAAAGAGACAAAAACAAATTGAGGATCTTGCATTATCTAAAATTCACTGTGGGAAGCACTGAATGAGGTCATTAAATGCAGTTTATTTTGTAAGAGGTTTAAGTTTTGATACAGTATGTTAGCATCCCTGTTTATTATTCAGTAATGCTGTGTTCCAGATATGTTTTATATAATAAAATAAGTTCATACAGTATGTCACTTGGAAAATAATATGAAAAGAATTAATTGGAAGGCTTATTGTAGGAAAGTAATTTATAATCCTGTTCTGCCTAATGCATTGCTAAATGATGAATATAAGAATACATTAGTGAAATAAAATAAATTCTATAAATTTGACTGAAGATATCCTGCCATCATCAATGAGAAGATATTTAGAAGACTTAATTATTTCAGAGTCTTGCCTATAAATATGCAAAAACCTATTACGTTTGTGTCCCCTTCCTGTTTAAGACAATCCATAATTCTTTTTTATACAGTTTTAAGTTAATGCAATGTAATAACTTTAGCTTTCAGATTATGGCTAAAAATGCAAATTAATCAATATGAAAAACATTGATCCCTTATATTTAATAGATTGTAAAGCTGTTTTTAAACATGGAATTTCACACTGGGGTAGATCTCATAAATCTCATAAGAACATAAGGACTACCATACTGAATCAAACCAATCAAAACAAGAGTCCATCAAGGCCAGTGACCTGTTTCCAAGAGTGGCCGATCCAGGTCAAAAGTACGTAGGAAGATCCTGAATAGTAAACAGACTCCATGCTGTATACACCCAGGCATAAGCAGTGGCTTTTCCCATGTCTATCTGGTTAATAACTATGAGGTCAATATTGAAAGGAAAATGGTTAAGTTAGCCAGATAAAACTTATCTGGTTAACTTATATAGGATATTCAGCAGCATGGCTATACTGCTGAATATTCCTTTATTTGTTACTACTTAGCCAGATATATTTTATTTAAATGTTACTATGATAGGACAATAAAGCACATTAAACAGCATGTATCGTATGATAAATGCTATATATTGTGTGGTACACTCCTATCATGATGATATTGCATGATAACGCACTTCAATTGCATAGAATCTTCCCCCTATTATAATTAGTTGCTTTGCATGCATTTGAATGCATAAAATTGAATAATGCATGCAAAGCAGGAAATGCACAGTAAATTCTATGTAAATGAATTAACGTGACTGACTTAGAAATTTTCAGCCATGCTATTTTATCTAGATCTTTTTGCAAAATGTTATTCTACTGTGGAACACCAAGACCCTAACATGGGTCCCTATGCTTCCATGCTAGAATTAAAGGACCATGTGACCCAACATGACCCCATACCCTTAAAGGACACCAAAAGCCACCGGAGTCTAAATAGACCCCTGCCTACCCAGGGGCCACCAATTGGCTGCGTGGTGACACAACATGCTTCTTGCCCAATCCCTACCTATTCAATCAACCACCCCGGTCCAATAGCTTCTCCACTCCTTTATGCAGAAACCCTTCCCACAAGGGCTGCCCCCCACTCCTCCCACCTCCCCTTTCTCTTAAATATAAAGGCTGGTAGGGACACTCAATCTCCCAAAACTAACATGGTGGGCTAATGCCCCCCCACCCAGGACGCTCCAACCGAACCCTCCCTTACTTTTAAAATTATCAGTGGTGCTAAATATAGCTGGACCAAACCCCCCCCCCCCCAGCTGCGATATTGGGCCCCTCCATGATAAAATATTGTAGCTTTGTAAAATCTAGGCCTAAGTTAGCCTTATAAGTAGCACCACCCCCAATTCGTCCATTGTCCGTCCACAACCGGCTATCTACTTAGCCAGAAAAGTGACTTATATAGTAGAGATGTGAATCGTGTCCTCAATTGTCTTAACGATCGATTTCGGCTGGGAGGGGGAGGGAATCGTATCGTCGCCGTTTGGGTTTTTAAAATATCGTTAAAATTGTTAAAATCGTGAACCGGCACACTAAAATACCCTAAAACCCACCCCGACCCTTTAAAATAAATCCCCCACCCTCCCGAACCCCCCCCAAAATGCCTTAAATTACCTGGGGGTCCAGCGGGGGTCCGGAACGACCTCCTGCAATCGAATCGTGTTGTCTTCGGCCGGCGCCATTTTGCGCCACCATCTTGTAAAATGGCGCCCCCCCAAGCAGATCGCTCCCGGAACCCAGGGACTTTTGGCCAGCTTGGGGGGGGCCTCCTGACCCCCACAAGACTTGCCAAAAGTCCAGCGGGGGTCCGGAACGACCTCCTGCAGTCGATCTCCTGCCGGCGCCATTTTCCGTACGGAAAAAACGATTTGCGGCAGGAGATCGCTCCCGGACCCCCGCTGGACCCCAGGGACTTTTGACCAGCTTGGGGGGGCCTCCTGACCCCCACAAGACTTGCCAAAAGTCCAGCGGGGGTCCAGAACGACCTCCTGCAGTCAAATCGTGTTGTCTACGGCCGGCGCCATTTTGTGCCGCCATTTTGCAAAGCTTATGCCTTTCCTATTTTCTTCACTTAGATCTTGTTTTCCATTTTTTGAAAAAAATTCTTTTGGCAATAATAACCTTTTCACTTCACCTCATTTTGCCTTCTGCTTTTTTTTTATGCATAGAATACATCTGGTCTAGACCTCCAAGATGATATTTTTTTTAAATAACCTCCATGCCTGATGTAAACTCTTAAACTTTGCAGCTACACCTTTGTTTTTTTTCTATTTTCCTCATTTTATCATAGTCTCCCTTTTGAAAGTAAAAAGCTAGAGAAGTTGTTTCCTTAATAAGAACATAAGTACATGCCATACTGGGTCAGACTAAGGGTGCATAAAACCCTCATTCCTGTTTCCAACAGTGGCCAATCCAGGCCATAAGTACCTGACAAGTACCCAAAAACTAAGTATATCCCATGCTACTGTTGCTAGTAATAGTAATGGCTATTTTTCTAAGTCAACTTGATTAATAGCAGGTAATGGACTTCTCCTCCAAGAACTTATCCAAACCATTTTTAAACCCAGCTATACTAACTGCATTAATCACATCCCCTGATAACAAATTCCAAAGTTTAATTGCGTTATGTCGGCCGACCAAGGAACCCGTGGCCGGCCCCCTTCACCTACCACCACTGCTGTCCTGGGGACTGACAGGGGCTCCTCCACGACACAGAGGGAGCATCGCCCGTGCTGTCCCCCTCTCGGCGGCTCTCAACATAGTGTGTGTGATGGAGACGCCACTTACCGCTTCTCCCGCGGCCCTGCCTCATGGCAGAAATGCCACCGTCGGCCTGTCTCCTTCTTCCAGGTGTCCCAGGTGCACACGCGTGCCTCTTGGCCCGATTTAAAGGTCCTACAGCACGCTGAGGCTGCCGGCCCGTTGGGATGACATCATCACCAAGGCTTATTTAAGGCACGTTCTGACAGTCAGAGCCTGCCTTCTCTGTGCCCTGACTATGCCCGCCTGCCTTCTCCATGCCCTGACTACTGCTTCGTCTGACTCTGCCTGCCTTTTCCATGACCCGATTACTACTTCATCTGACTACGCCTGCTTTCTTCGCGCCTTGACCATTGCTTTGATTGACTTCGTCATAAATTCTTCTGTGTCCAGAGTTCTATGCTGCTTGCCCACAACTTCCACTTGCTACCGGCCTCAGATTCTCACCTGTCAGTGATGCCTCCGGTCACCTCTCTTCTGGGCGTGGACTTACAAGGCTTAGGCCTTCTTTTGCTCGAGTGCTTTCAGCTCCCTATTTCCTTGATGCCTGAGTTTCCAGTACCGAATCCTGTCCAGGATAGGACTATGCTATCTACTGGCTGCTGCTGCCTCTGGGCTGAATCACCTCACATCTTCGACTAACCTCAATGCCCACCTAAGTCCTGCCGGCCCTGGCACCCAAAGGCTCAACCCGAGGGGAACGAGGGCTGGTATAGGTGAACTCTAGTGGCCTCTAGCTTCAGCTCACTCTGCCTGCCAACGGTGGGGTCCCGTAAATCCCTACCTACGGGTCGTGTCAACCCCACCTCAGCCCAAGGGTCCACCTCCAATGCAAGAAATTGTGCGTTGAGTGAAAAAGAACTTTCTCCGATTAGTTTTAAATGTGTTACAAGCTAACTTCTTGGAGTGCCCCCTAGTCTTTCTATTATCCAAAAGAGTAAATAACAGATTCACATTTACTGTTCTAGACTTCTCAAGATTTTAAACACCTCTATCATATCCCCCTGAGCTGTCTCTTCTCCAAGCTGAACAGTTCTAACCTCTTTAGCCTTTCCTCATAGGGGATAGGGATGTGAATCGTTTTTTGACGATTTAAAAAAATCGTCAGATATTTTTTAAATCGTCAAAAAATCGTTTAAAGTCGTGATACAATAGAAATTTTCCACGATTTATCGTGAAAAATCGTAAATCGGGGGAGGGGGGAGGGCGGGAAAACCGGCACACCAAAACAACCCCTAAACCCACCCTGACCCTTTAAAACAAATCCCCCCCCCCCCGAAATGTTTAAATTACCTGGTGGTCCAGTGGGGGGGGTCCTGGCGCTCACCCGCTCTCGGGCCATCGGCGCCATTTTGACTGCCACTAATATAAATGGCGCCGATGGCCCGATAAAAAAAAACCCCACCCGACCCTTTAAAATGACCCCCTTAGCCTCCCCCACCCTCCCGCCCCCAAAACCTTTTAAAATTACCTGGTGGTCTAGCAGGGGCACTGGGAGCAATCTCCCGCTCTCGGGCCATTGGCTGCCACTAATAAAAATGGCGCCGATGGCCTTTTGCCCGTACCATGTGACAGGGTATCCGTGCCATTGGCCGGCCCCTGTCACATGGTAGGAGCACTGGATGGCCGGCGCTGGACCCCCAGGGACTTTTGTCCAGCTTGGGGGGCCTCTTGACCCCCACAAGACTTGTCAAAAAGTCCAGCGGCGGTCCGGGAGCGACCTCCTGCACTCGGGCCGTATTGCCAGTATTCAAAATGGTGGCCACGCTACCTTTGCCCTCACTATGTCACAGGGGCCGACGGCCGGCCCCTGTGACATAGTGAGGGCAAAGGCTAGCGGCTGCCAGTACTGAAAATGGCACCGGCACTAGCCTTTGCCCTCCCTAGGTCACAGGGGCCGACCGTCAGCCCCCCCAAGCTGGCCAAAAGTCCCTGGGGGTCCAGCGGAGGTCCGGGAGCAATCTCCTGCACTCAGGCCATATTGCCAGTATTCAAAATGATGCCGGCGCTACTTTGCCCTGTCACATGGTAAGGGCAAAGGGCCATCGGTACCATTTTTATTAACGCAGCCGATGGCCTGAGAGCAGGAGATCGCTCCCCGCGCTCTCACTGGACCACCAGGTAATGTTATAACCTTTTTTGGGGGTTCGGGAGGGTGGGGGAGGGTTTTTTGATTATCGGATCGGGCGCAGCCGATAATCAAAACTGAAATCGGGCTGGGCGATACAAATTTTAAGATTTGGATCGGAACCGGAACCGATCAGATTCCAGTTCCGATTCACATCTCTAGTTTTTACTGATTTTCTGTGCACTTTCCCGGTGCCAGCAGAAACTGGCGCCTACCTTTGGGTAGGCGCTAATTTCTTAGAGTAAAATGTGTGGCTTGGCTGCACATTTTACTTACTGTATCCGCGTGCATACCTAATAGGGCCATCAACATGCGCTGGGAGAGCATGCATTTGCATGTTGAGGGCGCTATTAGGTACCGCGGGTTGGATGCGCGTTTTCCGCCCCTTACTGAATAAGGGGTAAGGGAAAACACGCATCCAAGAGCAGGCTAACAGTGCTCTTGGACGCGCACTGTACTGTATCGGCCTGTTAGTGATTTGTTTAATTTATTGAAATGATCCGATACTGGCCTCCACCCATCTACTCCCTGGTCTTGTCTAAAATTAACAAAAAAGTGTCTTTTCAGGCCCCCTTTCTTCTCCTACCCTCTCCTCCTCCCCCTCCCCCTCCAACTTAACCCTCCCACCCTTCTGGTATCGTGGGCGACATTTTGAATACTGGCAATATGGCCCAAATGCAGAAGGTCTCTCCCAGACCCCCGCTGGACTTTTGGCAAGTCTTGTGGGGGTCAGGAGGCCCCCCCAAGCTGGCCAAAAGTCTCTGGAGGTCCAGCGCCGGCCATCCAGTGCTCCTACCATGTGACAGGGGCCGGCCAATGGCACGATACCCTGTCACATGGTAAGGCCAAAGGCCATCGGCGCCATTTTTATTAGTGGCAGCCGATGGCCGAGAGCGGGAGATCGCTCCCCGCACCCCTGCTGGACCACCAGGTAATTTTAAAAGGTTTTGGGGGGGTCAGGAGGGTGGGGGAGGCTAAGGGGTTCATTTAAAGGGTCGGGTGCGTTTTTTTTTATCGGGCCATCGGCACCATTTATATTAGTGGCAGCCAAAATGGCGCAGATGGCCCGAGAGCGGGAGATCGCGCATGGACTCCCCCACTGGACCACCAGGTAATTTAAAACATTTTGGGGGGGTTCGGGAGGGAGGGGGATTTGTTTTAAAGGGTCAGGGTGGGTTTAGGGGTTTGTTTTGGTGTGCCGATTTTCCTGCCCTCCCCCTCCCCCGATTTACGATTTTTCACGATAAATCAGGGGAATTTCTATTGTATCGCGACTCTAACAATTTTTGATGATTTTAAAAAATAATCTGACGATTTTTTTAAATCGTCAAAAAAACGATTCACATCCCTAGTAAAAACTGCTTTTCTGTGCACCCTCTGACTTAATATCATAGCGATATTAAGTCGGAGGTCCCGAAGGGTGTAAAAAGTAACCTTTTGCCGTTTCTACTGCACCATCTCATTTTAAACACTGAATCGCGTGCACCGGGGAATGGCCGGTGCGCGCGCCGGGAGAGCAGGCATTCGTCCGCTCTCCCGTGTTTTTACTGAATCGGCCCGTAAATAAATTTGAAGAGTTTTGGGCAGAGGCTGAAGGCTTGGCCCTGCATCTCGAGCCTAGGGGGATGGTGGTGGTAGGTAAGTGATAGGATCACTAGGCCTGTGACCATCTGAGTTTTTTTAATCCTCCAGCTCTTCTTAACCAGCTATATTCTTTGAATGTAGCTGATTAAGGCTATAGTTTATCCAGCCACACAAACCTGAATAACTTTTAACCTAACTGGCAATATTTAAAAGATATACTATTAGCTTTAATATTATCTAGCTATAGGTAGCTGGATAACTTTAATCAGGGATATTCAGTGGGATGTTTTTCCCTGTAGCTGGATAATTTGTTCGCCACTGGCTTGCTGAATATTGACCTCAGCATATTCACAACCAACTGTTATTAATAGAAATCATTCCCGTATGCCATATAATTTTAAAAAATGCACAAATGCAATAATGAAAAGAGAGAGAAAAAATTATCCAACTATTATTTGTTTGAGTTCAGTGTTTATTTCTTTATGTCAGTTCAAATCCAATTCCTAGAAGAAGATATTGGCACATTCAACAATTGCATACACAACGAAATTTCAGCATATGGCTCATTAGTACAGCAGTAACTGTAATGACATAAACCTTTGGGGAAAATATCCAAGGCTCTCAGCCCAGATATCCAGCTTCAGAACGTGAAACCATGTTTCTATAGCAAACAGAATAATTACTGAGACCTCTAGTGCTAGTATAGGTCATATGATGTCATGGTAAGTCCAGACAGATCAGAGCCAGGGTGGGAAAGGACAAAGAACGAGAAGGACCAATCAAGGTCAATCAGCTAATCCCAACTAGCAGCTGCATGAGTTGACAATGGCTGCTTCACTTTCTTTAACCTGAAACTGAAAGCAAATTTGAGCCAGTCACCATTTTGAAGCATTTCTCTCTTTGATTTCAAAAAGAAAAGTTGTGATTATGAAGCTCTTTCAGAGATTCAAAGAAAAAATTAAAAACAAAGAAATTTTAAAGGGCAGAGAGAGAAGTTTATTTAACAACACTGTGTAATACGTACAGCTGCAGTAAATCTGATCAGGTAGAGCTAAGGTTGTGAACTGGCTCCAGATTTTCAGGACAGGTTGAGCCAGTCCTGGTTTTGTTTTTTTTTTTGTTTGTTTTTTTTTTATTATTTATTTCTCAATTTTCATGTCATAATACAATACGACAAACATACAATAGATTTGTATAATCCTTATTTCAACATTTGACAATACTATTTAAATTTCAAAATTCAGAAATATTGACTAAGAAAATACACAACGAAAGTACAGCAAATGTTGTGAAAACTAGTCTTTTGTATAACTAAATTAAATAATAATTTCAGGAATATAAACCTGAGATCATTGGAAATCACAATTTAGGAGATTAAAAAGAAAAAACATATTTCTATTACATATGGCACAGTTATTGCAGTTCCATTGTGTTATACCTGATATTTCAGGGTATTATTGGGGAGGAGGCAGTTGGCTCTCTTGCCTCTACAAATTGGGTTAGATGTTCTATTTGGGAGAAGATAAAGGTCTCATTTCCCCGCTTAATTATACAACGACAAGGGTATCTAAGCATATATGAAAACCCCAGTGCAGTTACCCTTGATCTTAATGCCAGAAATTCTCTTCTTTTGGTATGTGTGGAAGGGGCCAGATCTGGAAAGATTTTAACATCTTGTCCATAATAGATAACTGGGAATTTCTGAAAGTAAACTTTCATTAAATTGCTCACATCAGCTGTAGTTATTAAGGAAACAATCAATGTATTTCGATCTATTACCTGTAAGGTGGAGTTTTCTAGAAAACTTGTAAGATTACTAGGTATTGATACAGCAGGATCTGAGGTTCTTTTCTTTACAAAGAAACAAGAGTTAATTGATGGAATATTATTTTCAGAGAAACCTAGAACCTCTATAAAGAATCTTTTCAAAGACGTAAATGGGATTTCTCCCAAAATTTTAGGAAAGTTCACAATCCTTACATTTAGTTGTCTCATATTATTTTCAAGGGTTTCCAAGCGTTTAAAACATGCAATCTGATCCTTTACCACTAAATTATTTAGAGACTGCACAGTTCTTATGTTGTTTTCAGCTTCTTCTACTCTTGTTGTCATTTCGGTAACTTGATTACAGACCGCCTCCACTCCAAAGTGGTCCAGAAGGAGCTGCAGCAGCTTTGCCCACTGATAAAGTGGTACAAAACTTAACTCCTGGGGAAGTTGTTTTGGGACTAAAGTGGGGAATCCCACTGAGCTAGCCTCTACTGGAGGAGAAGAAACAACTATATTGTCTGCAGGTTTACATCTAAACTTCCCCCAAACTGAGAATCCCGTGGATAGGCACTCTTTAACAACTAGGCCCAAGACGGTCGCACTAGGGGCTATTTGGGATCTGGTAAGTGGCATGAATGCCACTGTGAATAGGTTGGAGGGGAAAATAGACTCTGTATCCTCCAATTTGCAACAACAATTACATGGTACACAGAAACAAGTTACCGAAATGACAGTCCTGGTTTTACATCCCTGCATGCAGGTACTTCTAATCTTGCTTTTCTTAGGGTATGCGAGAGGGAATTCAGTGTATGTGTGTGTGTGTGTGTATGTGTTTTTGTGTAGCTCCTTTTCCACAAGTTGTCAGTTACTAGTGTATGACCTCATAAAATCCCTACTAAATGTTGTTCTTTAAAAAGATCAGGTAGGCAGACCCCATGTGGATTGTTGCAATAGTGCAAGCCATCCAATATAAAAGGTAGAGAGCCATAGTGAAAGTGTGGATTCTTTGGTTTGGAAAAAGCAGGAATGTTTCTTTTCCTTCTGATTTGGTTTGAGAGAAAGAAGAACTACTTGACCCTACATATTAGTCTCTCTAAATTAAGAAGAAAGATTAAAAAGTTGTGTTTGTTTCCATTTTTGAGGGGGAACTTATTTTTCCTTTTTGGGTTCAGTGAAGGAAGTCTTCAAAGCACTCTTTCTTCTCTTTTGAGATTTTCAGGACAGGTTGAGCCAGTCCTGGTTTTAGGGGGAACTTATTTTTCCTTTTTGGGTTCAGTGAAGGAAGTCTTCAAAGCACTCTTTCTTCTCTTTTGAGATTTTCAGGACAGGTTGAGCCAGTCCTGGTTTTACATCCCTGCATGCAGGTACTTCTAATCTTGCTTTTCTTAGGGTATGCGAGAGGGAATTCAGTGTATGTATGTGTGTGTATGTGTTTTTGTGTAGCTCCTTTTGAGCTCCTTTTGAGATTTGGTTGACTGGTCTTGTACTATTGAACTATACTGAGCCTCTCCACCTAAGAGATTCAGTTCATCCACCTGAGGTTTGGAAGGAGCATTGGAAATCTCGTGTTCCAGAGAGGAGGATAGGAGTAGAAGGAAAAGAGTGGTACCCCATGAGTGAAGATCCACTTCAGATATCCACTGGATAGTCAGGGAAGGAGTTGCAATAGTACTCCTCAGATATAACAAGGGAAGAAAGGATCAGAGGAATGTGAGACTTAACTACCAACACACCTGATCAAAGGTATTGGAAATTGGAAATCAATTTGATCTACCATCTCACCAGTGTAGAAATCCCCAAGGAAGAAGCTTTAAAACTGGTGGGAGAGAATCTGGTTGGAAAGTACATTGAGTAGGACCCTTTAGAGTCACAGATTTGAGTTTGTGTAATGGACTGCATTGAGAAAGATCTTGTAAACAGCTACATATTATGCTATAAAAGTTCCTATCAGTAAAGTTTTGTTGGAATTTCACCTTGAGCCTAGCATGATTATTATTATTTTCATTAATGCCCAAGACCTAGGAGAGCATTCTCACTCCACCCCTATGATGAATGCTGGAAATATTGGGGCTAGGGGACTGTATGAGAAGTATAGATTATTTAAGGTCAAGATTAACTATCCACAGACTTCTAAAAAGGGCTTCAGTCCAGAGGTTAAACTTGTATAAGTCTACAGTCATAATCAGCAAGCAGAGAGTGTATGGCACATTTTGTAACAAAAATGACTGTTGTCTGTTCTGCTGTCTATGTCCACACTAGTATTACAGTACACAGTATAGTTCAGTACATTGTAATACAAAAAACCACTAGCCACTATTAGGGCCTCATTTTCTAAAGTATCGCAGGCCTGCGATACTTTAGGTAATGAGGGGTGGGAGGTCGACCCAGGGGGCGGTCCTGCGCTAGCCGGCAGCGATCGCACTGCTGCGGTGCAATCGCTGCCGGTTTCGCACCCAATAGTGCCACCATAGCAGGTGTAGCTATTGGGCGCGAACTCGGACGCGAAAAGGGCCTTACCTTTGGTCGATGCCCAATTAGAGATCATATAACTGCAGACTTGGTTAGCTTGCCTTGGTTACCTATTGCTTCCAGAATTAAATTTAAGATGGTCTCCATCATCTACAAGCTAAGAGGTAGATCTTAAAAAAGTACACGCGTGCGTACTTTTGTTCGCACAACCAGCACGAACAAAAGTAAGCTGGATTTTATAAGATACGCGCGTAGCCGTGTGTATCTTATAAAATCCGGGATTGGCGCACGCAAGGCTGCGCAAAATCGACAGCCTGCGTGCACCAAGCCGCGCAGCCTGCCTCCATTCCCTCCGAGGCCACTCCGAAATCGAAGCTGCCTCAGAGGGAACTTTCCTTCCACGTCCCCCCACCTTCCCCTCCCTTCCCCTATCTACCCCACCCCCCAGCCCTACCGAAATCCCTTCCTACCTTTTGTTGTGCAAGTTATGCCTGCTTGAAGCAGGCGTAACCTGCGCACGCCGCCTTGGCATCCTCCGGCACAGGCCGCAGTGCTTGGGGACTCAGGATCCCCGTCCTGGCCCACCCCCGAACCATCGCCATGCCCCTGGACCCGCCCCGGACCGCCCCCTGACCCCAGACACACCCCCAGGGCATGCCCCCAGACTGCCGACATGCCCCCCCCAGAGACGCCCCTCCCACCCCTTTTACGAAGCCCCGGGACTTACACGCATCCCGGGCTTTGCGCGTGCTAGCGGCCTATGCAAAATAGGCGCGCTGGCGCGCGAGTGCCCTGCACACGTAATTCCGGCAGGATTTACGTGCACAGGGCTTTTAAAATCTAGCCCTATTAGTTAACATTGCAGCATCATGGATTTTGACAAAGTTGAAGCCTTATTGCCAATTGAGATCCTTATACATTTCACAAAGAGCTTTGCTAGAGGAGCCTTCCATTAAGCAGGTTCATCTATCTGAAATTCAAAAATCAGCATTTTCAGTTACAGGCCCTGATTTTTGCAATAGCCCACCAGATGAGGTGAAATCTGTAACCTGACTAAAAGCTTTTAAGAAACTTTTAAAAACCTTTCTTTTTGAGCAGGCATTTTTTTTAAGATATCTTATTTTACTTTTCAAATTATTATATTTTTTATGTATTATGCAAAAACTAGAGTAATAATTATTCAATTATTGTTAAGATTCTACTTATAATTTCATAAGATCTTAAAATGCTCTAGAAAATTATTAAGGAAAAACTTTTTATTTTTAATTATTTATTGTAATTTATTTCTTGAGAGGAAAGGACCTCAGCACTGGCAGAAAATGTACTCAACTGAATTCAAAACCAGTAAGTGCAATCACGGGTCAAAAACCTCTGATTTTTTTATTGAAGTCCTTTTGAAATTCCTTATCATCTCATACAATATTTAAAATATCGTTTCTTCTTTAATATATTAAATGTCCACAGGAAAAAACTATTTTTCTTCATGCATCTAGCAAATTATGCTTTTTAAAATTCACTGTTTCTTCATGTTTCTCACAGAATTTATTTTCTAGAAATCTGAATAATTTGAAAACAATGCCCATTAAGACCAATATCAGCTTATCTGAATAATTCTACTGGCTCTTGATCAAGGGTTCTGTACCTTATACGAGTAAAAAAAACCTCAAAATTTTCTACATCTTTTCATATATAAAAAATGCCAAATCTGAAAGACTCTGCTGGCTCTTAATTAAGGTTTCTGGTATCTCATGAAACGTCAAGATTTCTACATTCTTATATATCAAATGTCCGATCTTATACAACTTTATTGTGTAGAAACAATGTATGCAAATGAGCCCGACTCCAGCCGAGTTTCGCCCTCTTTCAACAGGGCTGCATCAGGGGTATTTGCATGTATAGATATTCTATCCTCATCAATGTTATATATATGAGCAAAGGGCATTGCAAGAATTCTCCAGTCTGTGCAGTGCAAGAATCAATTTCTTCAGAGATAACACTCCAGACCTCAGTAGTGCACAAATGCTGTGGTCACTTTCAGAGCGAATTCAAAGTACAATGTAATGCCCTTTGTTCATATATACAACATTGATGAGGATAGAATATCTATACATGCAAATACCCCTGATACAGCCCTATTGAAAGAGGGCAAAACTCGGCTAGAGTCGGGCTCATTTGCATACATTGTTTCTACACAATAAAGTTGTATAAGATCGGACATTTGGTTGCTTATTGTGTACTTTTGCTCTCACGGCTTTATTAAGCAACCTTCCTTGCTGCTTTTTTAGTACATTCTTATATATGTCAGGAAACGCCAACATTGACAACACTGCATCAGGACTCTCCGTCTAATACAAAACTTACACATCAATTAGTGTATTAATCCCCCCTTTTTTAAAGAGACTTCAAAAAGTCAGATACTCACAATTTATGTTTTCTTTTTCTCATAACATCACCGTATGTAGTTTATTTTATTTTTCTGAATATTGGGCAAATGCCAATTGGTTTCTTCTTGCATGCTAACCTTTTTAATTTAATGTTTATTTATTTAAAAGATTTAATCCCACCCTATTCAGTGTTTAGAGTAGGATACAAAAAAAACAATCTTAATTTTAAAACATAAAAGACAGTAACTCAGCCAGGTCAACATACCACACCTGCATAAGTACTAACCCCCCCCCCCCCCAAAAAAAAAAAAAATCCAAAAGCAATAACATGGCCAAACAAGTGACAGGGTTGCCCTAGACCTAAAGTTCAAAAGCTTACCAAATTAAATATGCTTTCAGTTGTTGTTTGAATGTCTAAGTAGAAGTAATTGTTCTCAGATTATATTTATTATGCAAATTACTTAATACAGTTATTTCTTATATTGGGATATTATTTCAGATAACCGAATAAAAAAAGGAAAAAAAATTCAGCCATTACTGTGCAATGTGCAAAATCATACAATGTCCGTGAAACCCTTATGACTTACATTAAATATCCAGAAAACAATATTTGAAGCTTTCAAAACAATAGATGGTATGACAAATGTATATTTTGAAATGTGTTAGGAATTTATTATTTTATATTTTTTGATATATAGTAATTTGTTACACACACACACACAATTTGTATTTTGCCCATCTCAACAGTGTTTTTTTAAAGCAGCCAACAGTTTTAAAACATGTACATTAAACAAAATTCACATTAACAAGCTATGGGCCTCATTTTCCAGTGTGTATTACAGGCCAGTAAAGGGTTATCATGGTTTATGATATGGGGGGGGGGGGGGAAGAGAGAGAGAGAGAGAGAGAGAGAGAGAGAGAGAGAGAGAGAGACTTGCTATAGTGCCTATGCCCTAGACAGGTATTTGAATTCCTATGGGAGGGCCACCTACTAACTCGGGGAGGGGATTAGGTATGAGCGTCGGGGGTTGGGGGCCACTTTCGCATTCCACATGAGATGTACGGAAAGAACAGTGGTCTCTAGTGAAGATTTGCTGGCCGTCGGAGTGAGGAAACTCACTCCAAGAGGAGATTTGGGCAACGTTCTCTCCACCTAGCTTGATGGACACTCTACCTGGGCAACAACAAGCTAGGTGGAGAGAACGTAGTCCAAATCTCCTCTTGGAGTGAGTTTCCTCACTCCGACGGCCAGCAAATCTTCACTAGAGACCACTGTTCTTTCCGTACGTCTCATGTGGAATGCGAAAGTGGCCCCCAACCCCCGACGCTCATACCTAATCCCCACCCCGAGTTAGTAGGTGGCCCTCCCATAGGAATTCAAATACCTGTCTAGGGCATAGGCACTATAGCAAGTCTCTCTCTCTCTCTCTCTCTCTCCTTCCTGCTGGCTACCACATATCCCCTCATGTGTTACTGCTGTGATATTGGAAAATGAGGCCCTATACCTATGCAATTTTTCTGGCTGCTTATGACAACCAATAATTAATAGTTGGCAGCCAGATATTGAAGTGGGTGATCTGGTATTTCTGTCTGTACTACTTTAGCTCTGGAAAGAGATGGTGGAGGAATGGCTGACCAGGAAAAAGCCCCCTTACTGCTCCTCCTCCATCTCTATCTAGGTCTGCAAGACTGAGCATCAGTAGATGGCAACACAGGAAAAGAGTGAGGAGAACACACAATCTTGGTTTCCACAGTTGCTATTTCTCCCATACGTACTTCCTATTTAGAAGGAAGCATACACTGGGTGGAAGATCAGAAACCGTAGAGATCAGGAGCATCATGTGATGCAGGAGATATCAGATTTTTTTTGTTTATATCTTTATTTATTTTATGAATGCAAACATATAGAACATTACATAATATTACATATACCCAAAATACACTGACATTCAGATATCAGATATTTTATAACACCTGATTCATCTTTCACCATCACTTGGATTACTCTGAAAAGACTCTTATTAACTCAGCTATTGTTGGCAGCTAGATTGACTATTGCTAAGTTCTAGAAATCAAATCTATGCTTAAATTGCTGGTGTTCACAGACCAGTGACTTAGCTAATTTGGAATAGCTTTGGTATCAACTAGCAAATAAATAGTTTAAGTATGAACGCATATGGAGCTGTTATAAAATATAATATGATTCTGTGCAGTTTTGACTGAGATCTATTCATTATCTCTGCCTTTGAAAATATAGTAAAGATGTCTCCTTTCCCTGTGTTTGACCCTATATTGTATATAGTCTCAGTAGCTGTCTGTAAGTGTTATGTTGCTTGCTTTATATGCCTTTATGAAAATAAAAAGTAAAAAAAAAAAAAAGAGAGATCAGGAGCATATGCTCTCATTCTGTTTCTTTGCTGTCAGCCCAGCTGTGTTCAGAGTAGGGATATGTGTAGAAACAATTTTCAGTTTGGTTTGTTCATTTGACTCAGTGATTCATTCTGTTTAGGTTTGGTGTCAAAACAATTATTCATTAATTTGTGTCATTCAGTTTCCATTAAAGTCATTGGAGAAAACAATGCATCCTATTTTGAACTCTATCATTGGGGTTTTCTATTCAAGTTTAGTAAAACTTACAGACAGACATCAGAGAGAAGAGTAATCCAAGATACTAAGAGTTGGGTACAGTAGCACCAAGACACTGTGAAAGCAGCAAAGCAGCACCAACAGTGGCATGAACACCCCAAGCCACCAAAAATGGGGTAAAGGGAGCCAACAAAAGGTGACTTGACACCAACAGTGACATGAAGACCACAAAGCACTGCAAGAGGGCCAAGGTATCACAATCAATGACTTAAAGCCAGAGAAAACTCTGGAGTAGCAGTCCTGATGTGCAAATCCATCCTCAGACCTGAATATAGGACAAGAGACTAATTGAAATATATAGAAGTCAGAAGATGGTGAACTTACCATCCCTGGGTATAGCAAAGTTAGAATAAATCTCTTGAGGAGTTCTGAAGCAGTTCTGATGTCATTTCCTTAAGGCATCATTGGAAGAAGTGGTTGCAGATTCAGGTTTAGAGATTGACTTTCCCTTTGCTGTGCCTGTGCTGAGGTAAAAGCATCCCAATACAAGACAGTCTAGTGCTAATTGTCCTCCCATCGTATCAGCATAGCAAGACCAATATTCAATAAGTGCCATAAGAGCATTTGAAAAGAAATTTGAAGACAACAGAAGCAGAGAAAAACACTCAAAGGAACCAAGAGAGGAGCAAAGTAGCAGCAATAGTGACATGAACGCACCAAGGGACTGTGAGTGGGGACAAAGCAATAGGGGTGTGCATTCGGATTGACCGCATTAGTAAAACGCAACTCATATTTTTTTTTTACTTAAAAAATTGATTCGACATAAACGATCGGATTTCCCACATATCGAACATAGATATGTTCGATATGTGGGAAATCGCGATTGTTGAGCCAAAATAAAAATATAAACCCCCTCACCCTCCTTAATCCCCCCCCCCCCGACTTACCACAACTCCCTGGTGATGGAGCGAGGAGTGAGGACGCCATTTCTGCAATCCTTGGCGAGAAGCATGTGACGTCGGCGGCACGTCGAGTGATGCCGGCGTCACGTGATTCCCGGCTCGTTCGCGCCGGATGGCTCGTTCGGCCCAAAAATAACTTTTGGCCAGCTTGGGGGGGCCTCCTGACCCCCTCAAGCTGGCCAAAAGTTCTTTTGGGCCAAACGAGCCGTCCGGCGCGAACTTGCCGGGAATCACGTGACGTCGCGTCTGAGTGACGCGGCGCCACGTGATTCCCGGTCAGGAGGCCCCCCCAAGCTGGCCAAAAGTTCTTTTTGGGCCGAACGAGCCGTCCGGCGCGAACGAGCCGGGAATCACGTGACGCCGCGTCACTCAGACGCGACGTCACATGATTCCCGGCAAGTTCGCGCCGGACGGCTCGTTCGGCCCAAAAAGAACTTTTGGCCAGCTTGAGGGGGTCAGGAGGCCCCCCCAAGCTAGCCAAAAGTTCTTTTTGGGCCGAACGAGCCGTCCGGCGCGAACTTGCCGGGAATCACGTAACGTCGCGTCTGAGTGACGCGGCGCCACGTGATTCCCGGCTCGTTCGCGCCGGACGGCTCGTTCGGCCCAAAAAGAACTTTTGGCCAGCTTGGGGGGGTCAGGAGGCCCCCCCAAGCTGGCCAAAAGTTCTTTTTGGGCCGAACGAGCCGTCCGGCGCGAACGAGCCGGGAATCACGTGACGCCGCGTCACTCGACGTGCCACCGACGTCACATGCTTCTCGCCAAGCATTGCAGAAATGACGTCCTCACTCCTCGCTCGATCACCAGGGAGTTGTGGTAAGTCTGGGGGGGGGATTAAGGAGGGTGAGGGGGTTTAATTTTTTTTTTTGCACATATGTACATATACCCAACTCATTGGATTTTTTTTATGTCCATATTGGCCGCAAGTGGGACCCCCTTTCGGACATAAAAAATATGAACATAAAATTTTGCTCTGCACATCCCTACAAAGCAACCCAAACAACATAAGGGACCAAAAGGTGACTAAATCAGCACCAACTATGGTATGAACATCCCAAGATACAAAAAAAGAGCAAACACCACCAACAAAAGTGACATGAATACCCCAAGGCACCAAAAGAAGGACAAGGGACACTAACAAAAGTGGCATGAGGGGTAAATGGCACCACCAGTTATGAAATGAATACCCCAAAGCACCAAAAAAAGCAGCAAAGGGTGCAAACAAAAGTGGCATGAAGATCCCAAGGCACCTAAAGAGGGCAAATGCTATCAGGAACAGTGACATGAAGACTCCAAAGCATCAAAGAAAAGAAAAGCAACACCAACAGTGGCATGAATATTCATGTTACATTTATTTATTTTTAATTTTTCTATACCGATGTTCTACAAAAATTCGCTTAGGAACGTTACATAGAACAGTGAGGCATATAAATATGGAATGAATTATAACTTAACATCTCGTAAACTGTAACTTATCCTATCATATAACTTAACATCCAGACATGGAGGAAGGGGGAGGCAAAGTAGCCAAATCAGAGGCATGAACACCTCATGGCACCACGAGAGGGGGAGAACAGTACCAAAAGAGGCTGCTAATCCATTTTCCAAATATATCAAGGAGACAAGAACACTTGAAGGCATTGTGAGAGAGGCAAAGCATCACGAACGGTAAGCAGAAACCAGAAAAAAAGCTCTGAAGATAGTCCTGAAGTACATTCCCTATGGCATCAATGAAGGAAGGAGCCAGGGGGAAGAGGGTTGAGATCCGATTGACATATTCGTTGTTGTGCTTTTTCTCATGCTTGCAGTGGGGGACAGGGTTATTTTTGTCAGTTAATTCCACTTGTTTCAGCTTCCGCAAACTCTTTGTATTTGGCTTGATCAGCCAGAGACAGAATTTTGTTCACGTTCTTGTCTCCTGCTCTGGACTCATGCAGAATTCAATGGCATACTTATCTTGCTTGTTCGGCACATAAATGACCTTAAGAAAATAAGACAATCAGATATTTGGCACCCTTACTTGTAACAGACTCTATAATGTTTATATTTGATTTGTATAGGGCAGGGCTTCCCAAACCTGTCCTGGGGACCCCACAGCCAGTCAGGTTTTCAGGATATCCACAAAGAATATACATGAGATACATTTGCATACCATGGACACTTGTAAATAAAGTAAAAAAAAAAAAAAAGATTACCTGCTTTAGGAGGGTCATCCAGTTTATTTATTTTATTTTATTTATTTGAATTTCTTATATACCGGCATTCGCGATGGGAGTCGCATCATGCCGGTTTACAAATAACAGGGTGTGACAAAAGGATAAATACTTAAAAAACTTAAAACATTAACATGTGATAGAAGAAGAAAGTAGCAGTTACAATAAAACAGGGACAAAATGCAACTTGGAATGTAGAGAAGGCGAGAGAAAAATTAACAATGAGATAAAAAAGAATAACCAAGGTAAATAAAACCTGCCAATTTAAAAGAGAAAGAACATTATGGAGTTGTCAAAGGTTGAAAGTAGGTTCAGTTGATATCTGGAAAGGCTTTCATAAATAACCAGGTTTTAAGTCTTTTTCTGAATGTAGGGAGGCAAGGTTCCTGTCTCAGTTCAGGTGGGATGGAATTCCACAAAGTAGGTCCTGCTGTAGAGAATTGGGCTGCTGTGGTGGTCTCTGATGCCCCTGCCAAGTTCCCTGTTGTGCTGGTGTAGCTAAGCCAGTTTAGATTTTGGCCTGATTATTTTTGTCAGGAGGCCCAAGGGGTCTGGGGCTGAAGGAGAGTCACAGGAGCATGCCTGCGGTATGCTTTTCTTTTTTGGTTGGGTTTGTTTTGGCTTGGGAGGCAGGAGGAGCAGGGAGAGCTGAGTGGCACATGCCGCGAGTGACCAGAGAGGCAGCCAGTCATCAGGGAGGAAGGAGTGATCAGTCTAATCAGCTGATTGCTGCTGCTCCGGGTTTCCCCGACAATGGCCCACTTCAAGAGGGCAATGTGAGTGCCGTGGGAGCCTGGGGAACTCCTGCCAGTGCGAAAAAGTGTGCCCATGAGCTCAAAGATGGGGGGATCCCCGAGGCAACTGAGGCCACGATATTTTTATTATAAAATAAAAATGTGAATGGATACCGCGTAGCCACGTGGTTGGTGGGCATGAGTGGTGTTGGCATTGGGGCCACAGCCACTGTAATAATATGGGGTAAATATAACATCCGGACCTTAGGTAAGCCCCGGTGCAAATGTAATGCTGGTGACTGAGGACCTGTGATAACTTCATCAATGACATCCATGGGTAGCTAAAGCAGTGCCTGCAAGCACTATTTTAAGAAAAAAAGAAAATAGAAATGAGAAATTTTAAGGTTTAAAAACATAGGGGTAGTTTTCAAAGGTACGCACACTCTTACATGTGTGCGCGCTACCCACAAAGCATACATGGATGCCCGATTTTGTAACCTGCGCATGCAGGAATGTGCATGTAATAACATTGGAGGTCAGCGCGTACAAGCGGGTGCACACTAGTACATCTTGCATGCGTTGAAGCCCACAGCCTTCCCCCATTCCCTCCAAAATCGGAGCAGCCTGGGAAGGAACTTCTCTTCCCCCTAATCCCTTCCCCTAACCTTTCCAACCCCTAGCCCTATTCTAACACCCCCCCCCCCCCCCCACGACCTCTATTTTACCTTTTGCGCCTGCCTCTGGGCAGGCACAAGTTGCGCACCCCGGCAGCCTGCTGGCACACAATCCTCAGATACAGAGGCAAATGGCCGCTATGCTGGAGGCCTCTGGCCCCACCCCTGCCCCAACCTGCCCCCGCCCTGCCCCTTTTTTAAAGCCCTGCGACTTAGACACATCCAGGGGCTTTACGCGTGTTGCCAGGCCTTTATAAAATAGGCCCAGTGCGCGTAACCCGATTTACGTGTGTAGAGCTTTTAAAATCCGGCCCATTTCATTTTTAATGGCAGACAAGGGAAGAAACTGTTACATCATTTTAAAAACTCAGTAAACACACTAATATTCCAGATGCCACAGGACCCTAAAGCTTATGTAAATTAAAGTTAAACTTTATTTTTAATGGTAGAGGTTAACTGAAGTTACTTTAAAAACCTGAATAAGATCATTTTTAAAATAATAGATTATTTCATAAATTATTTAGTTAGCCCAGTATATTCAAAGCCACTTCACTTCCTTAGAATAGTATGGAATGCCACAGTAGGGGTGTGCATTCGTTTGCAACGTATTGGCAATCCGCAACGTATAAGCCATATTCGTTGTATTTGTGGGAGTCACAAAATGTATGGAGAGCCCCCATGAATACAACGTATCACTAACAAATAAACCCCCACCCTCCTGACCCCCCAAGACTTGCCAAAAGTCCCTGGTGGTCCAGCGGGGGGGTCCTGGAGGGCTCTCCTGCACGTGGGCTGTCGGCTGTCGGTATTCAAAATGGCGCCGACTTTTGGCAAGTCTTGGGGGGGTCAGGAATCCCCCCAAGACTTGCCAAAAGTCCCTGGTGGTCCAGTGGAGGTCCTGGAGCGATCTCCTGCACTCGGGCCGTCGGCTGCCGGTGCCAGCCGTCCATTGCTCCTACCATGTGACAGGGGCCAACCAATGGTACCAGTAGCCCCTGTGACATAGTGAGGGCAAAGGCTATCGGCGCCATTTTGAATACTGGCAGCCGACAGCCCAAGTGCAGGAGATCGCTCCAGGACCCCCCCGCTGGACCACCAGGGACTTTTGGCAAGTCTTGGGGGGTCAGGAGGGTGGGGGGTTGTAGTTAATTACATTTAAAGGATTGGGATGGGGGTTTTTTTGGGAAACAAATACATATGTAACTAATGAATGGATCGGGGTCCTCCGAGAACGGATGCAACGGATTTGAGTCCCGACGAATACGAATACCAAATGGGATGAATCCGTCCCTGCTGCACATTCCTATGCCACAGTAAAGGAAAAGAATCACTAAGGAAACCACAGAAAAGAATAAAGAATTTCTTGAAAGTTGTTTCTGAATAAAATGAATGATTAAAAAATAGAATGTTGGCACAGAAGAATGCAGGAACATTTTTTTAATGATAAATAAGAGTCCCTGAGGTATGTGTGAGTAAAAATGAATGTTTTTTAGTTCTTTGGGAGAGAAAATATCTTTTATTTCATGATTTTGATTATATTTTATTTTGAATTTAAAGGCTGAGGCCAGTAAAGAGGTCTGTCAGCTGAGGAGGCATAGCAACGGGTATCCAGGGACCTCGACAATGGAACACTGGTCACCCACTCACCTATGTGACAAGGCTCAGAGTAACAATACCAATTTTAGCAAAATTACAATTTTGTTTTAATAAAATGATATCTTTGAAGGGAAATTTGAATTGATTAATATTTTTTCCTTATATTGATCACCTGAACCAAGGAGTTTTGCTGGGGATTCTTGATGTTATAAAAGCTATCCCAGGTAGAAAAGGTACTTTTCTTTCTTGATGACATCAGCATAGCAGTAATATTCTTTAGCATTCCAGTCAGAGAATAGTGCTGAGCTAGACAAGTGATAGAACCTGCACTGCTGAACTCTTTCATTTAGGCCCTTATACAGTGAATAACACCTCAGAAATACTTAGGGGCAGATTATCAAACTTGCGCGAGTGCGTCCATGTGCGCATCACCCGGTGTGCACACATGCACATGCGATTTTATAACATGAGCGCTCATGTTATAAAATCGGGGGTCAGCGCACACAAGGGGGTGCACAATTGTGCACCTTATGCGCGCCGAGCCCGTGCTGAGCCGCGCTGCCTTCCCCTGTTCCCTACCTCCCACCCCACCTTCCCCACTCCACCTTCCCTGGGGCTGAAGAAAGTTGCGCAGGCCGGCCGACTGCCGGTGCGCGATCCCCAGCACAGCGGCAAATGGCCGCTGTGCCAGGAGCCTCTGACCCTGCCCCGCCCCACCCTGTCCCGCCTGCCCCCTCCCTGCCCACTCCCCGCCCCTTTTTGCCAGCCCCGGAACTTACATGCGTCCCGGGGCTTTAGGCCCAGTGCGCGTAACCTTTTGAAAATCTGCCCCTTAGCAAACACTAGCTAAGTGTGAATGGTAGTGAGTGTGAGTTGTTGTTAAGGTTTCTAGCACTGGCAAAAGTAAGAACATTTTTTCTAATCAGTTTAAAAGTAAAAAATAGCTGAATCATGGTCATTTTTCAGATTTTGTAATAAGCTGAATGAGAGAAAATGTCTGAATGTGATAATCTTGGTGTGATGCTACACCAAAAATAAATTTTAGATACACTATAGATGAAAATTCCAAAAAGTAATTTTAAACCTGGAAAAAGTTATTGCACACCTATAGTTAAAGGTTGCTGCAAGATTACTGTTTAATCCTTAGAATAAAGGTTAAAATAATTCTGAAAGAATTTAGCATATTTAAACTTGGTCTTCAAGACAATTTCATTCAAATGAAATTTTATCTTCATCTATTATAAATGATTTCCTTAAAACTAATAGAATGTAGCTAAAGTCAGATACAAATATCTGAGCTGTGCCAGTAAGAGTGAGAAAGTGTTTGAAGGAGTATATAAAGGGTGTATGTTCCCTGAGTTGCTTTGCAGTGTGTTTGAGATACAAACATACTTATTCTCTCTTTCTCACCTACAGTCAACATCTCCTCAGGATTAGATAAGGAAACTTAATTATCCTTGTATTTTGGAGTTAGTGAAAATATATGTACACTAAAGCCCAAAATTTCAAAAGGCAGTGCACGCAATAACCGGGAAATATGCGCATATTTTAGAAATGGCCCGGCCATCAAAAAAGCGTGGGGCAAGGGGGGGGTGGGCCGGCCAGGACAGCACCATTTTGCGCTGTCCCGGGGAAGCCCATGCCGGCAGCCAGCCGAAGTGCACAACTTACGTCTGCTCCTTAGAGCACATAAGTAATAAAACAAAACAATCCTTAATTGGAGAGGACTGGGAGGGAACTGGGAAAAGCCTTCTTGCATCTCTGTGTGTTGTTTTTTAAAATCATCCCCATTTCACGCGTAAGAGGCCACCCACCCGTGCATGTGCACACAGATATTAAAATATGGTGTTGACTGTTGCCAGTCGGAGTGTGGACCCTAGGCCGAGGCGAGGTTAGCACCACCTGCGAAGGTGACCCACAGGTCCTTGCCGTAGGCAGGTGGAATCGAAGGTGCGGGAATCGGAAAGACCCTCACCTGATCGGTTGGAGTCCAGGTACAATCCAAAGTCGGAGACAAGCGGCAGGCAGACAAGGTCCAGAAATAATCTAAGGTTGGAGATACAACAGGAAACAGAGGAAGCACAACGGCAGCTACTCGCAAGGAAGACCTGTTGCAAGGCAAAGCAGTCTACTGGTGCCCAGGGTTATAAGGAGGCTGGATCTGATGTCATTTCCTGGGGCTGGGACAATTCCTGGTCCCGGGCCCCTTTAAGAGGTGGGGCGAGCACCTGGAAGCCCCCCCCTCCCCCCACACCTGTGTCCATCTGCGTTAGAGGCCCGAGCAGGGAAGGCGTCCCAGGCGTCCCACCGAGGAATTACTGCGGTGGGTCCGTAAGCACCAGTAAGTGGGGCCAGTTGCAACATATGGCATGCATGTGCGCACTGGAATCTTATTTTATAACATGCATGCGGCAATGCTCATCAGCCTCAATAGTCAGCCACTAAAGCCTCTGCCATCGTAGGGTCGCAATGTCACGCTAGCCATTGTCACCCCACCCACAAGCAACTTCAACGCTGTTATCGTAGTTAAGTGCACCAACATTTGAGAAAATATTTGAGAAATGTTAAAGGACATTGAGAGATAGCCAAATGCAAACACTGTTTAATTCATTAATACTGAATTAACATATTAGTAAGAGTTAGTTATTACTAGACATATTATAAACACATACACTCAATATACTTACCTGAAAGCATTGATATCCTTGAAACTTCTTGAATATTAATCTGAAAAGATAAGAGGGATTCACAAAGGATCAGTTTTTATAATTAAATTAATACTTGCATAGTGTAATAATATTCATTATAGAGAAAAAAAAGAGAAACTAGAATTGTACTAATCTGTTCCAAAGATCATTTTGAGAGTTGAATTCTAAAGTGATAAACTGTATCTGAAAAAGAGCATAATAGTGTGAAAGCTGTTTAGGATTTAAGACCTGGTACCAGAGTTTTAAAACATTTGTGATCTGAAAAACATATTTGTGTACTAATTTGAGACTGTTTCCCAGAAACAAGATTCTCAACTGCCAGTTTAATAAATTTCATCTTGTTGATATAGAAGTGTGTACATTATTTTTTTTTATGGTGAAATCTCTTTGAGGAAAGTGTAAGTTGTCATAACTTGAAAGAAAGGAAACTCCTGAAACACTTGGCTATCTAAGGGGGTCATTTATCAAAGTGCTATATGGTGTTTTCTCTTGATGTTACCCAGGTAGAGAGTCCATCAAGCTAGGTTGAGAAAACATTGCACAAATCTCATCTTTGGGTGAGTTCTGTTCGTATGCCTCACTTTGAATTTCAAAGTGGCCCCTAACACCTACACTCCTACCTAAACCTCACCTCGAATAACTAGGTGGGCCTCATATAGAGGTATAAATACCTACCTGGTATGAGGGCATTTTGGCTAGTCTGTCTCTGTCTCTCTGTCTCTCTCTCTCATTACCATAATACATGCCCCTTTTCCTAGTACATTTTGATAAATCAGGGCCTAAGTGACTGTGCATAGAGGTGGTTTACACACTTATTGGAGGTGAGGTCCCTGGGATTGGTTCGTGTATTAGATCGATGAACCAATCCATCTTTTTACCTAACTGAGGGACACTTACACTTTGAGCCAGAAGAAACTAACCCTTCTGCATGCCATCTGATCTCTTACCATGTCTCAGAATGAAAGAAGATTCATAACAGTTTTACCAATTTTGATCATGTTTCTGAGGAGAAAAATATGAAACTTGATCCTGAAAAGTCAACCTAAAAATAAAAGTTAGCAAATGAGATATATTGACCTAATGAAAGGAGTTCAAGTTTTGAGAGTTAGTCAAATTAGAGCAGTAAAATTATGCTTTGAAATCTGCTGCCTAGTACATACACATAGAGTTATCCTGTCTCTTCACAATGGCAGGGCTTCTGATAAGGTATTAGGCGTCCTAAGCAAAACTTCAGTCTTGCCACCCCTCTACCCACCTTGACTCTGACTTTGACCTCTCCCTCACAATAATAGTAAAACCAATATTTTGAAAAAGAACATTTCAAAATATCTGACAAATAGAATAACTTTCAATAATTAAAAACTCATATTTAAAAAAATATTCCAAACACCAAAAAAATATTGCGAAACAGCAGACACATCAAATAACACCCAATGTTTAAAATTAACAAGGATAGAAATCTGCCAGCTCTCCATACCTGGGAACTTTGATTAACAGATGCCTTGATGGGGTGCGGAAGGGGGTTGTTGCACACAAAATTTGATCCTCTTTCTTTCTCGCATACACACACACACACACATGTTCTCTCCATGCACAAAGACTCTCCTACACATACAGTCTCTCACTCTCACATATACACATTCCCTTTCTCTCTCTCAACACACACACACACACACATACCCTCTCTCTCTTACACAGGCTTTTTTTCTCCCTCTCTTCCACACACACCCTCACTCATTCCCACAAGCTCCCTCTCTCTTTCATTCACACACCCCTCATATTCCTCTTCTCACTCAGACGTTAAACTTCACTCTCTCGCATAGGGTTCCTCTCTCTCACACTCACACATACCCTCACTCACTCACTCACAAACACCCTTTCTCTCTCTCTCTCTCTCACACACACACACATATACCCTCACTCCCAAGGGCTCCCTCTTTCTCTCATTCACACAAAGATCCCTTCTCTTATTCAACCACATATGATCACTCTCTCACACACTCCCACAGGCTCCAACTCTATAACATACACACATCTTCACACCCTCACTGCTCACAGGCACCCTCTCTTTCTCACACTCAAACATTCTCATTGCTCACAGGTACCCTTTCTCTCTCCCTCACACATAAACCCTCCTTCTCTATTATACAGACCACACTAATTTTCTCTCAGTCACATACAAATACACAGTTTCTCTTGATCTCTCATTCTAGGCTTTGCTCCTCTGTGTCTTTGGCCGGGATGGCTCACCCCACTGCTCTCTCGGGCTCTTCTCTCCTTCTTCAGCTGCAGATAGGATGGGCTCTGCCCATGGTTCTCTCTGGTCTCTCTTCCCAGCCTCTTCAACTGCAGCCGAGATGGGCTCCACCTACAGCTTTCCTGGGCCTCCCTCTCCTTCTTCAACTACTGGTGGAATGGATTCCGTCTGCAGCTCATGGCCTTTTTTTTCTGCTTCGTCGGTGACAGGTGGGATGGGCTCTGCCCATGGTCTCATTGACTTGGGCCTTTCTCCCCTGCTTGTTGGCTGTGACCCCACTGGGTCTTTCTTCCCTGCATCTTCAACCACCGGGACAGGAGCTTGTGCTGGCAATTTTTAGTGCTTCCTAAAGGTTGAAGCTCTAGACAACCACCTAGTTTACCAATGGATGCGCCGGCCCTGCACGGTGACCATCGAAATAATAAAGCTCCAATTAGATTGGAATTTGCCATTTCTTATTACAGTCAGCTGCATGGTCTGCCAGTTTCTATTTTTTGTTAAGGTTATGGTCATCTTTATTTATATGCTGCCCCATAAGGGGCATAATAAAATAAAATAAACTATTTGGTTTTCTAAGAAATCCTGAACATGAACCTCAAACCAACGTTTGTAGCTGTGTAACTTACAACAGGCAGGTAGCTGGATCCATTTATCTGAACCAGCTTCATTAGAATTCATTAATGAAGCTATTATTGATTCTGTGGAACACAACTTAAAATCTCTGCAAACACAGAGCAATCTGTGAAGAGCTCTTAAACGCTGAATGTATGTAACTAGACATCTCAATTTAACAACCAGACATACATTAAACAGCATTAATAGCTAGGCATTTAATGGATCAATTCCCACTGTTTGTATAATGTGGAAATAAAAAAGGCATATTAAATGACAAGCCTTCCTTGGTTTGTGCTAATTAATTACATACTGTATCTGACTGCTAATTTAGTGGGAAAATGCAGTCCAAAACCATGGGTTTCACTTGAACTTTGCCTCAGTACCACCTAATTCAGTACAGAGTACAGCTGCGACCTGCTTCTGAGCGTCGACAGTATTAAATTAGAGCACAAGGCCATCAATTTAAATAAGTACTGTAGCAGGTAATTTGAATAAGGAAAGTATTAGTATTCTACCAGTGCACAACTAAAAGCAGCTGACCTTTCAGACCAAAGAAGATCCTTGAACATATCTATCTGAATTGGAAAACACAGTAATAAGCTGACAATACTAAGAGCATCTAGAGAGACTTACACTTTTCTAACCATTACTAACATGCATATCAGCTGTGCTAGCTATGAATAGCTGGGGGTACAAAAAAAAAAAAAGCTATAACTAGGCAAAATCCATGCAAAGGCTAGATGTTTTTTGCAGCAGTTTAAAGTTCTCCTTATTACCTTCACAAATGGAATAAGAATTACAAAACGGAGGAATATGTAGAAAAATACATGTTGAACCAGTCAATGACTGGATGCAAATTTCAAATCAAGGGCAAACCTATCTGCTGTTTGTTATATGTTAATATGACTCTCCTGCTATTCTGCAGGCCTGAAACCAGGTGGAATTTTAAAAATGAGGATTCAATCAATATTTCTTATATATATATATGTGTCAAACCAATTTTTTTCTGTGACTTCTCTTTATGGATAGACAGGTGTATTCTCTGCAGTTTTTAGAAATAAAAATTAAAGGGAATACAAATTAGCACTTTGAAATCTAGATGGATTGTAACCGACTACATATCTAAATACACATTTCAACAAATACATGCAGTAAACCCTAATTTTAATATAAAGAGCTGGACCATTCATAATGCTATACAGTAAGTCTCGAGAGAATAAAATATGCAAATTTGGGGATATTTAACCAAATGCATAGATAACACTTTGTTGACTATGCATTGTTTGAAAAGAATCACGGTCTGTTATAATTTTAAAAAGTTACTGCAGGCAAATGACCTGTAATTCTCCTTATTTATTTATGCAATTTTGATTATTATGACCTTATAACATCTTGCTTGCTGAAAGATGGGTTATCAATTGTTAAGAAATTCATTGGTTATTTTATTTATTTATTAATCCATGGGAGAGGTCATTAGCAAGAGAATCACAAATTACGTCATAACGAATAGAAGTGAGCAGCCCACATTATCTATGGCATTACAAATAACAACAGATTGCATGAACCTTAGAGATCCCATCCCATGAAAGGTTACTTATGATAATGTCCCAAACATGGCTGATCCCAGGGGTTCAAGGAAATTGCAGGAGAACAGCTTAAAAGAATGACAGAAATAATGACTTGGTGGTAAAATTATAAATTGATGAAGGAACGAGTTTTACTACTCACAGCGTTCAATACAGTTGTCTTAAGGAAATATAAATCTTGAATAGAAAACACTATGGGCCAGATTTTTAAAAAGGTTAAGCACGCCGGGCCTATTTTAAAAAGGCTCGGTGGCGTGCGTAAAGCCCCGGAATGCGGGTAAGTCCTGGGACTTGCAAAAAGGGATGGGGAGGGGGCATGGGAAGACCGGGGTGGTCCGGGGGTGGGGGCGGATCAGTGGCTCCTAGCACAGTGGCCTTTTGCCACTGTGTCAGAGATCGCGAACCGGCAATCAGCCGATGCACGCAACTTGTGCCTGCCCGGAGGTAGGCGCAAAAAGTAAAACAAAAATTTGGGGGGGGTTAGAGTAGGGCTGGGGGGGAAGGTTAGGGGAAGGGGTGGGAGGGTCAGGTTAGGGGAAAGGAAACGTAGGAAGGCAGAGGGGCTCGGCACGCCCAAGGTGCACAATTGTGCACTCCCTTGCTCGCAGTGACCCTGGATTTTATAACATGCGTGCGTCTGCGCGCGCAAGTTATAAAATCAGATGTACATGTGCACGCGCCGGGTAGCGCGCGCACATGTATGCCCACATGCAACCTTTTTAAATCTACCCCTATATCTTAAGTTGAAGCAAGAAGTTAAAGCATGGAAGGAGTTAAAAGAACTATACAGTTAAGCCAATGAAAGCAGTAAAGGTATATCTATATCTACAAATCTACAGAGAGAGAGAGAGAGATTACATCCATTTGCCTAGCCAGTGGCTGGATTCAGGTATAACAAAATGGATAGGGAGAAGCAGATGCGGAAAGAATATCCAGGAATATAACTTGGTGGCAGTGAGTATCTCATTTATGAAAGGCAGAAATAACACCAAAATAGTCTATACAAAAGCATAAAAGTGATACAGCAAACAATGTATTGAAATACAAACCAGCTGGCAATAACTCTGCTGCATAACTTACACAAGCTAGGGCACTGAGGGAAAACCTGAGCATCTCATGTTCCTTCCATGGGTGGGAAGCTATTATTTAACCCAGTGACTGGCAACTATACTAACTTAGGAGAAACAGAATTTTCCATATGAAGTGGGGAAAAGCCCCTTAATTTGCATTGGGGAAATGTCCCTTTGTGAGGGGTAAACTAAAACTGAATCCATACAAAACAGCAACAATAAGATTCTGTTACATAATTACTATCTTCAAGTACCTCTGCAGTGAAGTTTCTCCAAAGGCATCTTCCATCAACAAACTTTAGAAAGTCCAGAGCGGTAATTCCTATCAGAAAACTGAATATACATAATATTGGCAGCTTGCACTCTCGTGTCCCCTCTCCCCCCGGCCCCTCAATGAAATCCATACATTAACACAAATACTCGAAGTTTGGTGACAAACAGGCCGCAGCTTTTTATTAATTATTAACATGAAACAAATTTATTTCTATCAATATTACAGTCCCGGGCTTTGTGCCGGCGTGCACCATGTAAGCCAGTCCGCCAAAACCTCTTACAAGCCCCCTGCCGTTTCCAAGCCACGGGGCCATTCCTCCAGGCAGCCTACACCCACTTCTATGCACTTTTCAATCTCCTAGGACCCTCCTGGCCTATCAACTTGGGTACCCCCACTGTGCTGCGACATATTATACATTCTTGCACTTCTCTTACTAACATCGATTACTAACCATCCCTATTGCCTTTAGTTACCTATCCCTTCCGTTCCCTCTTTTCCCTTTTGTTGCGTAGGTGGGTGGAAAGCGTGAATGCCGGCTGAGCAAAGAAGCCTTGGCCCAGCACTGGCGGCCGATTTAAGGCCAAAAATCTCACAATATCGCGAGAGCCGCGTCATCACATCCCCGGCGCACCGACGTGGTGACATCACCGCGCTCCAACGTGCCGGCCTAGTGATGTCACCACGCTGCGCGCGCTGGGCCAGCCTGCTCCAAGGCCACAAGAAGAAGCCCCCCCCCCCATATACGGCAACGGGTAAGGAGGGGGGGTCGGGTGACCCTCCCGCAAGCACCATGTTAGGGGGGCCCTCCCCGCAGGCGCTTGTCAGTCCTATATAACATTGGCAGTTTGCACCCTCATGTCCCCTCTCCCCCCGGCCCCTCAATGAAATCCATACATTAACACACATACTCGAAGTTTGGTGACAAACGGGCCGCAGCTTTTTAGTAATTATTAACATGAAACAAATTTCTCTGTACCCGAGTCCAAGCCACGGGGCCATTCCTCTGGGCAGCCCACGCCCACCTCTATGCCCACCTCTATGCACTTTTCAATCTCCTAGGACCCCAGTTTGTCCACCGTGTCCTCCTGGCTCTTCCTGGCCTACCAACTCGGGTACCTCCACTACCAGCCTGGGATAGTATTTTTACTTGTCTCAGGCCCCCCCAACACTCCCACTGCGGCCTAACTTCCACAAATACCCTCTCCATTGCCTCTTGTATGGTGTCGTTAAACAAATCATACCCCACATCCATTAGGTGTATCAAATCTGGTCTCTATAGGCCTAAGCATGGCTCGTCCGCCCACTCGTGCCCATCCTCTGTGCCCATATTTCCATTTGCCTGTTCACCTTTTTCCGGCCCCTGCACCATAACTTGTCACCCTGCCATTTTAGCCGGGGTATGATCTCTGACCATATTATGGTCATCCCCTGCACCATCTCCCTTACCGCCTCCAAATCACTTTTTATCCTATCTAACAGTTGTTTGGCTGTGCTGTCCCCCAGATCATTACCCCCTAAATGTATAACTATAACATCTGGCTGTTGCAGTGTGCGCAAACTGTTTTACAACTCCGGGATCAGTTGACCCCATTTCATTCCTCGTTTTCCCATCCATTTCAAGCTGATTCCCCGCGATGCCAAGCCCAAGTGCACGCCGTATGGCCTCTCCCGTGCCCTCCGGGCCGCCCAATGTACGAAGGAATGTCCTAATAACCATACTATTTTCCTTTGTAGGCACGGAACTTAGAGTGAAACAGAATTTTTTTTGATTAGTGTCCAATCTGTGCGAATCCCGGCCTGACGTACCTATTGGCCATTGTCAACTGCCACCTGCCTATCTTTTGGATTATTTACATGGGCAAACCTGCTTGCGCTGCGCTTGTCGCGACACCAATCCTAAAAGAATGTGTTCCATATTCCTCTGGTTTTAGGCCAGTGCTGCCTAGTCCCTTATGTAGTACCACCGCAAACTGGCATTTTGTTAAAAGGGACCCCATCCTTATGTGCCAGCAAGTGAGAACCCCCTTTAGGCCTTATCTGTAGGAAATTCTCTATATTCTTTACCGGGCAAGTTACTTGTGATGTTACCTGTGCCAGCCTTATATCTACACCTCTTACCCTCTGATCCGTTTTCGATTTATGGACCCTTATACTAATGCTCTGCCCTTGTACTTTAACATTGCTATATAATATGCTGTCGCTTCCCTTGTTGTGTTTGGATGCCACCACTAGTTCACTAACCGTTAATGCAGCGAAAAATGCCGTGCAAAAAAACGGCTCTGAACAATACGACTTTGAAGCTCCCTGTACATACTTGCGCCACTGCATACCATAAATGCACCAATATCTCATCTGTTATTGGCCGCCTCCTGTCCTCTTTCCATACCACCTTCCTAGCCCAGCCTGCCAACATCTTCTTAACCATGAAATTGTTCAAAGGGTCGCCTAGCCCTCGCGCTTTTGCAAAGAATGCAAAACCCGCTAGTTGGTTTGCCGTCGCTCCTCTAGACATCCCTGCTTCCTTTGCCCATGCTATGAACCTCGCAATCTGCCTTCTTTCTATTTTTTGCCCTTTCCATCCTTGCCCTTCCAGGAATGTCTGCACTCTAGCAAAACCTTTGCAATAGGCTTTCCAGATCGCAGGAGCAACAGATGCCCTCAGCAGCCCCCATTCGGTATTGTTCCAATCCGCCATTATCGGCTCAGTATTGGGACTCCTTCCTCGTCTGCCTCTGGTACCTGTTGATGAAAGAGATCCCACTTAGCCCTGGAGAGTGCATCCGCTACCTGATTATGGATACCGGGTACATGTTTGGCTTTATCACATGTTTGACTACAAGTTCTGGAGTACAACTTCCCTCAGGAATTCCGCTATCTTGGAGCAACATGTCGCCCTGCCTATTAATGACTGTCACAACTGCTTGATTGTCAGACCAGAATATGATCTTTTTGTTGCATAACTTATGGGCCCAGACTGTAATAGCCAACATTATTGGGAATAGCTCTAAAAATGTTATATTTTTTACCAATCCGTTCTTTCTCCAATCGTCTGACCATGGGGCTGTGCACTATGTGCCTTGACAGTATGCCCCTAGTCCCCACCCTCCTGACGCATCTGTATATATGTCCAAGCCATAATTTGAAAGCGCCTCGTCCTGCCACATTGATATACCATTGAAGCTGTCTAAGAATTCTAACCACATTAACATGTCTTTTTTCATCGGATGGGAAATTCTGATATGATGCTGCGGTCGTTTCACTCCCCTAGTCGCATCTGCCAAAAAACTCAAAAATGCCCTCCCCATTGGAATTACCCGCATGCAAAATTCAAACTTCCAATTATCGATTGTATGGAGACCAATGTCATCTTTTTACTTGACAGTGCCTGCTTGAGCATGTTCCATAACTTGTGTAGTTTCTCGAGCGGTAACCTCGATGTCATTGCCTACATATCCAATTCGATACCTAAAAATGATAGGGTAGTAGCTGGGCCCTCCATGTTTTTCCCTGCCAATGGAACCTCGAATTCCTCTGCCATTTCTTGGAATGTCAACAATGTTTGTGCACATGTGTCTGTTTGTGCCGGTCCCACAAATAAGAAATCATCGAGGTAATGGGCCACATTACCGTTCCCCACCCTTTTTTGCAAGACCCAGTGCAGGAATGTACTGAACATCTCAAAATACGCACAAGAAACGGAACATCCCATTAGCATACATTTGTCAAAGTAGTATGACCCTCTAAAATGGAAACCTAAGATGGGAAAACTGTCAGGATGTACCGGGAGCAATCTAAAAGCCGACTTGATGTCTACCTTTGCCATTAACGCCCCTTTTCCACAGCGCCTAACCAGTGCTATGGCCTCGTCGAAAGAGGCATATTGCACTGTGCACGCTTCCTCCGGCAGACCGTCATTCACCAAGCCTCCTGGTGGGTAAGACAGGTTTTGAATTAATCTAAACTGTCCCTGTTCCTTTTTTGGCACTACCGCCAAGGGTGACAGCATCGTGCTCTGAAATGGAGGATTTGCGAAAGGCCCCGCCATCCTACCAGTTCGATCTCCCTGTCAACTTTCTGCTGTAGTATCTCTGCGTGTCTAACCGCAGAGGATGAATTCCTAGAACCTATGCCCTTAATCTACCCCTAAAAAGGTATGATAAAACCTTGTCTGAACCCTTCACTCAGTTGTTTTGCTTCCTTCCTTCTCGGGTATTTCGCCAACCATTCCATAATAACAGACAAGCACACTGGTAATGGTGCCTTGCCAAATGGTCGACTGTTTTCCTTTCCCATTACTCCCCGCCATATGTCTCTGATCTTTCCTTGTGCATTTTGTTGCCGGGTGTGGGGCAGCGCACACCAAACATATGTGTTTGAACTTACACCAGCACACACTTTTGTTGCCGTTTTCCCCCCACTGATTGTTACTCGGGATTGCCTGACTACTAAATGACCTCCCTGCTTTGTGCATTGGTCCCAAATCGAGGACCTTTCTGGTCATTTGTCACAATCATAATCCCACGTCCTGTGTTGCCCAGGATAAGTGCCTGTTCTCCTCCATCTTGTCCCTAAACTTTTCATAGTAGTTTAGCCAACACCAGCCCTGGTACTTTTTGCACGCTTCTATTATCGAATCTGCGTAGCTCAGCATAGGAGCGTACTGGGATGGATCCTCTCTCCCTATAACACTAATCATTCGCAAGAATGCCCTAGTCCAGTTAGTTATGTTCTTGGGCACCTTGATATCCGCCCCTTTTTGTTCCTCTTTTTTCTTTCCTTTCTTTTTCTCCACTGCCCCTTTCCTTCCCTCTAATATTGTGAATACGTTAATATATTCTCGTTTCCTTATTTTGCTATGTAAAGCTTTAGGTACGCTCTCCCATAACTTGGCTAAATTGGGAAGGGCTGTCGTGGGCACCTTGCCTGTCTCAATATCCCATGGGGACTTGACGGGGGTAGCTGCCGATGTTCCACTCTCATCGGACTCCCCCTCTGAGGAGCCCTCACTGGAATCACTGTCATTTCTTTTCCTTATCCCATTCTTGCCTTTTGGATCTCCAGACACACAAGTTCTTTCTCGGCGATTTCCGGCTGTCTCTGCTTTCTCCGCTTGTGTTTCTGCGAGGCCTTGGGATGTCCCAGCCTCATTGCTAGTCATGTCAATGGAGATTTCTATTTCTGGCGTCACTTGCGAACTCGCTCGCTCCTCCATGCCATCTGCTGTCTCCTGGCTTACTTCTGCGTTTCACATCTTGCTGCCTCTCGTAGTTGTGCCACTTGCAGGTGCCGTATACCATGGCGATAGTACCTGCCACCAAGGGGGGTACATCGCTGCTTGCCATGGGGCGGTGGTTCAAGGGTTTGCTTCCTGCCTTCCCTGCGCAGTGGTCCCTTGGGCTGTTGCTGCTGTTCAATTTATCCCAATCGTGGGCCACATGGGCCAGCTCCGTGGTGTACAATATTGCCCTGCATCTTACTGCGCACTCGTCTGGTCTCCACCACTGCCGCTCACCGTTTTACCCTCTTTGCCAGCCTCTGGTTTCCTTCTGCTCGAGGTTCTTTCCACCTGCTCCTTCCTTCCTTCCTTTTGGGGCCGGTCCTTCTCTTCCTTGTCCCTTGGTATGCGCTCTGTCCGGTCTGCGCCCCCTTCCAAGACCTCTTCCTCCCTCCCCTGCACGCGATGGTATCTTCGCCTGCTGTCCTTGGGGCTCTGTCTCTTTCTGCCTCCAGCTCCATCCCCTTGTCTGCCTTGCTCTCCCAGGTGCACTTCCTCTTTCCCCAGCCATGTTCGTATGGGAAAAGTAAAGTTTTTTACTCACAGTTCAGTTGTAGGGAGGGAGTTCTTTTCCTTTCCGGGCTTATTCTGACCAGCTTGCTGCCTTCCTTCTCCAGGCCTCTGCCACGTGGTATCCCCGGGCTGTGGGTCTCCAAGCTGCTGCCTTCCTTCTCCAGGCCTCTGCCACGTGGTATCCCCGGGCTGTGGGTCTCCAAGCTGCTGCCTTCCTTCTCCAGGCCTCTGCCACGTGGTATCCCCGGGCTGTGGGTCTCCAAGCTGCTGCCTTCCTTCTCCAGGTCTCTGCCACGTGGTCCTCCTGGGCTGCAGCATCCTGCGCTGGAAACGGTCCTCCTGGCTATTTAAATCCCGATCGGGGGTTTTTTTGTTTGTCCTCTGCTGGACCTTGATTGGGCTCCACATGCGGCCCAAAATCGCTGTTTGCTGTCCTGCGATGTCCTCCGACCTTTTCCTTTGGCCCCTGAAGCAAAGTGTGAACACCAGCCGAGCAAAGAGGCCTTGGCCCGGCACTCATGGCCAATTTAAGGCCCAAAATCTCACGATATCGTGAGGGCCACATCATCACTTCCCCGGCACGCGAACATGGTGACATCACCGCGCTCTGCCGCACCAGCCTGGTAACATCACCACGCTGCGCGCGCCGGGTCAGCCTGCTCCGAGGCCGCAAGAAGAAGCCCCCCTCCGTATACGGCAATGGGTAAGGAGGGGGGGGGCGGGTTACCCTCCCAGCAAGCGCCATGTTAGGGGGGTCCTCCCCGCAGGCGCTTGTCAGTCCTAGGTTAACTATGCCTAAAGCTAACCAGACCCCAGAGAAGATAGAAAACAAAGAGCAGGGCTAAATGGTAAATTTTCCCAATGGAAAAAGTGAAGTGCCCCAGGGATCTGTTCTGGGACCACTGCTTTTTAATATATTTATAAATGTCCTGGAAATGGGAACAAGTGTTGTGATCAAATTTGCAAATGGAACAAAATTATTCAAAGTTATTAAATCACAAGAAGATTGTGGAAATTGCAAGAGGACATTGCAAAACTTGGAAACTGGGCATGCAAATGAAATTTAATGTGGACAAGTGCAAAGTGATGCCCTTAGGAAAGAGTTACCCAAATTATGGCTACATAATGCAAGATTCCACATTAGGAGTCAACACTCAGAAAAAGGATGTAGGTGTCATCGCTGAAAATACATTGAAATCTTCTGCTTAGTGTGCAGCAGCAGCAGCCAAGAAAGCAAATAGTATGATAGGAATTGTTAGGAAAGGAATGGAGAGAAAGCAGAGAGTATCATAATGCCTCTGTTTCGCTCCATGGTGCGACCTCATCTTGAGTATTATAAGCAGTTTTGGTCACCAGATCTCAAGAAAGATATAGCAGAATTAGAAAAGGTACAGAGAAGAGCGACCAAGATGATAAAAGGGATGGAACAATTCCCCTATAAAGAAAGGCTAAAGAGGTTAGGACTCTTCAGCTTGGAGAAGAGACGGCTGAGGGGAGATATGATAGAGGTTGATTCAGGGCCGGTGCTAGGTTTTTTGCTGCCCTATCAGGCCCATACAGTAAACACCGCGGGAGAGCCAGCACTCTCTCCGCCAATAAGGAGGCGCGTCCCTAGCGCCTCCTTATTGGCGGAAGAGGCTGCTGTCAGCGGGTCTGACAGCCAACGCTTAATTTTACCGGCGTCGGTTGTCAAACCCGCTGACAACTACGGGTTCAGAAAATGGACGCTGGCAAAATTGAGCATCCTTTTTCCAACCCGTGAGCTGTGGGCAGATTTTTTTTTAAAGAAGATTTTTTTAATTTTTTTATTTTTTGGGCCTCCTACTTAATATCGCTATGATATTAAGTCAGAGGGTGTACAGAAAAGCAGTTTTTTCTGTTTTTCTATACACTTGCCCGATGCCATCTGAAATTAACTCCTGCCTTGCTTTGATGCCAACCAGAAAAATCTGCAAAAAAGACACTTGGAACCCATATGCTATTAGGCTTATTACGATGTGTGTTGGGTGTGGGCTTGACCCTCTGAAAATCCAAATACACTTCCTATTAGGAGAATGCCTCACTTCAGTCACACATACAGAACATAAACAGACCCTCACCAAATATAGAATAGAGCAACCATAAAGTAGAAATACAAATGCGCAGACAAAAACTGAACTGGAAACCACAAGAATCCAGGCACTCTATGCAGTGCAAGAATAAAAAAACAGAACCATGACCATTCCTCAAACAATAAAATCAATGTTATGCCTGCCGCATGCGCTCATCATTAGTTCTTTTAAAGGACCTTTGGCGGGAACCTGGCTGCGGCGCCGGATGCTGACAACAGACTCTTCAGCGCATAAAAGCTCAGGCCTCGCTCCATTGCGTTGCCTTTGCAACAGGTCTCCTCATACTCGTTGCTGATAGAGAATCCTCTGTACTTCGTTTTCCTGATTCCTGTGGTTCCCTGTTCCTGTCTTCCTCGTTCCTGTCTCATCTATGTGTTGGACTGATTCTTTGGATTTCGACTCTGCTTTGTTTGACTAATCTTCAGCTCGTCTGCAGCCCTGGACCTCTGCTACACCTGACTACTCTTCAGCCTATCCAACCCCGGACCTCAGCTACGCTTGACTACGCCTACCTTCTTTATGCCCTGACCATTGCCTTGATTAACAACACCTGCCTTCTCCGTGCCCTGACCTCTGCCTTGATCGACTAAGCTATAGACATTTTTGTGTCAAGAGTTCTACGCTGCTTGCCATGACTTGTACTTGCCGCCAGCTCTGATCCCAGCCTGTCAGTGACGTCTCCTCTTGCCTATCCTCTGGACGTGGACATACAAGGCTTAGGCCTTCCTTTGCTTTAGCGCCTCCAGTTAATTGTTGTTCCTTTGGCACCTGAATTCCTGTACCGAATCCAGTCCAGGGTAGGACAACACCACCCATCGGCTGCTGTTTCTGGGCTGAGCCTCTTCTCGTTACTCACTAACCTCCAGGCCCTCCTAAGTCCTGCCGGCCCCGGCACCCAAAGGCTCAACCCGAAGGGAATGAGGGCTGGTATAGGTGAAGCTCCAGCGGCCTCTAGCTTCAGCCCACTCCATCTGCTGATGGTGGGGATCCGTTGGTCCTTACCTAAGGGTTGCGTCAACCCCACTTCAGCCCAAGGGTCCACCTCCGACGCAACAATTAAGAAATAAATTAAATACATAATCATAATACTAAAAGCATACTAATAATAATATTTCAAAAAAAGCTGATGAATGAAAGATCAAATAATTAAAAACTCATGTATACGTTTTTTTTAAATGTCCCAAACACCAATAAAATATTTGAAAACAGCAGACACAACAAATAACACCTGAAAAATAAAACAAAAAATGATTTAAAAAATTCATGCTCTCCATACCTGGGAACTTTTGATTAGTAGTGGGAGAGTAACTTTCTCCTCTCTTTTATTTTATATATATATACACACACACACATATTCATCTCCAGCTATTCTTTGATTGGGATCTACCAGCAGTCCCAGGCCCTCATCTTCGTTTCAGCTGCTGGCAGGTTGTAATCTACCTACAGCCCCCATTTTCTCTCTCTCTCGCTTTGTCTCTCTCTCATACACACACACACACACACACACACACACATTTACACGCATACACACCAGGCAGACTCCCATTCATATCCACCCAAATCCCAGGCAGTTCCCAATCTCTCTCACACACACACACACACACACATCCATCCCAGGAAGGCTCCCATGCATGCATGTGTGCACACACACACTCCAGGCAGGCTTCCATTCACATACACACATATGCAACCCAGGAAGGCTCCCATTCACCCACCCATATACACACACACATGCCTATCCCAGGCAGCTTCCCATAATCCCACACACCCCCATCCCAGGTAGCCTTCCATACACACACACACACACCCCCATCCCAGGCAGCCTCCCATACATATATACACACACACACACACCATTCCCAGGCAGCCTCCCATACATAAACACACACACACACACACACTCCCATGCCAGGTAGCCTCCGATTCACACACCCACTCATCCCAGGCAGCCTCCCATTCACACATACACACATCCAGGCAGCCTCCCATACATACACACACACACACACACACACATCTCAGGCAACCTCCCATATAAAGCACACTCACCATTCCCAGGCAGCCTCCCATTCACACACACACCAATCACAGGCAGTCTCCCATTCACACACCCACTCATCCCAGGCAGCCTCCCATTCACACGTACACACACATCCAGGTAGCCTCCCATATATACATACACACACACATCTCAGGCAGCCTCCCATATAAAACACACACACACACCCATCCCAGGCAGCCTCCCATATAAAACGCACACCCCCCTCCATCTCAGACAGCCTCCCATATAAAACACACACACACACTCATCCCAGGCAGCTTCCCATTCACACATACACACATACCCATCTCAGGCAGCCTCCCATACTCACACACACATCACAGGCAATTTTCCATTCATATACCCACTCATTCTAGGCAGCCTCCCATTCACACACACACACACACACACATAAACATATTCGGACCACGGTCCATGGATCACTCCTCCTCTGCTGCTGCTGCCAGCTTGTTCCATTGTGGAGAAAAGCCATTCTGCAGCTCCTCTTCCTGTGCTAGCACCATGGTAATTCAAAACTCGTGGTGCTAGCACTTCCTGTATTCTCATCTCGCAAGAATTCAGGAAATTCTAGCACCACGCGTCTTCAATACTGTGGGGCCAACATCAGAGGAGGAGCTGAAGGATGGGCTTCCCCTGCTGTGGCTTCCTGCTTCTGCTGCCAGTGGGATCGGATCCACTGGTGGCACCACAGGCTGCCTTCTTCTGCTGCTGTTGGGGTTGGGTCCACCTGCAGCACCACAGGCCTCCACTTATTCCACCACTGGTGGGATCAGGTCCACTGGCGGTAAAATGGGCCTTCTCTTCTTCCTCCACCAGTGGGATTGGGTCCACCGGTGGCAGCACAGGCCTCTCCATGCTCCCGACACCGCCCCACCAGGTGTGTTGCCCTGTGCAATTGCACAGTTTGTACACCCGGAGGTGCCCGGCCTGGGTCTATAAAATAATGAGTGGAATGGAATAAGTAAATGTTAAACAGTTCTTTACTCTTTCAAAAAGTACAAAGATTAGAGGACACACAATGAAGTTATTAGGTAATACAATTAAAACTAATAAGAGAAAATATTTGTTTTCTCAATGCATAATTAATCTGTGGAATTCAGTGCCAGAGGATATGGTGAAAGCTATTAGTGTATCTGCATTTAAAAAAGGTTTGGACAAGTTCCTGATGGAAGTTAATTAACCATTGTTAAGGTAGATTGTAGAAATCCACTGCTTATTCTTGGGATAAGCAGCTTAGAAACTATCTACTTCTTGGGATCTGACCATGTACTTGTGACCTGGCTTGGCCACTGTTGGAAACAGGATACTGGGCTTGATGGACCCTTAGTCTGATCCAGTATGGCAAGCTTTATGTTTTTAATAAGGTCAGGAACCTTTGCCTGTGCTGGATACATTCTATATGGTGCACTATCCCTCTTTACAAATCAAAATCCCACAAAGCCTGTTTCCAAGTCTATCATTGCTGGATCAAGTCCTTGGAGTCCTTCCTTGTTTTGAAGTTCCAAGTTCTTAGTCATGTTTCTAGTTCGGTCTCATGGAATTTGTCCAGTCAGTAGATCTTCTTATTCTTCATTCCAAGTCATGTTCCTCGTTCTACACCATATTCCTTATCTCAAGACATGTTCCAAGTGATGTCTGGCTTCCATCCATGTACAAATCTCAGTCAAGAGCCTGTCTCACTCCCAGCATGGTCTGCGATTAGCCCATGGCAGGTTGTTTAGGGCACGCAGCCCTCAGGCTGTGTAGGGTGCACTGTGATGCAGACTTTGTTTGAACCTGAACCCAAACCTGAATTTACGTCTTCAGCATCTTTATCCAAGTTCCAAATCTTCGTCCAAGTTCCATGTCTTCATCCAAGTTCTCGTCATGCCATGTCTTATCCTCAGCCTTCATCTGTCCTGACGCACATGATGTTCCAAGCAGCAGGTCTGAAAAGGGCTAGAGTGGTCGGTGGACTACCCCAGAGATCAAGATTACATTGCTGGGTCTTATTCTTGTGCATGCAGGCTCAGTGGAGGCTTGAGTGCTTCTCATCTCCAAGTGCTTCATGTCTCCAAGTGCTTCATGTCTCCAAGTGCTTCTTATCTGCATGTGTCTAAGAGTCTCCAGTTTGGTCCAGCCCATGCCCAGATATGGTATGCGCATACCTTGGAGCTCCATCCTGGGGTTGTGCTGTGGTCCAAGGGCTCACTCTCTCAAGCAAGCGACCACACTCTCCTACATTCGCAACACAATCTAGTTACCATAGAAATTTTACTATTTCTACAATAGCGACAAAGTAACTTAACTATGAATCTGTCTTTAAATATATAGTATAGATGCTCAACGAATATTGTCTGTTGATCTAATACTATTTTAACCTCCTTTAAATTTATTGTAATTCGCTTTGAAACCATTCATGGTAAAAAGATGAATATCAAATGTCAATAAATAATTATACAAAAAATCCAGGATTATGCCAACAAATTAGCAGGATCAATAAACTACCTTATACGCCTCTCCCTAAATAGGGTAAAAGTACCAGACTGTCTCAGTGAGTATCTACAAAAACATTATAAGTAGAAATTGCAGTTTTTCACCAGATTTTTACAGGTTTTTCTTTTTATAGATGCATTTCAGTGTGAAAATGCCTATTGTCAACACTAGGCCTGTTAGTCTGTCTGTCTCTTGGTTTATTATACTTACTTATTTGGATTTTTATATTCCACTTTTCAAACTTTTTTTTAGCACTTCAAAGCAGATTACATTCAGGTACTGTAGGTATCAGAGGTAGGTAAGCACGTATCAGAATAGGTTTTGCTGAAAATTGGTAGAAGAAGCTGATGTCATAACATGTGGGATTCCCTGTGGGTTAGTGACCTCAGTTGTGCACAAGTTTTCTATCCATGAGAATGAGTTGGATAGAAAACTTGCATATGAACCTGAGTTCCTGGGATATCTGGAAAAAAAAGATAGATCTCACTAAGATGTAGTTATCTTGTTTTGCATAAAACAACCTGCAAAGAAATTTTTGGTACCGGTTTTCATTGAATTCTGAGTTAATGAACTGTTTTGCATGATATTGCACCACAGCCATTCATTAACTCAGATTTTTAATAAACGCTCACATATGGCACACTATGTATGAAAGTTTACTATTTGCTAATTTATTTTTTAAAATATATGCAACATGCTACAATGTAAGTAGTTTAGGATGTTTCAAAGTATTTTGCATGTTTTTGCACATGTAGGCCCCTTTTACTGAGGCAGCACCACCCCTGCCAAACCTCAACTACATCCATTTCATGGAAGGGCTCCAATGCATCAGGAAAATGGGGACATCTGTTGGCTCAAAAGAGAAGGAAAACTGAAGCCAAGCAGAGCTGAAGATGCTGAAACATGTCTCCCATATGTCATGCTGTAAGCATACCTTTCTGCTACTTATATATATGGATTGCATACATAGATTTTTGGGGGCAATTTCCAGACTGTCTACTTTGGGACACAGTCCACAGGTATTTTTTACCCTTGAATTTTGCACCAAGTTTCAAAGAGAGAGAGTGCACATACTTTGCATGTGAAACCTGCCCTGGGTATCAAGTACCTGCAAACTTTTGAACCTACATTTTGTGAGGTTAGATATTATAAGAAAAATAACATACATGGACTTGAAAATACAATCTACTGATATTTTGTTTCTGATCCCCTCCACCTCTTAGGAACACCTCCCCTCAATGGGGCTATTGTGGAAGAACGGGCCTACATTTAGCCATACTGAAGGTTGGCAATTTTCAGACAAACAGTTTACGAGGGTAAATTACCATTCATTCATGTAAATGGCTTTGAAGATTGTTCTCTTACAGGGTCATTCATCAAAATGCGTTAAGGCATTGCTGTGGGTGTTAGGGCCCTAACTCCCATGATAACATCATAACGCATGCATTATTTTTCGCAATGCATGATGCAAATGCAAATTTTGAAAATGTAGTCCAAGGGGAAGAATTTGATTGGGTTTTATGAAAATGAGGGGTGTTTAACATTGCATGTGATAGTGTAACACATGCTAGTGCATATTTTAATGCCAGAAATAAGTTAACTACACCTTTTTTCCTGGCATCAAGTTGTGTGATTTGCCCGAACTGAGATTTGCGATAAATATCACAAATCCTGTTTCGGGCAGGAGGGGAGAGAGAAAGGGAAGGGAGAAGGAGAGCGGAGTGGAGTAGAGTAGGAAGAGAGAGAGCCTCCAGGGTGGCACACATATTAGGCACTTATTTATACCACTGTAGGAGGGTCAACTAATAACTTGAGGTGAGGTTTTGGTAGTAGTCTAGGGTTTTGGGCCAGTTTTACATGCACAGTAAGATGTACGAACAGCACAGTACATATCAGTGAACATTTGATGTGATTTGGAATGAGGAAAGGTACACAAAGATGAGATTTGTACATTGTACTCTCATCCTAACTTGATGCATCTCCTACATTGCTGTAAATAGGTGCCTAATATGAGCATATTATAAAGAGTTTCTCCCCCCCCCCCCCCCCAGGAAATGCCTGTCTGGGCACTTTTCAAAGTGAAAATATCACAGGTATGATTAATTCAACATGTGTTGTGGTAAACCTTAGTGCTTTTAGTGTGCATGAGAATTAACAGCACTGAAAAGCAAAGCCTTCCATTTACTCAAAGAATGGATAGAGCACATGCAGCAGTAATGCAGGTGTTACCTGGCTGGTGAGGCATGGGTGTACATGCACACTCCTCTGTTTTCTTGGCTCACAGTGTTGAAGAGTTTCAGGTGATAAGAGATGGAATGTTCCACAGACCCTGCTGCCTTTTCCAGAGTTATACACAGGTAGATGCTAAGCAAGGTGTGAGAGAGGTGTTGTGCCAGAGCTGCTACTGTACGCTGCTATGTGAGAGAGCTGGATTCAATATCTGAGCCCGGCATCTGCTTTTTAGGCATGACAGAACTGGGATGGGGTTGTGGAGAGGCCAGGAAAGGAGGTGCAATCATGGCCTGAGAACCTCATTGCCCTGACACAGAATGCCACATTATATCAGGTTCCAGAGGGAGCTGTGGGTTTTGGCACCTAATCAGATCAAAAACAATTAGCAGGTACATCCAGTATGCAAGGTGAAAATGGGATTAATGCATTTCAGAACAATGTAGGGCAATTCTGTGCTGGGGGAATGAAAGAGAGAAAGAACATTCTAAATCCTATAGGCACTTCATTTATTTAAAAGGATACCAGTAATTGATTATAGCAAAAAATAAAAGCAAATGAATAAGGCTATTGAAAGAATAGAAATACTGACTGTATGGAATCTGACTGGGAGTTATTTATTAGAAGTGTGTCTATTTAGGAAGGCATGAGAGAGATAATTTGTAGAGCAATTTAACACTCCACACGTCAGCAAAAATACTATGATAATTATTGAGGTGATTGTTCCCATGGCAGCGAGCTCTAGCAACAGATAACTGTTTATGAAAAAAAAGATGTGCCAAGCAGAAAACAGGCACTAAGCCCCCCTAGGCAAAAAAAAAAAAAAATTAAGTAAAAGGCAAAAAGGGAAACCAAACATATGATAAACTAGCTTGTTACTTACAAAATGAGCGACAGTGGCAGTGTCGTCCTTCCCCCATCCAATGCACATGCTTAGAATATTGAACCACCAACAGATTGGCAACCATTTTATTTCCTCAAATTTATATTTTTTTTTACTTCTAACAGTTAGACATAGTACTAGATAAGAGGGGAAAATAACAGACAGGAAATAAGTTCCTTCTATGGAAAACTGTAAGAGACATGTTGTTGCCGGCAATGACCACGACTTTATTTGAGCATTAGAAGCACTGCTCTAGAACTGGAAAGGGAATGGTGTAATAATCCACCTTCTGATTAATCAGCTGTCAGGGAGTTAGCAGCTTCTTTCATATTTCACTCCAATTACTCACAGTTACAGTTAGAAACAGCCAGTAACAGCTACATGAGGAGTTAATATAACATCACTTTAATGTGACTCATATATGGCCTAAGAAGAATGCATAGGAGTAATCCATTGCCTCACTGTTAATTCCTGAGGCAAAGGGTTTCCAATATTAACTAAAACCTTTATTTAATGAGCAGCCATTACATACTATCCATGCAAGTTCTTGAACAAAACTTCATTAGAGGAACATCACAAGTCTCCGATAAAATGACAAAAGTGAAAACATTGAGAGTAATGGGTGCTCTGCTGCATCCCATAGCTCAGCTCTCTTATCATTGTCAATACATCACAAATGGTTTTGTATAACACATGTAGGGATGTGCTTTTATTTGAAAGGAAAAAAAGTCAATTTCAATGGAATTTCCTCTCTCATTTCATTTTGTTTGAACAAACCTTTTTTGTTTTCTTTAAAAAAAAAAAAAAAAAAGGCAGCAGCAGCTAGTCCCAGGATACCTTCCCCTATTGTAAAAATTGTGATTCTAAAAACTAAAACAAAGTCCCATCAAGCCTTTTCTCCAAACACCCTATCCCCACAAGCCATGCCCAGCTTACCATTAATTATAACCAATTTCATAGTGCAGGAGTTTATCCCCAATCCCCAGTTGCCCCTCTGCCTCCTATGCTCTGTTCAAATTGGTGCTGGTGGGCCCTGAGATCAGGACCATTTTTTTATTTGGAGGTTTCTCTGTAGGTAGGTACAGATGTACCTCTATACAACAAAATGGCACCAAACGCAGGGCCCACTGAAGTCATTTTGAATAGAGCACTGGCAAGATAGAACCGACTGGAAATCACTCCTGCCCAGTGAAGGCCCTTATGATTGCAGGTAAGCTGAAGGGGGCAGGGTTCTGGGAGGATAGGGAGAATGGGGAAAAGGCCTGGTGAGCAGACCCTGAAGTTGGCTGCTGCTGGCTTCTTTTTTAATTAAATAGCATTTTTTAAAATATGAATCAAAATGAAATTTTTTAAAACTGAAATGGAATGATACCTCCACTAATGAAATGCAATTAAAATGAAACAAAATGGAGGAAGAGTCAAGATGGCAATTGCTTGGTTCTCCCGTCATCTGAGAATCTATCTGTTACCTTGTTTTCCTGATCGTAATGTCACCTAAATGGAAAAGTAAACCAAAACAGTTCCTGTCCGAGACCTCAGTTTTGCCAGGCCAGTGCACAATTGATGAATTAATCTGCTGGTCGATGGCTGAAGGGGTGAACGTTCCTTTGTGGATCTCACTAAGGGAGCGTCAGATCTGCTGGATGTTGCATTGAGTCCCTCCAAATCCTTCTTCCACCACAGCAGCGGTGCTCGGTGAACGCACAGGAGGATGACATGACAGTTGTACTCGCTGGAGGGACTGCTGCCAGAGAAGAATCATCTGGGTCAGAGGTCAGCAGTCTGGCAGGGGATGAGGACATTTTGCCTGAAGGCAGTGTGCCGCAAAGTACTCAACCTAGAGACTCTTCAGTTTCTTTCCCGAGTCATCCTTTAGATCTTCCACCCTTTAAAAATGGTTAATTCGTATGTTACAAAAAATGTTTGTTTCCAGTATGTAATTGTTGTTCATTTTTAAACCTCTGACACTAATATTTTTCTTACTATAATAAGTTGTTCCAATGTGATTAAATTGTATTAAGTTGTAGGGATGTGCAGAGCAAAATTTTATGTTCATATTTTTTATGTCCGAAAGGGGGTCCCACTTGCGGCCAATATGGACATAAAAAAAATCCAATGAGTTGGGTATATGTACATATGTGCAAAAAAAAAATTTAAACCCCCTCACCCTCCTTAATCCCCCCCCCAGACTTACCACAACTCCCTGGTGATCGAGCGAGGAGTGAGGACGTCATTTCTGCAATCCTTGGCGAGAAGCATGTGACGTCGGTGGCACGTCGAGTGACGCGGCGTCACGTGATTCCCGGCTCGTTCGCGCCGGACGGCTCGTTCGGCCCAAAAAGAACTTTTGGCCAGCTTGGGGGGGCCTCCTGACCCCCCCAAGCTGGCCAAAAGTTCTTTTTGGGCCGAACGAGCCGTCCGGCGCGAACGAGCCGGGAATCACGTGACGCCGCGTCACTCGACGTGCCACCGACGTCACATGCTTCTCGCCAAGGATTGCAGAAATGACGTCCTCACTCCTCGCTCGATCACCAGGGAGTTGTCTTTTATATACCGAAGTATAGCAGTCTGCCTTCACTCCGGGTTACATGAGAACAACTTAATAGGGGTGTGCATTCGGATTGACCGCATTAGTAAAACGCAACTCATATTTTTTTTTTACTTAAAAAATTGATTCGACATAAACGATCGGATTTCCCACATATCGAACATAGATATGTTCGATATGTGGGAAATCGCGATTGTTGAGCCAAAATAAAAATATAAACCCCCTCGGCTCGTTCGGCCCAAAAAGAACTTTTGGCCAGCTTGGGGGGCCTCCTGACCCCCTCAAGCTGGCCAAAAGTTCTTTTTGGGCCGAACGAGCCGTCCGGCGCGAACGAGCCGGGAATCACGTGACGCCGGCGTCACTCGACGTGCCGCCGACGTCACATGCTTCTCGCCAAGGATTGCAGAAATGGCGTCCTCACTCCTCGCTCCATCACCAGGGAGTTGTGGTAAGTCGGGGGGGGGGGATTAAGGAGGGTGAGGGGGTTTATATTTTTATTTTGGCTCAACAATCGCGATTTCCCACATATCGAACATATCTATGTTCGATATGTGGGAAATCCGATCGTTTATGTCGAATCAATTTTTTAAGTAAAAAAAAAATATGAGTTGCGTTTTACTAATGCGGTCAATCCGAATGCACACCCCTATTAAGTTGTTCTCATGTAACCCGGAGTGAAGGCAGACTGCTATACTTCGGTATATAAAAGACTTGAAATAAATAAATAAATAAATCTGCTGGTAAGACTGGGGGAAGACTCTCTTGATACCCTGTGGGTATTGATACCCTTGCATGTGTGGACTCTGCAATATGTAACTGTGCTTCATATATTTGCCTATTAGTAAATATTGTTTGTTAACTTTGTGAAGTTCATTCACAAAGGCTACATTTGATTGAGACTAAGGTGGATAATATTGAAAAAGAGGTGCAGAAATTAGGAAAGTAAATGTTGCCTTAATTCAAGATAAAAATTCTGTTCATAGGAAAATTAATAATTTAAAATTGTTTCAAGATGACTGAATTTGTGTTTTTTAAGTTTTCCAAAGATATCTGGGATTCCTGTTTGAGAAATGTTGAAAGAATACTTTACTGACATCATGAGTTTACCAGCTGAGAATTGTCCACCTATTAGAAAAGTTTACTTCTTGCCAGTTCAAAGAAGAGGTCCAATTCTCCACTGCATGTGTCTGCTTGCTCTAGAGTTCCATTGAGGAAGTTGAAGACAGAGATACTCTTGATCTTTTTTATTTTTTTTGGCAGGATTTGAATATGATCTTTAAATTTTATTTCAGTCATGTTCACTACAGCCCAAATTTTAAAAGGCCCACGCATAAAATTTGAGGGTTTCGCCCATGGCCGGGCCCTGCATGCTCCACACGCATTTTCGAAAAGGTCTGGCCAAGTATGTAACCCCCCAATATGCACATAAGTGTCGGGCCAGAAGAAAGGGGTGGGCCAAGGGGTGGGGTCTGGGTAGGGAGAGGAGGGGCAGGGACGGGCTGGAACAGTGCCGTTAGACGCTGTCCCAGGAAAGTGCATGCTGGTAGCCACCTGGCACGTGGAACATACATCTGCTCCTTAGAGCACGTAAGTAAAAAAACAAAAAAAGTTAGAAAAGTTAGGGAGGGTTTAGGAGGAAAGGTAGGAAGGCTAGATAGGGGTGTAGGGAAGTTCCCTCCCAGTCCACTCCTTTATTGGAGCAAACTGGGAGGGAACTGGGAAAAAGGCAAACTGCGTCGCCTCGCATAATTTTAAAAATCCCCCCTGGAGCGTGGAAGATCCCTCCCACCTGCACATGCGTGCCAGATATTAAAATATGGTGCATATGTGTTGGCCGGAATTGTATTTTATAACAGGCGTGTGTCCATGTACAACCGCCGGGAAGCATGCACACATGGACACCCACACATTTTTAAAATTGTACCCCTAATTGTTTTGTGGGACATGTATTTGGATCTATCCCAATGTTGTAAAATCCACTCAGAAGAGAAGAAAATTGTTTCTTGTTGTGCATCAGAAAGTGTTATGTATGGTTGCTACTTTTTGGCTTAGATATCTGTATAAGTACATAGTCACGTAGGCTGGTAGTATATATTTTTTCTTTGTTCCTAATTGAGTTTTGTCCTTGATCAGAAGTCTCCAATGGTAGAGTCAGGCAATGGCATTCAGGTTTAGTATTAAGCCATGACCATGTAACAAGTTATTTCTGTTGTCTTTATTATTGTATATTCTTTAATATACTCCCTTGATACTTGTATCTGCTCCCCCACACTTGGATAGTGGTCCAAGGCTATGAAAAAAAATGTCCTGTTGAATTATTATATGTGATTTTATTCATGCTTTTGATTTGTCATGAGATTATGGCTATGTAAATTTGAAATTTATAAATAAAATAAATAAATAGCTATGCACACTCTCAAAAAAATTGCATAATTATGCAATTTACAAAGTTTGTATGATTTTTCCCCAATTATAAATATAGAAACCTTTTTACTAAGCTGCTTTACATGATTTACTAAACTGCAATATGCGAGTACCACAGTTTAGTAAATCCCATGTTTATGCTGGAAACATGCATTGCCACAGCAATGCAAATATGCACATTCACAGCCAGGCAATGAGCTTTTGTGGACCAAAGATGTAATCTTTAAAGGGGAAGTATCCTTGAGTGAAGTTTCTCACTAGCAAAAGGATGCTCCCCCTGTGTGATCCTCTTCCCCAATAAAAATCACTCTTATGGTCCCCCTCCAACAGAGTGGCTAGAAACCCTGTCCCACCCAACTACTCCAAAAAAGTCCACCTGTGGTCTTCACCCCCCCCCCCCCCCCCCCCCCCCCCGGTCACACCTCTTTCCCTAGATCCCTCCCCTAACCCTAGGGCAGCCAGGAGTATATTCCAGGCAGGAGCAATGTCTAGTTGTGACTCGCTCCTGTCCCACTGCAGCCATAATTCAAAATTGCACCAGCTAATTCACAACTCCTCTTTTCCCCACACAGGAGAGGCAAAGGCAAACCCAGTGTTTGGGATGAAAGATATACATGCAACACTGTGGAGAGGAGGCCCAAGGTGATGTGCTATTACTTAAAAGCTCAAGATATTCTTAATTTTCCATTAGATTGGTAGCCAGAGGAGAGACTAAAGAATGGGAGTGTTATGTTCTCTCATTTTGATACCAGTCAGGATATGAATGGCAGAGATTTGAACTATTTCAAGTGCCCTGAAGGCATTTCCAGGAAGACCCATGTACAAAAAATTACAGAAGTCCAGGTTGAGAGAATGAGTGCCTGGCATACCATTCTGGTTTCAGAAGGATTCAAAGCAGCTTAAGCCTCTGTAATATCCTCAGCTTTAAAAAAAAGAGTGCTGCACAGTATTGTCTTTTATTTATCCATTAATGCTCTATGTTTATGTCATAAGCAAATTATAAGTGTTTTAAATAAATGCAATAATCCGGGTACGTATAGATAAATTCATATCCAGTAAGGCCCCTAAATTCCTGACTTGCATTGAAATTGGCAGTTCGCACCTCTCATAGTTAAAAGTTGAAGGGGCACGGCTGGTGAGGTTCTACTAAGAATCCTCACATCCATCTTATCAACATTTAATGCTAGCTTATCATAGGATAACCAAGTCTTAATGGCAGATCAGTTCAGATCAGGATGACAGACATGGTATAATAAACTATGTATCATCCAACTAGGGAGAATAACTTTAAAACTTTCTCACTTGTACCCGAATACGTGTATATAGGGGCGTGCATGCTAATGTGCATGCATTTTATATCATGTTCGCAAATGTGCATGCATGATGTAAAATAAATATAAAAGATACAGGGGAATGTATTTTCAACATAGCTGGATATGTTCAATTTATCCAGCTACATGATGACAAAGACACCAATTAGCTGGATAAGTCTCAAAAAACACTAAGTTCCCTAGAAGTACTTTTGAAAACTTATCCATCTAAGGGGGATATTTTCCAAGCTGCGTTATGGGCTTTTCGTGAGCGTTAATGTGTTTTTAGCATGCAAAAAGCACCATAACGCATGGTGTGATGCTAATTTAGAAAAGAGGTGGAGTTTCTGGTCAAGTGGGCTGGCATTGCAAGTTGCAAACCCATGTATAGCAGTCTTTTAAGCTACCTGCCACCATGGGAGGGTGGGAGAGAGAGAGAGAAAGAGAGCACACCTAGCCATATTATACCTCTATATGAGGTCCACATAGTTACTCGAGGTGAGGTTTAGGTAGGAGTGTACGGGTTAGGGGCCACATTGACATTCAGAGTGGGACGTACAAACAGAACAGTGATGATTTGATGACCTTTGGAATGAGGAAACTCACCCAAAGATGAGATTTGTGCAATGTTCTCTCAACCTAGCTTGATGTGAGAACATTGCACAAATCTCATCTTTGGGTGAGTTTTCTCACTCCGAAAGACATCAAATCAATCCAAGAGTGCACTGTTCTGTTCATACTTTGCACTATGAATGTCAAAGTGGCCCCTAACCCCTACATTCCTACCTAAACCTCACCTCAAGTAACTACGGTAGGTGGGCCTCATATAGAGGTATAAATAGCTACCTGGTATGAGGGCATCTTCGTTAGGTTCTCTCTCTCTCTCTCTCTCTCTCAGTTATAGGTAGGAGTTACAGCATTTGTGGCACTTACCACAAAGTGCAAAACAATATTGTACTCTGTGGTAATACCTATTTGAAGCACTTTGCAATAAATAAGCTATTACCATAAAACACACCACTATTGCATGCAATAGTTTGATGAATCTAGGCCTAAGTAAGATAGATAACCTGATAAATCTAAAAATACCTAGCTGGATAACCACAGTCCTGAATTAATAAGGTTTTTCTTCCATTTTGTGTCAATGGGAAAAATGCTTAGTAAATCAGGCCCTAAGATAGCTGAACAAGTAGCATTTTAAGACTAATGCGGCTATCTTATTTAGCTAGCTAAGTAGTGCTTTTCAAGACATCCATATAAGTGGCTGCAAAACCACATTTTATCTGGATAAATTGAAATTTATCCAGATAAGTGGCATAAATCTGCTACATGTATGTATTTGTGCTCCTAATTTTAAATATTTACGAATGGAGATTTTACATGTATAATTTCCTTAGCACTTTTGGCTTTTACGTATGAAATTCCTAAAATTTTATAACAGACACTCATGAAGTAAATTACCATTTACCAATTAGTCCACCAGTTTGCCCAGTCCATCTCTAGGTCATCAAGACCCTCTTGGCTCTTCAGCCTGAACACCCTCCATTTTATCCAGAGCCCTCACCCAGTCAATATTTGTCAATAAACACTTGTATTTTCACTTACACCAGATAATTAGCAGGTGTAAATATACATAGATAACAGATATACCTACATCACGTTGGCAGGTTCTAAAATAACAACTTATATGCATAAATATTGACCCCCATCTAGGAACGCCCCTGGACCACCCCTTTTTTACATGCATGATTTTGTTCACAGAAGCTTATGTACACATGTATGTTTGGGTTTATCAAATAAGATATACACGACCATATGCTATTTTACATGCAATACTTTTCAGAAGTTCACTTTAGAGCTTGTAGCTCAGCCCTAGGCCAGCTAGAGTTTATACAGAAGTTTTGTACAGATATGAAATACCATGATCACGAACGCTCAGATCACAAAACAAAGGCCTCATAGAAATCTTGGCCATAAAAAAAACTCTCACCTAATGCAAACTAGAGAAAGAGCAATTTCAGTCACTGGACCAAAACTATGGAGCTCTATGCTAGAGGACCTGTGAACTATAACAGACAATACAAAATTCAAGAGCGAGTTTAAGACCTGGCTATTCAAAAATGCCTGCTGTCTGGCAGAGGCCTCCAATTCACCATGAGTCAGAAAACCCAAAATGCACTGATCTTTTCCCCCACCCCTAACTCCTCTTAACCCAGTTATGTTTTCCTAAACGTATCTGCCTTTGAATATCCGCATTGTATCTACAGGCTTCCCTAGCTTACTCTCTGTATGTACGTCTACCTCTGTTTTCATTATTTATTTATGAGTATCTAACCTGTACACCATTATGAACTAGTGATTTTCACATGGAATGACGGTATATAAAACACATAAATAAATAAATGATCCAGAGAGCAGAGTACTGTGGCATATATGACATACTAACATAGTAATGATGGCAGAAAAGGACAAAATGGCCCATGCAATCTTCCCAGCAAGCTTCTTATGGTAATATCTACTGCGCCGTATAGGTCACTCCCAGGTTTCTCTTAAGGATAGTCCATGTAGTAACCCCCAATCCTTATGATAAGAGTAGCAATATTTACAATCAAAAACCAAGCAACTGTCAAACCCATAAAAAATTACTGCTAGCAACATTTTTACTGGGTGAGGTATCTTCCTGAAAATTCTGGCATGCTGGCTTGATTTGCTTTTGAACTTGGCTGTAGAAACAGTCCTATGCTTTTTCCCTTATGTCTGCATACCAGTACCCCCAGACCATAAAAGTCAGGCCCATGTTAGTTGCTGTCTGAATCCAATTCTCTTTTATTACCCCCCCCCCCGCCCCTCACTGTCAAAGCGGACAGTGAGGTTGTAGTTGTGTCAAAAGTATTGAGGCTTATTGGTTAAGGGTAGTAATTCCCGTGCTTCTGCTAAGGGTAGTAACTGTCATACCAAGCGAGTTACCTCCATGCACTCTTTTCTTTATTTCTGTCCTCTAGCCTTTAGGGATCAACAGTGTTTATCCCATGCCCCATTGAATTATTTAACTGTATTTGATTTCACCACCTCCTCTGAAAGGACATTCCAGGCATCCACCACCCTCTCCATGAAGAAATAGTTCCTGACGTTGGTTCTGAGTCATCCCCCTTGAACTTTCATTTCATAACCCCCTTGCTCTACTGTTTCCTTTACAATGGAAAAGGTTCAAAGCTCATGCATCATTAAAACCTTTCAGGTATTTGAAGATCTAAAATAACAGTGTGCCATGAGGACACTGTAATGCGCGTAAAGTCACTTCAGAAGCATGCGCATAAATGTACACAAATACATTTACCCCGCTTTAGAGGCTAAAGTCTACAAGTGCTTTCTAGAGAGGTATAAATGACTGCTGATACATTTATAGGCATACATCTGAAAATCAACATTATGCAAGTAAATGATTTCCCCATCCTAACTTTGTGCTAAGAGCACTTCTTGTTTGTGTATGTGTAAAACGTGCACCTATACATGAGTTATATGTACAATTTTCTGCACACAACTCTCTGGGCAATTTATTTATGCATGTAAAACTATATTTTACACATGTAGATCTTTCAAAGATTCATCCCACAGTAATATCAGTCATATCCTATCCCTCCTCATGGATAGTGATTTAGAACAGGGCTCTCACAGCAAAGTTCTGAGAAATATTAATTTAAAAAAAAGTAAATTTAGCATACATCCTGGCATGCTCTTACACCTGGCTGAATACAATGGGAAGATTATGCCAATACTTACAATTCAAATAGTATGCTGTAGCAAAATTCTGTGCTTATTATTTTTCTGGTTCAGCGAACTTGAAAACTGATACTTGATAGTCTCATGTAATACAGAGTTATACTGCAATAAAAAGAAATTAGAAACATGGGTATATAATTTTATATTAATTTGTCATTAATATGTTATTGTTTGTGTCACCCTAGTGTAGTCAAAAGCATGAGGCAAGCACAGGGATTCTTGACCATAAGAGGGAGAATAATGTCCAAGACCTTTCAAGGGGCTGAACATACTTCATGTCTTTGTTTCCCACAAATGAAACACCGCATGGGAGTTTGCTATTTGCAAACCCTTTAGGGCCTACATAATATGACTCATAGTAAGAAGTTTTACCATGCACCTCAGTACAATGTTTACATGTATATTCATACTAGACTTGACATCCTTTGCAAAATATTTCCATAAGGTCATAGAAAAACTTGCCCTCAATACCATGACCTCAGTACTAATGTAGACATTAGCACAAAAAAGTTTACTGGACAATTTTCAATAGCGGGCATAACTCAGCACATATTTGCATAAGTAAGTGCACTTAAAGTTATGTCTGCATTTTATAAACTGTGCATCAGGAGCCACACAATTTATAAAATACGAATCTCTGTCCCAAAATCATGTGCGTATGATTAAGAATGCACCACTTTTTTAATGTAGGGGTCTGCATAGTTTCTTCTACACCTATTTTATAAAAGTGCACATACAGAATCCTCACTCAAAATAATTGTAACATGTGCATAATGTACCTCAGTTTAGGTGTGGAGGCAGGTATTTTAGAAAGATGGTACAATTCTCTACAATTACTTGTTCATTATAATACACTGAGAATTTCCCATAGAAAATTAAAATAAAAACGGAAAAGAAGGTCCCTACAGATGGAGCATAGGAGAAATAATTATTATACATAGGTATTGTTATATGCTTATAGGTAATACATTGGATAAATAATAATAATAAATAATACATAGAATGTATATAGAGTGTATATGCATGGACATTTTTACATGTTGCCCAAACTGTGTGGGAGGGGAACAAAGAAGAGAAGAAAGAAAAATAAGGGGAAGTGGAGAACTGAAATACAGAGCATAAGACATGAGAATAGAAACATTAAAACCTCACAGCCAATGCAGACCCTGAGTTTAGTGACTAGTGCAACCAGTCAGAAGTGCCGCCCACTGACAAACTAGCTGAAAAGCCAGGCTTTCATTTGCTTCCTGAACTGGATGCATCCCTGAGTTAGATGAAGTTCTTTTGGGAGGGAGTTCCAGAAGGTGTGTGCTGGTCCTGAGGAGCCCACTGGCTGGTATTGGTCTTTTTGATTTTTTTTTCCAGTGATGGCGACATTAAGGAGGTTCCTTGGGAGAATCTTAAAAGCCTATTAGATGCATAGAAGGAGACCCTATCCTTCAGGTAATTTGTATTTGAACTTTTATTTGTAGAGACAAGTTACAGAAAAATGCATATTACAATTCTGTACTTTTTCATATAACAAAGTCCAATTACATATTAAACTTAATTCAGACATAAATATGGTTGGTTTGGTAGGAATTAACATCCTAGGCATATAGTGTCCTTTGTATTGCTTTGTATTGCTAAAAATACATCAAACTTATTTTCACTGCAATTAAAATTCTTTCTCTACCATCCAAGTGAACCTGATTTCAAGTGCCGAGAATTTCCCTAGTGAGTATCCCTGTGAAATATTTTTTAAGTAACTATATCATTAAATTCATCTCCTAAAAGAAGGCAAGTAATAGTATATTCTATTTTATTTAAGGAAAGACATGCAATTTAAGAAAGTGCTACTTGTAATAATGTAACCTCCTATTTTAAAGATGTTAATATATACAGTTCTTGATGATAGGGTTAGTTCTTATTATCTACTGCACAATACCATTTGTAGATATGGAAATTACTTTCAAGGTTAAGCATATGTGATATCTGTAATGAATAGTATTCCAGCAAATGGTAATTACAACAATAAATGCTCATTTTGTATTTTGTCTACATTTTGAGTGTTGATCCACACCCATGCTCTCATTAATTATTTGGACAAACATTGCTTAACGTGTAATTTAATCTATTTTAATTATTAAATTTTGACATAAATTTAAAAAATACTGTGGGGTTACAAGGCTATGTATTTATGAAAGAGTTTGGTTAACATTATTATAACAACAAAACTTTTGAACAGATGATTGAGAATAGATATTCTAACCTCATACTCCCATTACTTTTACTTCCATTCTACCAATACTCCATCATGCCTTTTTATGTTTATTCACAATTTATTACTCTGATCTTAGCTTAGTTGAATTTTTTGATTAAAAGGCAACATGGCAGAGAAGTTCCATTAATTTCTTTTTCTTTTTATTGGATGCTTGGGTAGCCTGAAGAGGATCATACTTCTATATTCATATTTGATTTTCTTCAAACTACTTATTTATGGGCAAGCATTTGTAGTGACCTAGTTAAAACAATAGATAATCATAGAACTTCAGTATCTTATGCTATATAGGTAAAAAAAAAAAAGGTATTCTCAATCCCAAAAAAATTAATGAGAAAAGATATCTGGATCAATGCTTCTGTGATTTTCCTAAGTAAGCTTTTTCTTTTTCAAATAAACTTTCTTAAACATAGTGGTAAATATGTTAAAATAATGGTATCCTGGCTGCAGACTAGTTTGGGCAGTTTAAATAGTTTCCAGTCTTGAACAATGGCAACCCCCATGTTTGGAAATACTACTATTTTAGTAGTGTCTGTCTTTATCTTCACATATTGACAAACTAGTACTACTAAAATTATGAAAATTATTAATATATTGAATGCTGCTCTTATTTATAAAAGTGAACTCCATTCAATACATATATTAAAACCAAATGGTTCAATAGAATGGAGCTCAAATATCTACTTTTATTGTAGTTGAAACAGTAATCATTCATGGTCACTACCTCTAGGATTAAAAGGAACATGATTTAATATAAAACATTGCAACAATTCAAATGTGTGCTCATGTTGAATGCAATATTATAGCATAGCTGCATCCATTTGTTTAGCTTTCAAACAACTATGGTGCTCAATGTTTTGGGTCCTGACAATTTGCTTAGTTTTCTCCCACATAAATCTATGTACAAGAACATAAAATAACACATACCCCAAATGCTGAAGTAGCATGGATTGTATTGCTTCAGTATAATCAAACAAACCACACAATGGGCCTCATTTTCCAATATCACATTAAGGGGCATTTCCCATGCAAATGAGGGTTTTTTCATGCAGCAGGGAAACTTCATGTGACATGATTTGCACAAATATCTTCACAGTGCACAATAAACAACCATCATATGAGAGAGAGAGAGAGAGAGAGAGAGAGAGAGAGAGAGAGAGAGAGAGAGAGAGAGAGAAAGAGAGAGAGACTTGCTATGATGGCTACTCCCTAGACAGGTATTTGTATCCCTATGGGAGGCCCACCTAGTAACTCGAGGTGGGGATTAGGTATGAGTGTAGGGGGTTGGGGCCACCTTCACATTCAACATGAGACGTACGAACAGAACAGTGGTCTCTTGTGAAGATTTGATGGCCTTCGGAGTAAGGAAACTCACTCCAAGATGAGATTTGGGCAATGTTCTCTCAAACTAGCTTGTTGTTGCCCAGGTAGAGTGTCCATCAAGCTAGTTTGAGAGAACATTGCCCAAATCTCATCTTGGAGTGAGTTTCCTTACTCCGAAGGCCATCAAATCTTCACAAGAGACCACTGTTCTGTTCGTACATCTCATGTTGAATGTGAAGGTGGCCCCAACCCCCTACACTCATACCTAATCCCCACCTCGAGTTACTAGGTGGGCCTCCCATAGGGATACAAATACCTGTCTAGGGAAGAGGCAATATAGCAACTCTCTCTCTCTTTCTCTCTCTCATGAACTGCAATAAACCTTTACTGGCCTCTAGCATGCAACGTACCACAAATGAAAAGGTTGTAGCTATTGGCTGCATTAGGAGCCACACTGCAGCTGTTTTGCCGCACACAATAACTCTTTCCTACTTTACATATGCTCCACCCCCTGAATATAAAATTTGCATTTGCAAATCACGTTAACAGCTGTTAGTGCGATTTGCGGAATTATCTCCTGCGGTAACTCCTTGGAAAATGACCCCCAATGTCTACACTTGAAATGATCAATAGGCTTCTGTCCATTCAGAATTCTTGTTAATTCCCAATAAAACAGAAGGAGATAGGGGTTCCCACAAATAATTGGCATGGGAGTACTTAATTCTAAACTGAGCATTTTGAAAACATGGGAGCACAGAAACTATTCTGCAATGCGCACTCATCCAACAATGTCTTTAGATAATGGTAAATATGTACTCATGCAAGTAAAAATATTAAGTGTTGTATTTTTTGCTTGTGATGTTAAAAACAAATTTCTGTCATATAATAATGCTCTTTTATATGCTTGTCTGAATTCCTTCTATAACTCAAAAATTGACAAAGGTAGACCACTTCAACCGGAACAGGACATGAGCTGCAATAATGCAGCAATGTATTCTATCCACGGATTTATAATATGCAGTAGTCTTAAAGAAACTTACCAGATGTCTTTGTGATGATTAGATTATGAAAATAATGGTTCAAAAATTGAAATTTTAAGTAAATTGTATTTTCTTATGACAACTATTTATCCAATTGTGAAAGCTCAGAAGCTACCCACCCACTGCCTCTGTTCCTGACCACAAAACCAAAATATCATCAATAAATCTATTCCAAAAACATATATGGGTCAAACATGGTGAACAAGAGACCCATATAGCTTCAAACTGGGGCATATACAATGAAATTGACCACTGAAGGTGCCCTCTTTGCATCCATGGCGGTTCCAGAAACTTGTTGGTAATAGGAACAACCTAATTTTTCTTTAAAGCTATTGAAACTAACTATACTATAAAGTCAGATGGCACTTTGTGTGGTCTTGGATGGGTATCCATATAATTTCTAATTACACATATAGTTGTATCTTGTGGAATGAAGATATATAAAGAATGAGCATCAAAAGTTAATAAATACATTATTGAGCATCATCTTCTAGATCCTGATGCATGGTCATTAAATGAGTGGAGTCACAAATAAAAGAAGGAATCAAATAAACAAAAGGTCTTAAAAATTGATCTACAAATATGGACAAAGATTCCAAAACCAATTCATTAGCTGATATTATGGTTCAACCTGGCAGGTTCTACAAAGTCGTATGAATCTTAGGCAATACATAAATAACTGGAATCCTGGGAGCAGAATTCAAGCATTGATGTTTTAAAACTCTATTCTGAGGTCTTTTTCTCATTTAAAAATTTATAAAATCATAAAAAATCATGAAAAAATGTTTAAATGATTTAAATTAGGAATATAATTTGAATTTAGAACACACTGCAGGAGAGTTTCGTGGGCTAGCAGGACCTTTAAATTGACCATATAATTGCTGTCAGTCGGTCATCCCAGCAGCAATTTGTCATCCCAGCAGCAATTTGTTAGTGAATGCAGTGGCCTCTCTTCCTCCATGGCACAGGTTTCTTTTCCAAAGAGGAAGCTTATGTTGGAGGAGGAGGATGGGCCATTGTAGAGACAGAGACTTAGTGACAGGTTGTTGTTGCTGTCCTAAAAGAGCACATTGGCTCAGGGCCACCTCACACAGCTCCAACGTTTTGGAAGAGATATGAAGTAAGTAAGTGGGCAAAGAGTAGTGAGTTTGGGGAGGTGTGGAGAAATTGGCAACTCTAGTGGGCCATTAAAGTAAAAATTGCTTTACCTCTTAGGTAACAGGAGAATAAAGAGGTTTGTTGTTGGGTTTTTTTTGGCCATGCTTTTATCATCTAGTTTTGAAGAGTTCTGAAATTGAATTGACAGTCTGTAATCTTATTTTGCTTCTTTCATTGGCATTATGAAACAACAATAATTTTGTTTTATTCCTACTATTCTGGATTCCTTCAGAGACCTTGTGAGGCAAGAGAAGTCCTCCCCTTATAAATTAGGCCAATTCTCAGCTTCCTCCCAGTATAACACAGTCCACGGTCCCAGGATAGGGTTCTTTATCCAACGGGGGGAGGACTAAATACTCTAAAGCCCAAGATGGCAGGGGTGACTCTATAATTGTTGTCTTACGGGGGTAACAGTCCTCTTTCCATTTTAATGGATGTGAGTGCCACAAAAACACCTTGGATGATCAGATTGAGTGTCCAAAAATGCATTTTTACTGTCAGAGTTCTTAATTAGCAATTTATTTATTTTATTTATTTATTTATTTATTTATTTATTTAGGATTTTTATATACCGACCTTCTCAATACAAGTATCAAATCAGGTCGGTTTCCATAGAACAAAACTGTCGCGGTTAAGGCGTTACAATAAACAGAGTTTCTGCACATAAGAACATAAATAAATATTACATAGACAACAATAACTCGTCAAAATAACGTGAATAAATATAGGGAATGGCTAAAAAAGGGGTAGTGCAACTTGGGATATACAGTTAACAGAAAACTGTGTTGCTGGGCAAAAACATGAGTAATGCAAGAGCTCAAAGAACTAATGCATCAACAAAAGAGTATGTTCAAAACAAGTGGGCTGTCCAGATCAGGCGTGATTGGGCCTTGAGGGGGTATGGGCGGTCGAGGAGCTTATAGTGGACTATTTTGCTCTTTGACCGGTGTCAGAATGTTCCTGCGATTCTGGATAGGCTTGCCGGAAGAGCCACGTTTTTAGGTTTTTCTTAAAAGTTAGATGACAAGTCTCTTGGCGTAGATCCGGCGGTAATGAGTTCCAGAAGGTGGGCCCGGCTGTGGAGAGTGCTCGTTTTGTTAGTGAAGTTTTCATCGGGGGAGCATATAAGGAACCTTAGGTCTTTGTGATGTGTGAGGGCGGAGTTGCGAGTTTAGATTTAGGTGGGTGATGCCCATAATATCCTTGTGGATCATTGATAGTGTCTTGAAGGTAATTCTGGCTTTTATAGGAAGCCAGTGAAGGCTGTGAAGAATTGGTGTGATGTGGGTTCTTTTATTTGTGTTGGTGAGTAACCTCGCCGCAGCGTTCTGCACCATCTGTAAGGGTTTTGTAGATAAGAGCGGAAGACCTAGCAGTAAAGAGTTGCAGTAGTCTAACTTAGACAGAATTATAGACTGGACTACTAGACGGAAGTCACTAAAGTGGAGGAGTGGTTTCAGATTTTTTAGCACTTGAAGTTTGAAATAACATTCTTTAGTTGTGTTGATAATGAAGGATTTAAGGTTGAATTTATTGTTGAGACGCACCCCTAGGTCTCTGACGGAAGGGGTGTGGTTAATAGATAATTTTGTGAATTGTGTTGCGCTTTGGGAGTTGATGAGAGTATGGTTTTCGTCTGGCGAGATGATGAGGATTTCTGTTTTGTTTGAATTGAGTATGAGGTTCAGGCTGGATAGCAGAGTGTTGATAGATTGTAGGCAATTAATCCAATGTGCCCAAGTTTTTTGCAGTGATTCTGTGATGGGAAGGAGTATCTGAATGTCATCAGCGAAAATATAATGTTTTAGCTTGAGGTTGGAGAGAAGGTGGCAGAGTGGAAGCAGGTAAATATTAAATAGCGTAGGGGAGAGGGATGATCCTTGTGGTACTCCTCGTGTTGATTTGATAGGAGGTGATTCTTCGTTATTGATTTTAACTTTATAGAATCTATTCTCCAGGAATGATTGAAACCAGCTATGAGCTTCTCCTTGAATTCCTATATCGGATAGCCGCTCGAGAAGGATGGCATGATTGACTGTGTCGAATGCGGCGGATAGGTCAAGAAGAGCGAGGAGGTATGGTTGTTTTTTTTCAAGATTGAGGTGGATGGTGTCAGATAACGATGCAAGTAATGCTTCTGTGTTTTGCGATTTCCTGAAGCCGAACTGGAAAGGGGAGAGTATGTTGTTCTCCTCCAGGTACTCCGACAGTTGCTTGTTGACAAATCTTTCCATCACTCTTGAGATCAGGGGAAGGTTAGCGATAGGGCGGACGTTTGCAGGGTCATCTGTTGAAAGGTTAGGTTTTTTTAGTAAGGGTTTCAGAATGGCTATTTTGAGTTGGTCTGGGACCTTTCCTTGAGTTAAAGAGCAGTTGATGATGTCTGCTAATGCTTTAGAAATGGTGTTAGGAGTCGATAGGAGAAGATTGGAGGGTATGGTATCCAGTGGATGAGAAGAGGTTTGAGCTTATTGAGAATAATTTCGATCTCCAATGATGATGGTGTCTCGAACAATGATAGGCTGCTTTCTTTGTAATGTGATGAGATTCTAGGGAGCGATGCTGTTGGTTGTTGGTTGGAGATTGGCTTAAGGAGGTTGGTGATCTTTTTATCAAAGTAGATTGCTAGTTCCGCAGCTTTGCTGACTGCTTGTTTGTCTGGGATGATAGGAGGAGAGGGTTTTGTTAGGGAAGATACAAATGAGAATAAGGCTTTAGAGTCGAGTGCAAAGTTGTGGATTTTTTTTGCAAAGAAGTCTGTTTTGGCCTTGAGTATGGCTAATCTGTATGTGTTGAGGTGGGATTTGTAATTTAGCGTTGTGATGGTGGAAGGAGACTTGCGCCAACTGTTTTCTTTTTTCCGAAGTTCTTGTTTAAGGATTTTGAGTGTCGGAGTGTACCACGGATGTCTGTTGGCTTGGGGTGGTTTTAAGGATTTGGTGATGGAGGGACAGGAACGATCAGCGACCTCGTTTGTTATATTGAGCCAGGAGTTGATAGCTGAGGAAGCGTCTGAGAGATCCAGTCGGTCGAGTTCTTTGGTAAGCAGATTACTAAGATTGTCTATGGAGCAGGGTTTCCTGTATCGTATAGTGGTTGCCGGGTATATGGGACGAGGCTGGTCTTTAATTTGAAGTTCTGCAGAGATGAAGTGATGGTCGGACCATGGGACTGGGACGCAGGTAGGGTTATTGGTAGGTGTTATTCCGTTGTTGAGAAAGATCAGGTCTAGGGTATGTCCCGCTTTGTGCGTGGGATCTTTGACAATCTGATTGAAGCCTAGGTGATTGAGTGCTGTGAGAAGGATGTCGCAGTTATGGGTTAGAGGAGCGCTGTTTACATGTAGCTTAAAGTCTCCCATCAAGATTGCTGGTTTGTCCTGCTTAAAATGTTTTGTTGTGAATTCAATTAATGGTGAGGGGTATGTATCTAAGGTTCCTGGTGGTGAGTAGACTATGGCTATTTGTAGATGGTCCGAATTGAAAAAGGCAATTTCAGTATTGTTTATTGTGGTGGATGTTTGTAGTGAGAGCCCTAGGCCCTTTTTTGTGGCTAGCAGGATCCCTCCACCCCTTTTTTTGATTCTGGGGATTGAATGTATGTCATAGAGGTGGTTAGGGAGCTGGTTTAAAAGTACAGTGTCTGTGGTTTTTAGCCATGTTTCAGTGATGGCACAAATATCGGGGTTGTTGTCCGTCAGGTGGTCGTTGAGGAGGTGGAATTTTTTTGTGATCGATTGGGCGTTGAATAGTGTGAGTGTGAATAGTGTTAATCCTAGCGTTTGTGAAATGGGGGAGATCATAATTGGAATCAATCTCTGGTGTCGGATGCCTAGAATCCTGAGTTTGTTGGATGAGAGTTTGGGAGTGTAAGGGATTGTAGGTATAGGAATAGGGTGCATGTTGAGGTGCTAGTGTGTTGTATTGTAACCTTTCTTGAAATCAGGAATTGTGGTTGGGATTACAGGGAGCTGGGAGCTTGATGAATGATAGATGAATGGCTCTTGGAAGAAGATTAGTTGAGTGGCTGTTGGATTGATGGTAGAAGGATGATGGTTGGATGGATGGATGTTAGATGAGTGGCTGCTGGATGCAGGATGGATGAGTGGTTTCTGAATGACGAAAGAATACTTGCTGGACACGATAGAGTACTTGCTGGAGACTGCGGTGGTGATTGCTGGGTTAGTATAAGAGTGATTGCTGGCGCTTGGTGTGAGACATATTCAGCATTCTAATGAAGGCACAGGTGAGGCCGTTTGTCTCTGGATGTGTCGTCCTGATTTGGTTGTTTGAGAGTGAGCGATAGAGGTACTGGTAAGGAATTTCGATGGCTGACTTGGAGGGTGTAAACCGCCCTGGCTCTAGCACGCTCGGAAGTCTTGTTGGATTTAAAAAAGGACTCCAGCCGGCTTCCGATTAGGATTATACGTTGGTAGTAGTAGGGAGTGCTCAAGGGCTCAGGGGCTTTCAGGGGCTGCACGAAGGGGCGCACAAAGGGGCGGGCCCCTTTGTCGCTCTCCTTTGGCGCGCGGCGCCTCAGATGACCGGGAATTAAAATCCCCGCGGGCTTCTCCAGGATTGGTTGAGGAGGATTGGAGGAGGAGGGCCTGTCTTGTGGCTTCCTGCGGCGGTGGGCGGAGAGCGGAGAGTAAGCCAGATCGCCGCGATTTCAAAGAAGAAGCAGGAGGAGGTAAGTGTGAAGCTTCCCCGTGGCCGGAGCGGGGGCCCACGGAGGTAGGGCGAGAGTTAATGGCCTTACCCCGATGGGCTCAAGCACCGGCTGCGCGGGCCTCTCTCCCAGCGCCTATCTGCTCTGGTGACCTGCTTTCGATGGTGGTCTGCGGCAAAGAGGGCGCCTGAAGTCGAGCCGGTGTTTTTAAATTTGGCGCGGTCGCGTGGTGCTGAGGTCACCAGCGCGACTGGGGCGGCGTCGGTCGTTGTTCGGTGGAGGAGGGCCTGTCTTGTGGCTTCCTGCGGCGGTGGGCGGAAAGTGGAGAGTAAGCCGGATCGCCGCGATTTCAAAGAAGAAGCAGGAGGAGGTAAGTGTGAAGCTTCCCCGTGGCCGGAGTGGGGGCCCACGGAGGTAGGGCGAGAGTTAATGGCCTTACCCCGATGGGCTCAAGCGCCGGCTGCGCGGGCCTCTCTCCCAGCGCCTATCTGCTCTGGGGACCTCCTTTCGATTGTGGTCTGCGGCAAAGAGGGCGCCTGAAGTCGAGCCGGCGTTTTTAAATTTGGCGCGGTCGCGTGGTGCTGAGGTCACCAGCGCGACTGGGGCGGTGTCTGTCGTTGTTCGGTGGAGGAGGGCCTGTCTTGTGGCTTCCTGCGGTGGTGGGCGGAGAGTGGAGAGTAAGCCGGATCGCCGCGATTTCAAAGAAGAAGCAGGAGGAGGTAAGTGTGAAGGTTCCCCGTGGCCGGAGCGGGGGCCCACGGAGGTAGGGCGAGAGTTAATGGCCTTACCCCGATGGGCTCAAGTGCCGGCTGCGCGGGCCTCTCTCCCAGCGCCTATCTGCTCCGGGGACCTGCTTTCGATGGTGGTCTGCGGCAAAGAGGGCGCCTGAAGTCGAGCCGGCATTTTTAAATTTGGCGCGGTAATGACATGTACAGTTCTCTTAACACTGTACTCTTGAAGCTATCTTTGAAGCACAGCTTCTGTACTTCCATCATTAAGTCAGATGTGTGTGCTTATGGATTAATATCTGATATAAGATCAACAAAAATTCAAATTAAGTAATAAAAATAAAACTCTATGATAAATGTCAATAACTGCCTGTGTCTAATAATCTGCATGTGCACTATTAATATCTGCATAGTGTTGTCACCCATTTTACCATAAGATAATATAAAATAATGAAAGATACAAGCAACCTATGTGTTCATTCATCCATTCAGACACCATATATAATACTATGACACAAAACAATTATTTCACTGAACTCACTGCACAACTTCATTCATTGCACCTTTCTCATCAAACTCTGCTGTCTTCATTTGTAATGACACACAAACAGAACATATAATAACAACCATAAACAGTAAAAAGTTATCAAACATTTGAGCTCAAAAGGTAGACCTTCAAAAAAGGGAAAAAAGTATTTGGATCCAAAATTAAACGTAAAGTAAAGTATCTAGTACACATGCATATGTGTGCTCAATTTTAAGTGGACATGTGCATATGTGTGCAAATGCCATTTTACCACGTAAATGGGAGATTTTAATAGACATGCGTGCTGATGCTATTACAAGTTTTTCCAGTTTGCCCTGGTAAGGGATGGGACTTCCAAACCCCCCTAGTTTAAATGCCTCCCTTCTCCCCTGTTATCCTCGACCCTTAAAAACCCACCAGTCTATTTATCTTTATTTTATTACTTACACATTCTCCATAGCAGAAATAAAGTCACACAATGGGGGACCCCGGCATGCTTCTGGGCACGTAAATATTTACACATTAATTTGAAGTTGAAATCCAGGAATTCCCATGACTTGCCCAGACCATGCCCATGGCCTGCCCCTTTTTTGTAACTTTTCATTTGTGCATGCAGCGGGAGATATGCACATATTTGGGCACCTCTTAAAATCCAATCGGTGTGTACCAGACTGCCATATTTAAATATCTCCCAATTCTAGTCCATGTCTGGCCTTTAAAATTCACCATTAAGGTTTTTTCCCATAGACACAAAATGGCAGAAAAGCCTTAATCAACCTGGCCCTAAGTCAGATAGCCTGATAGGTCTAAAAAGTGCTACCTATCTGGATAAGCCAGATAGCTGGATAAGTTTTAAATAGTGCTACTATTTAACTGGATAAGTAGCTCTGTTTGAGAGTTATCCAGTTATCTGACTTAGGGCCTCATTTTCTAAAGTATCGCAGGCCTGCGATACTTTAGAAGATGAGGGGCGGGGGGCCGAAACGGGGGGCGGACCTGCACAAGCCAGCAGCGATCGCACCGTCGCGGTGCGATCACTGCCGGTTTCACACCCAATAGCGCCACCATAGTAGGTGTAGCTATTGGGAGCGAAATAGGCAGCGAAAAGGCACCTACCTTTTCGCTGTCCGCAGCATCGGCGCAGAGTCGGCCCCGGTGACGCCCCCTTATCGCATGCAAGCGGCTTGGAAAATGAGGCCTTTAGCCTGATAAGTAGCATTTTAAGACTTATCCGTCTATTATCAGCACACACATCTGTTGAAAGTTATCCTCCATATGGCTTTGGGTGTCTCATTGAATCTTTAACACTGATGAAAAATTTTGATGGATATGGGTTCTTCTCTGGTAATTTCTGGACCTGATGTCTTCTCTAGTCATTTCTACAGAAGAATGATTTCTCTGGTCATTGCTGGAGAAAAACTTTGTACCACAATAAAATGATGTCCTGGTCGTTTCTATTTCAGACCGATAAAGAATAAAGAAATAAGTCAAAATGATAAAGCCATGTCGTTCCTGTTGAAAATACTGTATCTGTGAATATTCAATGGGAACACCAGCCCAATGTGTGGACTGCCTTCTTACTGCAACTCTGTTCCTGACCAGCAGGCTCCATCTCAAAATTTGCAAGTCCCCTTAAATAGGACTCATGCACTTCTCATTTTGTCATGGGGGCATGGGTGGCTACATTGATGAGGTAAATGGAGATTAGAAGGATGTTTATTCATTTTAAATCCTATAAGCTCAAACTCTAAATAAAAACAGACAACATCTGGCTGTAAATATTAGTGTTCTTTAATTGTACAACACAGATGTAAAAGAGTGGTAAAGATCATATTAATGAAATAAGTATTATGAAAAACAACAAGGGTGTACTAAAACATGTACAAGTCACAATCAATTTCCATATTAAAAAAAAAAAAACATAAGAAGTTTCATGCTCAGTCAGACTAATGGTCTAATGTCTATTGGGCCCATTATCCTGTCTCTAACAGTGGCCAATTCAGTCACTTGGAATTACTGGCATATCTGAATGGGCTGCTGATCCCCATGTCTGCCTAGCTAATAAATGTTACTAGACCTAAACCAACCTGTTTTTCTATTTAATAGGGATGTGAATCGTTTTAGGACGATTAAAATTATCGTCCGATAATTTTAATATCGTCTTAAACCGTTATGGAACACAATACAATAGAGATTCTAACGATTTATCGTTATAAATCGTTAGAATTGTGAGCCGGCACACTAAAACCCCCTAAAACCCACCCCCGACCCTTTAAATTAAATCCCCCACCCTCCCGAACCCCCCCCCCCAAATGACTTAAATAACCTGCGGGTCCAGCGGCGGTCCGGAACGGCAGCGGTCCGGAACGGGCTCCTGCTACTGAATCTTGTTGTCTTCGGCCGGCGCCATTTTCCAAAATGGCGCCGAAAAATGGCGGCGGCCATAGACGAACACGATTGGACGGCAGGAGCTCCTTCCGGACCCCCGCTGGACTTTTGGCAAGTCTTGTGGGGGTCAGGAGGCCCCCCCCCAAGCTGGCCAAAAGTTCCTGGAGGTCCAGCGGGGGTCAGGGAGCGATTTCCCGCCGCGAATCGTTTCCGTACGGAAAATGGCGCTGGCAGGAGATCGACTGCAGGAGGTCGTTCAGCGAGGGTTCCGGCGCCTCGCTGAACGACCTCCTGCAGTCGATCTCCTGCCGGCGCCATTTTCCGTACGAAAACGATTCGCGGCGGGAAATCGCTCCCTGACCCCCGCTGGACCTCCAGGAACTTTTGGCCAGCTTGGGGGGGGCCTCCTGACCCCCACAAGACTTGCCAAAAGTCCAGCGGGGGTCCGGAAGGAGCTCCTGCCGTCCAATCGTGTTCGTCTATGGCCGCCGCCATTTTTCGGCGCCATTTTGGAAAATGGCGCCGGCCGAAGACAACAAGATTCAGTAGCAGGAGCCCGTTCCGGACCGCTGCCGTTCCGGACCGCCGCTGGACCCGCAGGTTATTTAAGTCATTTGGGGGGGGGTTCGGGAGGGTGGGGGATTTAATTTAAAGGGTCGGGGGTGGGTTTTAGGGGGTTTTAATGTGCCGGTTTTGCGATTTTACGTTTTTTCAATTTTTTACGATTTTTCATGATTTTTCACGATATTTTACCCCCCCAAACGGCAACAATACGATTCCCTCCCCCTCCCAGCCGAAATCGATCGTTAAGACGATCGAGGACACGATTCACATCTCTACTATTTAACATTTGCACATAATACTGCTAGTACATGTATTCTATAGGCTTTTCCAAAATACCTATTGCACGTGTACATGCTATTTAAATGCATAACTTCCACTATTACATGTGTAAATATTTAGAAAATACATGCCAATAAATTTAAGGGACATTAAATTAAGAATCCCTACTCTTTTTACAACTTTAAATAACAATTCAGTAACAAAAGCCTTTCCCCCATCCCACAACAGTCCACAGTGGGATAGGGGCTATCCAGTCTTTTGCACCAAGTGTCACATGTATGTGGCTCCTTCTTGCTCCAGACTATGTATTACCCCTATGCTTGTAGTGGGGAGTACCATATGAGAAATTATATTTACTAATATGATTTATCTTTGGGTTCGTAGTCTGAGTGAAGGATGAGACAGGGTGCCTGTCACCCCAATACCACAATTCTGTGCCCTTCCCAAACAACCTCTCACTTGTAGCACCACAGACCAGATAAAATCATCATAGCAGAATAAAACAGTAATTAAAATGTTTTCTATGATTGTGTAAGTAGACGGTAAATCTAACCTGAACATTGAATGGGAAAAGTACAGTAATGAAGTATAATATAAACTTGGCTGTTAACCAGGGCAACCAACATACTCATATGGATAATGAAATAAAAAAAATAGGGAAAGCTAACAAAGAATGGTTGGGGGGGGGAAGGCAGTGAAGTATATAGCTTTTAAAAATTGTCTTTACCCCTGAGAACTCAAAAAGGGGGGGATCACATTCATCCCAATGTCACCAGTTTGAAAGGAGGTTAATCCAGTCATGTGTTCCTGGGCCTGGATATCTATAGAAAGGAAATCTCTCAGTCTCTCAATAGTTAGCTTTTCATGAGAAGAACTGATTTGCCGGGCTGCTAGATACACTCCTCTCTTCATGGCTCCTGCCTCCAATTCCTGGCTGTCCCCGTCCCCTCACACACAGACAAAACCAGCTGATTTGTGCCTTTTATTCCTTAAATGGTCTCCCAGCATTCCTTTAGCATCCTCCTCTGCTGACTATGCAGTATTTTTCTCTGGGCAGGCTAAACAGTACAGCCCTTTTCCCAACTTGTTAACACTGTGAGTGCTGGATGCTGGTTTTTGTAGAACATTTGTCATTTACAGGAGGGCACACAGGAGTTTTAGATGTATTTTTATATTCCTTCACCAATATTGTGACTGTCATGTTTCTAAGCACATGAAATTGATGCAAGCCAGAACAAGGGGGCGCTTGCTGGTTATTTTAGTCAAGGGGGCAGCTCAAGTAGGCATGGTCTTCCACATCAGCTGACTGCTGAGGCCAATAGAACCTATCCCTTACTAACTCAGTAGTACAATCTATCCCCATGTGTCCAGTGTCATCATGCAAGCTCTTCAATTTAGACCTGCGGAACTTCTGAGATAATTTTAGCTATTTCTTTATTTTAGATATAGTGTCTTGAATGATTCAGTACAGAAAATCATCGGTCATCACTATGCAATCCCACTCTCTCAGCAACAGGGGAACATCTGGGTACTTCTTAGCTCGCCAGACAACCACAAGGCCAGGGTTACAGTTCTGAGCCTGTTCTAGATCAGCTTTCTGTACCAAGGGTAACCCTTCTACTTCATCTGGGGGTAGACACAAGGCTTTTACGTCATCCTCTTGGGAATTCATTCTGATGCCTTCATCCTCTCAAAGTAAGAAATTCATTACCTCTTCCTGGAAGGGCACTTCACCAGAGCCTGGCTTCTAGGTAGGACTGCACTTACCATTAACACCACACTAAAATAATTTCTTCTACTGTTCTCCCTCATATATCTAGATGGACTTACAATATTGGACCAGGAGGATCACTCCAATCTCAACCAAGTAACTATCCACTTCCCCAACACTAAAGGATATATAACTCTGTTCTTCTCTGTGTTCTTCCCTACAGGTGTTAGAGGATAGAGTTCATCATCCTGCTAGATAACCCACAGTCCACTGCAGAGGCTCACTACAACAGTGCCCACCAATAAACTAGGGCAGTCATTGAGAGAACCTTCAGCCTACTCAAAACATGTTTTTGCTGCCTGAACATATCTGGGAGATGCCTTCTCTACAACCCCACTAAGGTCTGTGAGATCTTTCTAGTCTGCTGCACCAGAAGGACTATAAGATCATCTAGATGAAGGGTAGGAGGTGATACATGACCTGAATCAAGAGGAACTGTAGGAGAAATTGTGCCAGAATCAACAGCAGGCTATACAGGAAAATAACACTGATACAAAGATATTTTAGATGGTGAATGTGTATTTATTTACAGGATGTTCAAAGATTATTTAGCAGGTGAAGGTGCATTTATTTACATGTAATGCACTATGTGATAATGATTAAATTCAATTATTTCAGGGCTTCCTTGGCCAGCCTCTTTTTTTTGGGTGGGAAAGCTCAGGTTCCTTGGCCTGGCCAAATCTGCTGCTGCTCCTCTGCAATGGTGTCCAATCACAGCTTATGCTGCCCTCGGAGGTCCTGGAACCTGGGAGCAGTAGTACATCAGGATAGCTGCTGGAGGAGCCTGGAGGCCTGGGAGGAAGCTGAGAAATGGGCCATCAGCAGTGGTAGGCTTATCCTCATTAGTTACCTGTGCCCTCAAAGAGGAGAGATCATCTCTCTCTGGTGGTGCCAGTACTGGTAGTAATGCTGCTTGCTGCATCACTGCAGGTGGTGGTGGCAGAAGAGGAAGTTGAACCACCAAGGGCAATGGTGGAGGAATAGGTGCAGCAGCCCATGGACAGGTGGAACTCTGGTTGGGGGAAGTGCCTTCCAGGATAATGGTGTTGCCAAGGCTGGTGTAGGCTGTAGTACATCCATGAAGGCATCGTGTAGTATGGAGCTGGTGGGTGCTGTGGCTATTACGAGTGCAACCTCTACAGAAGTTCCCTCCACACTGCTGTCTAGGTTGGCATTTCTTCATGAATTCCCCATAGTTCCTGCAGCACACCCTGCATCTCTTGCTGCATCCCTCAGGCCCTGAATATCATGCATGAGGCCAACAATTTCCTTCATCACTCAGACATTCAGGTCTATGATATGCCTCTTTGCTGACTTGGCCTATATCTCCTCATCTCTCTGAGAACTGAAGTCCTTCTCAGAACTCTGGCTTGTGTGCCAATTAGTGTATACTGTATCTCTGTCTCCTCCTCCTCATTCTCTTCCTTCTTCTCCAGTTGTCCATGAACTGTCACTGGCAGGCCTGGATTTGATAATAGGCACACTAGGCCTATGCCTAGGGCAGCAGAAATCTGGCGGGGGGAGGGGGGAGGACAGCAGGCTAGCTGAAGTTTTGCTACATTCCAATAACAATAATATAAATTTTACTAACAAAGATAGTGTAAAACTACTTTAGTTTCATAATTGAATATAAAAGATGGAAATGATTGCCAATTTGCTTCAGAACTTTTACATTTTTGACACAGGATCTACCCCTGAGCTGCCACAGAAAACTAGGGGAGACTGTGCCTTAGACCTTCTGCCCCCTATTGTCTAACCTTGTGGGGGGAAAGGAGGGAAGAGGGGGATGAGAGGGGGAGATAGCACCACAGTGCCTAGAGGGGCCAAAATCCTAAATCCATCACTGGGTGCTTTTCTGCTTCTCTCTCCTCCTCCTTCTCATCCCTCTGGTGTCCACACTCTTATCACTGGGACTCCTAAAACCTAGTTCAAGGCAGGTGTTACATTTTTGAGATTTACCAAACCCAAGGGAAATTGCAGGTGTGGAAAGCATAATATGTTGTTGCCTGTGAGTCTGATAAAGTCTCATTTGCATATGATGCGCCCTCGCGTACATTCATTAAAGTGCTAATTTTAATACTCACACGTTAATGTAATGGGAGCCATCTTAAAGTGCACATTAAGGCCTTGCAGCATAGCAAGCTGTTTTTAGTATGCACAAAAGGCCCATAACATATACGGTAAGTTTTGTTGAATAAACCTGATAATCTTTCAGATAGTAACAGCCTGACTCAGTGTTTAGTTCATTTTGTATGGTTAGAACTTATGATTAAAGAATGGTATTGTTCTTTCTCTGCCATCTGGGTGCACCAGGCAATAACTATTTACAGATGGTTGTGAATCAAAGACAGGTTGCCATATGCAAAAAAAAAAAAAAAGTATGTTTCAGTTATTTTAATAAGATTTATTGCAGCATTTACAGTTAAGTGCTTGAACCCTAATGATAATTGCTATTAATCCTTCAAAAATGATTAGAGCTTAATAAACCTCAAGAAACAGCTTTTACCATGAGCTTTGGAAGCACATCATCACAAAAGTATGTCTTACGTGTTTTCCTGTCTGGTAATCTACCGCAGTATATTTCTCTGTGCATAATTTCTAGAGATCATCTTGCATTAATTATTTCTTTTCTGACATTTTTTCTAGTGAATGCTAATTGTGAAAGCTAGCTGGCTATATATACAAGGCCTATATATTTTAAAATGGATGTCTGTGAGCAATTAATCAGGGTTACAAATAAATTATTAGGCATCTTCCTGCTGATTTGTTTGTGTTTCAATCTAATGAGCATAAATGTGACAAGAAAGTAATTACTCTTGAATCAGGTACCCAATTTCTGTGAATTATGCTATTGTACATTAAACTATTTCTAGCATTCTATTTGTAATATAGGATACTCTACATAAAAAAAAAATCATAATATAAGAATAGCCTTTAACACGTGGGCAAGGAAAATGATAACCCTTTTTTAGCTAAGCTTTTATAATTAACATAAAATGACCCTTTTCTTTTAGATAAGGAATCAAGTGACCAAGTTTGTACATATTAGGGGTGTGCATTCGGTCCCTACGTATTGGCAATCCGCAACGGATGTGCCAATATTCGTTGTATTCGTGGGGAAGCGAAACGTATCGCGATTCCCCACGAATACAACGAATTTTCGCCAAATTATTCGGCCGCCAATTTAAACAACCCACCCCACCCTCCTGATCCTCCCAAGACTTACCAAAACTCCCTGGTGGTCCAGCGGGGGGGGGGGGGTGGTCCAGGATCCATCCCCTGCACTCTCACACCCTCGGTACGCTTCAAAATGGCGCCGGTAGCCCCTGTGACATAGTAAGGGCAAGGTTATCGGCACCATTTTGATTCCTGGCACCGACGGCATGAGTGCAGGAGCTCGCTCTCGGACCCCCGCTGGACCCCCAGGGACTTTTAGCCAGCTTGGGGGAGCCTCCTGACCCCCACAAGCCTTTCCAAAAGTCCAGCGGGGGTCAGGGAGCGACCTCCTGCACTCGGGCCGTATTGCCAGTATTGAAAATGGCGCCGGCGCTACCTTCGCCCTCACTATGTCACAGGGGCTGACGGTCAGCCTCTGTGACATAGTAAGGGCGAAGGTAGCGCCGGCGCCATTTTGAGTACTGGCAGCCGCTAGCCTTTGCCCTCACTATGTCACAGAGGCCGACCGTCGGCCCCTGTGATATAGTGAGGGCAAAGGTAGTGCTGGCGCCATTTTGAATACTGGCAATAAGGCCTGAGAGCAGGAGGTTGTTCCGGACCCCCGCTGGACTTTTGGCAAGTCTTGTGGGGGTCAGGAGGTCCCCCCAAGCTGGCCAAAAGTCCCTGGGGGTCCAGCGGGGGTCAGGGAGCAATCTCCTGCACTCGTGCTGTCGGTGCCAGGAATCAAAATGGCGCCGATAGCCTTGCCCTTACTATGTCACAGGGGCTACCGGTGCCATTGGTCAGCCCCTGTCACATGGTAGGAGCACAAGATGGCGCCGATGGCCATGTGACAGGGGCTGACCAATGGCACCGGTAGCCCCTGTGACATGGTAGGTCAAAGGCTATCGGCGGCATTTTGAAACTGGTTCTGAGAGTGTGAGAGTGCAGGGGATGGGTCCCGGACCCCCCGCTGGACCACCAGGGAGTTTTGTTAAGTCTTGGGGGGTTCAGGAGGGTGGGGGGTTGTAGTAAATTTAATTTTAGCCTGGTACCGAATAGGATTAGACGTATAACCATATCGGGGCGCCATACGGACGTATGCAACGTATTTGCCCCCCGACGAATACGTATCCCGAATGCAACGTATGGCGTCCCTCTGCACATCCCTAGTACATATGGAATTAGGTGACCCATCTCTTGCTTAAAAGTAAAAAGGCAGAAGGCTCAAACAAATATTAAAGTGAAATGACATGAATGTTTTTTTGGCTTTACAATAACCATAGATGTTAATATAGCAGTATTGTAAAATACCATAGATGATGTGGATCATAGAGCAGATTTGTTTTCCTTTTAGATAAAAGTGAGATGCTGGTTTAGTTCAAGTGTTAAATAGCTTATGTGCTGTTCTTAGAAGGATAGTGCACTAGTTTGCTTTTGCCTTTTGTAGCCCATAACTCTCTGGGGTAGATGTTCAAAAGCCATTTAGATGGATAACTGAAAAGTTATCCATCTAAACGACTAAGCTGCTATTTTAAAAAACTTTCTTTCAAATAATAGGACTAGGGGACACTCCATGAAGTTAGCATGTAGCACATTTAAAACTAATTGGAGAAAATTATTTTCACTCAACGTACAATTAAACTCTGGAACTTCTTGCCAGGGGATGTGGTTAGTGCAATTAGTGTAGCTCAGTTTAAAAAAGGTTTGGATAAGTTCTTGGAGGAGAAGTCCATTACCTGCTATTAATCAAGTTGACTTAGAAAATAGCCACTGTTATTTCTAGCATCAGTAACATGGGATATACTTAGTTTTTGGGTAATTGCCAGTTACTTGTAGCCTGGATTGGCCACTGTTGGAAACAGGATGCTGGGCTTGATGGACCCTTGGTCTGAACCAGTATGGCAATTTCTTATGTTCTTATGTTCTCAAACTAAACTGGCTATATTCTAGCCAGATAAAGAGTTATCTGGCTAGAAAAGAGGCAGTTAAGTTGGAGGTGTTCCAGGGGCAGGCAATAGGTCTTCACGGGAGGAGTGGAGTCAGTCAGTTAGGTTAACTGGCCACGTTATAGGGCTGGTCTAAAGTTAGCCAGGTAAAAGGGGTGATCCAGGGGGTGGGGAGGGGCAGGGATTGAGGTGCCGGTACAAAGGCCATTTGCCAGTTTGCAGGGGAAGGGCACGCTGGCAGGGTGCTGGTTCGTGCAACTGGCTACTGCTCATTTGAAGGGACAACAGGTAAAATTTTAAAAAAGGGGTAGATAGGATAGGGATAGGGGGAGGAGAGGAGAGGGGAAGGGGAAGGGGAAGGGAGGTTAGGGTAGGGGGTAGGGAAGTTCCCTCCCAGTCCACTCATCAATTAGTGCGAATGTTATAAAATCGCACCTAGAATCTTGTCTCTGACAGTGACCAATACAGATAATAAGTACCTAGCAGATCCCATAAAATAAATCTATTTCCTGTTACTTATACCCAGGAATAGCAATAGTTTTCCTTAGTCTACCTAGCTAATGTGTTATGGACTTTTCCACCAAGAACTTGTGCAAACCTGTTTAAACCCCACTATGCTAGTTTCCTTGATCATGTCCTCTGGCAACAGATTTCATAGCCTGATGGTATACTGAGTGAAAAAGTATTTTCTATGATTTGTTTTCAAATTGCTGGTTGTTATTATCATAGAATGTCCCCTTGTTTTAGTATTATTTGAAAGTAGGAATGTGCATTCTTTTGCGACAAAATAGGAAATAGAGATTTCATATGGTTTTCTTATAATTTTTTGGGGGAGGAGAAAGGGCACATTAATAAAAAAAACCCAAACCCACCCCAACCCTTAAAATTTAATGAATTGCAACTCCTCATCTTCCCGACCCCCAAGACTTGCCTTGAACCCCCCCCCCCCCCCAAAGACTTAACAAAAGTCCCTGGTGGTCCAGCGGGGTCCCAGGAGTGATCTCCCTCTCTTAGGCAGTTGGCTGCCACTAATCAAAATGGCGCCGATGACCCTTTGCCCTTACCATGTGACAGGGGATATTGGTGCCATTGGTCGCCCCCTGTCACATGGTAGGAGCGATGGATAGCCTGTACCATTTTTTTAAGATGACGTCAGCCGTCCATTGCTCCTACCATGTGACTTAGGCTGTCCAATGGACCGATAGCCCCTGTCACACGGTAAGGGCAAAGGGCCATCGTGCCATTTTGATTACTGGCAGCCGATGGCCCGAGAGGGGGAGATCGCTTCCGGGACCCCTGCTGGACCACCAGGGAATTTCAGCAACTTTTGGGGGGGGGTTGCAATTAATTAAATTTGAAGGGATGAGGTGGGTTTGGGGTGTTTTATTTTGTTTTTTTACAACCCCCCGTTGTAATAATTGAATTTGAAGTGTTGGGGTGAGTTTTGGGCTTCGGTTCATGGGCATCTGAAATAAAATCAGCCCGAACCACAGGAAAATGAAATTTCCCGCTGTGGGCCGATAACGAAGGCCAAACTGAAAGGTTCGGTTGAATCACATCTCTATTTGAAAGGGTTATTAACTGCCCATTATTTACCGATTCCACTCCACTCTTTATTTATAAACTTTTATCATGTTTCTTCTCAGCCATCTTTTTTCCAGGCTGAAGATCCCTAACATGCATAGGGGCGGATTTTCATACTCCGCGAATAGGCCTACTTTTGTTTGCGCTCCAGGCGCAAACAAAAGTATGCTGGATTTTAGTAGATACGGGCAGAGCCGCGCGTATCTGCTAAAAACCTGGATCGGCGCGCGCAAGGCTATCGATTTTGTATAGCCGGCGCGCGCCGAGCCGCGCAGCCTACCCCCGTTCCCTCCAAGGCCGCTCCGAAATCGGAGCGGCCTTGGAGGGAATCCTCTAACGCCCTCCCCTCACCTTCCCCTCCCTTCCTCTACCTAACCCACCCGCCCGGCCCTGTCTACACCCCCCCCCCCCTTACCTTTCTCCGGGGATTTACACCTCCCGGAGGGAGAAGTAAATCCCCGCGCGCGAGCGGGCCTCCTGCGCGCCGGGCCGCGACCTGGGGGCGGGTACGGAGGGCGCGGCCACGCCCCCGGACCGCCCCGGGCCATAGCCACGCCCCCGTACCCGCCCCCAAAACGCTGCAGACACGCCCCCGAAACGCCGCGACGACCGGCGGCTCACCGGGCGGCTCACCGGCGCGCAGGGCCCTGCTCGCCTAAATCCGCCCGGTTTTGGGCGGATTTAGGCGAGCAGGGCTCTGAAAATCCGCCCCATAGCCTTTCATCATAGGAGAGATGTCCCATCCCCTTTTACTTTTCTCATCTACCTCTGCACCTTTTCTTGTTCTGCTATGTCTATCTTGAAATGGGGGCAACCAGAATTGTACACAATACTCAAGGTGCAGTTGCACCATGGTTTGATATAGAGGCAATATGATATTTTCTGTTTTATTCTTCATTCCTTTTCAGATTATTCCTAATATTCTACTTGGTGTTTTGACCACCGCCATGCACTGAGCTGAGAATTTCAACGCATTGTCCACAAGGACTCCAAGTTTCTAATTCCTGGGTAGTGACTCCCAGTCAGAACCCAACATTGTATACTTGTAATTAGGATTATTTTTTTCTATGTGCATCACTTTGCACTTTTCCATATTAAATTTCATCTCCATTGAGTTGCCCAGTCTCTTAGGGGGTCATTTATCAAAATGTGCTATGACGTTTTCACATGCGTTAAGGGCTTATCACATGCGAAAAGCCCCATTAACGCATGTGATAGCTTGATGGACTCTCTACCTGGGTAACATCAAGCTAGGTGGAGAGAACATTGCACAAATCTCATCTTTGGGTGAGTTTCCTCTCTCCGTCGGTCCTCAGATCTTCACAAGAGACCACTGTTCTGTTTGTATGTCTCACATTGAATGTCAAAGTGGCCCCTAACCCCCTATACCAATACCTAACCCTCACCTCGAGTTACTAGGTGGGCCTACGATGGGGATACAAATACCTATCTAGGGAGAAGATACTATGGTTAGGTTCTCTCTTTCTCTCTCTCTCCAAATTGCAATAAACTGTAAATTAGCATAAACCATGCCCCTTTTGCTATCACATGTGATACTTATCGCATTTTGATAAATCCAGGCCTTAGTCTCAAATACTTTCTGCAGTTCCTCTCAATCTGCTGCCATTTTAACAAATTTGAATAATTTTGTGTCATCTGAAAATGTATTCACCTCACTCGTCATTCTGTCCTCTAGATCATTTATGAATATGTTAAACAGCACAGATCCCAGTACTGATCTCTGTGGTACTCCACTAACAACCTTTCTCAATTTGGAAATCTGACCATTTAATCCTACCCTCAGTTTCCAGCCAGTTACCGGTTCACATCAGAACACTGCTTCCTAGCGCGTGACTTAGTAATTTCTTGAAGAGTTTCTCATGGGGGACTTTGTCAAATGCCTTCTGAAATTCCAAATACATTACATCAGCCTGCTTTATCTACATATTTATTTACATCTTCAAAACATTCTAACAGATTTTGCCAAAACCATAGTGACTCTTCCTCATTAAGCCATGTCTATCTATTAAGGGTGTGCATCAATAAAACTTTTGGTTCACTGAATTTCACAGGGTTTTTAAATGTTTTATTAGGGTTTTCATTTTTTTAATTTTTCATTTAGAGTACATTATTTTTATTAGTGCACACTATTTTTGATTTACGGGCACGTTTAAAACTAATTGGAGAAAGTTCTTTTTTACTCAACGCACAATTAAACTCTGGAATTTGTTGCCAGAGGATGTGGTTAGTGCAGTTAGTATAGCTGTGTTTAAAAAAGGATTGGATAAGTTCTTGGAGGAGAAGTCCATTACCTGCTATTAAGTTCACTTAGGGGTAGATTTTTTAAAAAAGTGCGTTTGTGTACTTTTGATTGCGCACCAGGCGCAAACAAAAGTACGCTGGATTTTATAAGATATCTTCTAAAATCCTGGATCGGCTTGTACAAGGCTGCCGATTTTGGGCAGCTGGCGCGTGCCGAGCCACGCAGCCTGTCACTGTTCCCTCCGAGGCCGCTCCGAAATTGGAGCGGCCTCGAGGGAACTTTCTTTCGCCCTCCCCTCACCTTCCCCTCCCTTCCCCTACCTAACCCACCCCCCTGGCCCTATCTAAACCCCCCCTACCTTTATCCACGGATTTACGCCTCCCGGAGGGAGACGTAAATCCACACGCGCCAGCGCGGGCTGCTGGCGCGCCGAGACTCGACCCGGGGGCGGTTCCGGAGGGCGCGGTCACGCCCCCGGAATGCCCCGTCCCAAAACCACGCCCCCCGGCCCGCCCCCGAAATGCCGCATCCTGCCCCCGAAACGCCGCGTCGTTCGGCCCCACCCCCGACACGCCCCCTTCCGAAAACCCCGGAACCTTGTTCTAAGTAAGAGAAATGTTAATAAGGATTTCCATTAAAGGTTATCCTCTTTACATTAGAATACCATGTCACATAAGTTTAACACATCAGCACTCCTCAGAGTTGATGCATCATATTGAGCTCAGTTAATTTTTATGAGATCAGAACCACTCAATAACTCAGTCAGAAATATATTCTTAAAAAAGAATATGATTTTTATTTTATATGAAGAAAGTATTTAATTGATCAAGTCATCATAGATATAGAAAAAATTAAAAAATAAAAGATGGTTTCTTAACATAGAGTTAAGTCTGCCAGGATCTCAGGCATACCATACTTTGGATAGTATAGCAGCCTTGATCTCCTACACTTCACTTATTTATACACTTTTGACAATTCATGGACTCATGGTCCAAGGATTTAAGTACTGACTTTATTCATTATAGGTCAAGTCATATTATCTCAGAGACACATGGTCTCATGTATTTTTATTTGCTAAAAATCACAGATTTTTCAATATTCAGTGTATATCAGGTTACATGGCCAGGAGAATTTAGCAATAGAAATTAATTGTCCTCAGAAATAATAGTTTGCATCATACATGCTTAGTCAAGCTAACTGAGTACTTTGTTTTGTTTTTATCATTATTCAAGTAATTAAATATAAAATTAGAATTAGAAGCATAATCTATTTTATTAGCAAAAAAGCACCTGATTACATATTTCTAGCTTCAATGCATAAGTAAAGAAATGTTATAATCTCATAAGCATTTAGCATTTAAACTTCTAAAGATTAGGTATGTAAATACTGCTTGCAGCAGGCAATCTTTCTTTTCTGAAATCTGAAATAAATAAATATGTTTGTAACAGAGTTTAAAAGTTGAAAACTCATTCTTTATCTGGAGTCTGGTGCCAATTAAGACCCAAGCTCTCGGAGCTTTGCCAGGTTAGAATACACCAACATAAAGGGGGTAATTTTCAAAGGAGTTACGCGCATAAATGTAACTACTATTGTAGCAATTTTCAAAAGCCATTTACTCACGTAAAGTGCACTTATGCAAATAAATCCTATGGACGATTCAATGGCATATATTGTAGCAATTTTCAAAAGCCCACTTACTCGAGTAAAGTGCATTTACATGCATAAAACCCAGATTTAAGCATGTAAATGCTTTTTAAAATCTGCCCCAAAGGTTTTATCTATTAAAGCATTGGCTATCTTCCCAGTGTAACAGCTGCACGTGATGGGGTACATTTTAAAAAACAGCACACGCGCATACTTTTGTTCGTGCACCAGGCGCAAATAAAAGTACGCCCGATTTTATAAGATGCACGCGTAGCCATGTGTATCTTATAAAATCCGGGGTCGGCACGTGCAAGGGGGTGCACATTTATGCAACTTACATGCGCCAAGCCCTGCAAGCGCTTCCTGTTCCCTCCGAGGCCGCTCTGAAATCAGAGTGGTCTCAGAGGGAACATTCCTTCCACCCTCCCGCACCTTCCTCTCCCTTCCCCTACCTAAGCCACCCCCCCAGCCTATCTAACTCCCCCTACCTTTATCGCACAAGTTACGCCTGCTCGAAGCAGGCATAACTCGCGCGCGCCAGTGGCCCACTGCCATTCCATCACATGACCCAGGGGCTGGTCCAGAGGCCTCGTTAATGCCCCCCGGTATGCCCCTGGGCCAGCACCATGCCCCCCGGAATGCCCCGAACATTTCGCCGCCCACCGACACGCCCCCGACACGGACCCCCTAGCAAAGCCCCGGGACTTACGCGCGTCCCGGGGCTTGCGCGCACTGCCGAGCCTATGCAAAATAGGCTCGGCGCATGCAGGGTTATTTTTAAGGGGTACGCGCTTAACTTAAGTGTGTAACCCTTTTAAAATCCGGCCCGATATGTAGAAGAGATAAAGGAAAGAAAAAAAAATTAAAATGGCAGCACACGTCATGATTGGGATTCTGAGGTTATTGTCTTTCATACTTCTATTTTAATAGGTACAGGGGACCTAGACACCATGTCAAGGTAACCCCATGGAGGGCTTCACTCCATTTTTGGGTGGAGATTAACACTTTGAAAATGGGGGGATATTAGAATCTACACCAGGGGTGATGAGAAGTTGGACAAATCTTTATTAAGGGGTGATTGGGAAGGGGATGAAATTCTTATGCTAACTGGCACTTTTACTTTCAGCTTATTTTGAAATCCAGTGCATGCTAAAATTATGTATGAGTTATAAGGATATTTTTTACATGGGTGGGCTAAGATTTAGTAAATATGTCATTAAGTGGCATTTTAATATGCAATATAAAGTTTTATTTCACAAATGTAAAACCTTTTTTAGTCAAATACTGGGAGTCATTTTCAAAGGAGTTACGCATGTAGGGGGTCATTTTCAAAGGAGTTACGCATGTAAATGTGACATACTATCGTAGCAATTTTCAAAAGCTATTTACTCGAGTAAAGTGCACTTACTTGAGTAAATCCTATGGACAATTCAATGGCATATATTGTAGCAATTTTGAAAAGCCCACTTACTTGAGTAAAGTGTATTTACTCGAGCAAAAACCAGTTTTGCTCGAGTAAATGCTTTTAAAAATCTACCCCATAGAGTATATATGCAATGGATAAGTAGATCATCATGTATTTATTTTCAACAAAAGATGAGCTTTGAGGGATAAATAAAAAAGCATTCTGGTGCTAGGAGCAAGATTTCCAGCAAATATCTTTCCTACGGGCTGATTCAGTAAAAACGCGGGAGAGCGGACAAACGCCCGCTCTCCCGGCGCGCATACCGGTCACTCGCCGATGCGTGCGATTCTGTATTTAAATTAGGTCCGGCGGTAGAAATGGGAGCGGCGGCTGTCAGCGGGTTTGACAGCCAACGCTCAATTTTGCCGGTGTCGGTTCTCGGACCCGCTGACAGCCACGGGCTCAGAAACCGGACGCCGGCAAAATTGAGCGTCCGGTTTTCGGCCCAACAGCCGCCGACCCAATTAAATTTTTTTTTCTTTTTTTTTTTTACTTTTTTACACCCTTCGGGACCTCCGACTTAATATCGCTTTTCTGTGCACTTTCCCGGTGCCGGCAGAAACTAGCGCCTACCTTTGGGTAGGCGCTAATTTCTTAAAGTAAAATGTGCGGCTTGGCTGCACATTTTACTTTCTGTATCCCGCGTGCATACCTAATAGGGCCATCAACATGCATTTGCATGTTGAGGGCGCTATTAGGTGCCGCGGGTTGGACGTGCGTTTTCCACCCCTTACTGAATAAGGTGTAAGGGAAAACGCGCATCCAAGGGCAGGTTAACAGTGCGCTCCATTGGAGTGCACTGTACTGTATCGGCCTGTTAGTCTGGGTCTTATTTACTAAAGTGTGTTAAAATAGTGTGGTGAAAAGGGGAGAATTGAGTCACCTGGTAAGTTTTTGAATTATGACCCCAGTGGAACCATAGCAATTAGTTATTGCTCCTGCTCAGGAAACCCTTCAGCTCCCCTCAAATAAATAAGGAGAATTTGAAGGGAAGGAGATTCAGAGAGGGCTGCTTCAGGGGAATTTGGACAGTATTCAGGTGGAAGTGGGTTCACAATATGGGAGGGGCTATGGCCAGTCATTTGTTGGAAGGGTAGGGGATCAATTAGAGGGGTAGAGGTGGGATCTAGTTTGAAGGGGTTTGTACCAGAGGAATCTTCAACTGTGTCTAGCTGTCCCTTTAGGGATCTTGAAGGGGTCCAAGAGCGCTGGCAGGCACATTAGCCTGCCAATGCTTTCAGAAGAAAGTTAACTACACCTCTTGAGATATCATTAGCTTTCCAAGGCTTATCACAAATTGCAAGCTTTAGCATAGAGATGTGAATCGTGTCCTCGATCGTCTTAACGATCGATTTCGGCTGGGAGGGGGAGGGAATCATATTGTTGCCGTTTGGGTGTGTAAACTATCGTGAAAATCATTAAAATCGTGAGCCGACACACTAAAACCCCCTAAAACCCACCCCCGACCCTTTAAATTAAATCCCCCACCCTCCCGAACCCCCCCCCCCCCGCTTTAAATTACCTGGGGATCCAGCGGTGGTCCAGAACGGCGGCGGTCTGGAACGGCCCCCTCAATTGAATCCTGTTGTCTTCAGCTGGCGCCATTTTGCAAAATGGCCGCCGCAAAATGACGGCGGCCATAGACAAAAACGATTCGACGCAGGAGGTCGTTCCAGACCCCCGCTGGACTTTTGGCAAGTCTTGTGGGGGTCAGGAGGCCCCCCCAAGCTGGCCAAAAGTTTCTGGGAGTCCAGCGGGGTTCAGGAAGCGATTTCTTGCCGCGAATCGTTTTCCGTACGGAAAATGGCGCCGGCAGGAGATCGACTGCAGGAGGTCGTTCAGCGGCGGTCCGGAACCCCTGCTGAACGACCTCCTGCAGTCGATCTCCTGCCGGCGCCATTTTCCGTACGGAAAACGATTCGCGGCAAGAAATCGCTTCCTGAACCCAGCTGGACTCCCAGAAACTTTTGGCCAGCTTGGGGGGGCCTCCTGACCCCCACAAGACTTGCCAAAAGTCCAGCGGGGGTCCGGAATGACCTCCTGCGTCAAATCATTTTTGTCTATGGCCGCCGCCATTTTGCGGCGGCCATTTTGCAAAATGGCGCCGGCTGAAGACAACAGGATTCAATTGAGGGGGCCGTTCCGGACCGCCGCCTTTCTGGACCACTGCTGGATCCCCAGGTAATTTAAAGCATTTGGGGGGGATTCGGGAGGGTGGGGGATTTAATTTAAAGGGTCGGGGGTGGGTTTTAGGGGGTTTTAGTGTGCCGGTTTTCCTGCCCTCCCCCTTCCCCCGATTTACGATTTTTTAACGATAAATCAGGGGAATTGGTATTGTATCGTGGCCCTAACGATTTTTGACGATTTAAAATATATCGGACGATATTTTAAATCGTCAAAAAACGATTCACATCCCTATAAATTACAGTCAACCATTTTAATATTAACGAACTGCTTTGCATGCAGTGCAATTCATTGATATCTTACTTATGTTGCCCCAAATATTTCTTTGTTATTGGTAATGCAGAATTGCAAGTTACCAATAAAGTACATTAACTTGTTTCTTTAATGTGTGTTGAGTATGATGCTTAATGTGCATTAATAGGTTAATGCACTTTAATAAGTGAGCCTCTTTGTTAGAATAAAAATCTGTAATCATTTGACATATAAGTTTCTGAATCTTACTTTTCCTTCCAGTCAAAAGATACTTTTCCATGGGATAAATGTGACAGAAGAATAATGAAAGGGTGCACTGGGAGACAAAACACCCAACTGTTTTGCAGGTATAATGAAAATATTTTCTTTTAAAGAAAGATGTTATACTTTGATTATGAAAAACTTTTGCCTTGCTTGTTCCAACATAAAAATAATAATAAGAAGACAGTTCTTATACACTTCCTTTGTCCAAAGTACTTTACAGAAACAGAAAAAAAGTATTAGTTTACGTTAATATTAGCCTTTCGCTGTTGAAATGCATGCTTATCTTTCACTCTTCCAAAATGGACTGTATAGCTTGACAAGCATCTAAAATGTGGCATACATGGAAACATATCAACATTTGAATAGCAGAAATATAAAAAATGGTGATCATATTTTATGTATATTCCCTTTGAAATCTGGTATAACTTGTGTACTTATTTAATTGAAAATACATGAGGACTGCTCTAAATTACCCCCAGAATGATTAAGACGTGTATAAACTGAGGTCAGCCTTTAATAAAAATGTATATCTTCAGATAGGAAAAAACAAAGCCAAAGGATAGTAACGTCCATTATGTATTTAATTGTGCAACCATTTGTGGTTTAGGAACAGTGGTTGAGAGGGGGGCAGAACAGTGAAGATAAATTATCATGATATAAAAATGATAGTGATGTATTACCAAAATGTATAGAGCCAGATGTACTAGCATTGTGTCTCCTACCTTGTGTCTATGGGGAACATGCCCAGGACATCTGGACCATATACTTCAGGTACATTTGAATTGAACAACTATTTTTAGAATTTTCTTTATTCATTTTTATTATGTCTGTGTCCCTTTTGAATTTCTTAAAGATACATGAGCTTTACTTTGCATTTGGGCTACAAAGCTGGTAGAAAAAAATCTCCATTTAAAGAACAATATTGCTAAGGTCAGAATATTTATGTAATGTATTACAAATGTAATGTATGTAATGTAAATGTAATGTATTACAAATGTATTACAAATGTACAAAAACTCATTATCATTTTAAGAACCTAGGTATAACATTAAACTTTAATCATTCTCCACATTAATTGGGTAATGAGATAACTCAAAAAACTTATAGTAATTATGTTCAGATGCAAATAGCATTCCACAAGGTACAAACAACCATAATATATAAACAAACAGATAATACAGATAATTAAGGACCCTATTTACTAAGCATTTTTGCCATAGACACAGAATGGGAGAAATCCTTTAGAAAATAGGCCCCTAAGTGCTACTTGCATCAGGAATTATTATTTTTTACCAGCAATCCATATACCCATTAGATGTTCAACAAAACAGAATGATTATATTGGTTGTTTAGCTAATATAAAGAAATATGTCTAGGTCTAGAACCAGCAACCTTCTGATCAAAAGATAATAGCTCTACAGATCTTTAGAAACAAGATCTACTGGAAGCTCTGGCCCTTTTTTCCAGTTGCAGGCCTTATCACTACCTCCTACAAGAACTTCTTAAAAATTAGTGCTCAATCCTGTGAAAACAAAAGCAAATCCACAAAAAGGTTTAAGTAGCACAGGTTTTTCCTCTTACACATACAAAATACAAGAGTATCTGAGGATAGGAGGATTGAAATCTAAACTCTGCTAATGTGAGAGGAAATGTATCATCCAAGGATAAATCCAGCAAACTTCTGGTCTAAATGCAGCAGCTTACAGATCAGTTAAAGGGAGGTCATCCAAGAGACCAGGCAATGAAAGCTCTTCTTTCCTCAGTTCCAGTAATTGACTCTGACACTGTGGAGGATTCACAGCCTTAGCTTCAGCAAACTGTATTTAATTGGCCTTCTAAACAAGAGGTATCAAATTGAAATCCTGGAGGACCAATCTGGTTTTCAAAATATCCCTAATGAATATGAATGAGATAAATTTGTATATGTAGTCCTTATCTTAAAAGAACTGCCTGGACAATTGATCTCAGGTCAAAGTATGAGATCGCACAATACTCCTGTTCTCAAGGACTTGCATTGCTTAACTGTCAAATATACAACTGCCACTCTTGTCCTTAAGTTGCTTAGAGACCACTCTCTTCCCTGGGTGAACTTGATGCTACATGTTTACCACCTTACACATACCCTAAGAACATCACACCTCTGACACCTTGGCTACTCTTATCACCCCTCGGTACTCTTCCTAACCCTTGCATACTCTATAATGTCGCGGGCACCTCTGGAGTTCTCACCAGCGAGATGTAGTTCCTTCACTCACAGGGCTGTCATCCCTCTAGGCATCGCAGCAAGGCTGAAACGGCTGGGCTCTGCTGCAAATTCAGACGTTCTGGCAATTCTTTAAAACAGTTTAGGAGTCAACCTTTTGAATGAGGTTTCCCGTTCTGTCTCGGACTGGCCCTCCTCCAGTCAGGTATTTTTCCTGAGCTCTCCCCGAGATGCAATTATCAGTTCTTCCCCCTCCTCCACTGAGGAAGGATTCACAAACAAACATATAATAGTTTATCAAAAATCCAGGTCTTTTTCTTTCTTTCCTAAGATTGTGCAGTAATTGCAATTCACTATTGCCTCTGCACTGAAACCGAAATGTCTGTAGTCAGGCTTCTAACCTTGCACTGACTACCCAGCGTGGGGATCCAGCATCAACTCACCCCTTCTCCCCTATAGTTGTGCTCCCCGTCCTGTCTCACCTCTATCTCTTGCGGTAATCAACCTTGTCCTCCTTGTAAGTGTGTAGTGAAACCAGGTAACACCAATGCTGCATGACACCCTCAATCCGTCTCCATGTCAGACGCAGATGAATCCTCGGAAGGCAGCTCCCAGTCCATCTCCTCCTCACTCTCCATGCTACTGCTCTCTGAGCTTTCTTCCTCACTCCTGGACACACCCTCGGCTTCCCACAGCATGCTCTCAGCTGCCTCTAATTCCTCCAGATTACCCTCGGCCGTCACCTCAGCCTCCTTCTGGTTAGAAGCCTTCCCCTGCCGCTCTGGGATTCTGGGAACTGTAGTCCATACAGGGTGTCTCCACGCCCCCTGCTGTTTCCCCATGGTATCTTTGGACCACTGCTTAACGGGGACCTGTAGAATATCCTGCCGTGCTAGGAGTTTGTCACCCTTCTCCTGACAATAATTGCTATCACGACCCTCCAGATCCCGGTATCATTCATACTCTGTACTCATGCACCTCCTGTATATTTTGTACTCCTGCCCTTTTTTAACCATATTTATTTTACATTTATTTTTCTGTACTCGTGCATCTCTTGTATATTTTGTACTCCTGTACCTTATCTAACCATATATATTTTGTACTCTTAAACCATATACAGATAATTAAGTGCTACTTTCATCAGGAAGGGCAACCAAAATGATAAAGGGGATGGAACAGCTTCCCTTTGAGGAAAGGCTGAAGAGGTTAGGACTTTTCAGCTTGGAGAAGAGACGGCTGAGGGGGATATGATAGAGGTCTTTAAGATCATGAGAGGTCTTGAACGAGTAGAGGTGACTCAATTATTTTCACTTTCGGATAATAGAAGGACTAGGGGGCATTCCATGAAGTTAGCAAGTAGCACATTTAAGACTAATCGGAGATAATATTTTTTCACTCAATGCACAATAAAGCTCTGGAATTTGTTGCCGGAGGATGTGGTTAGTGCAGTTAGTGTAGCTGGGTTCAAAAAAGGTTTGGATAAGTTCTTGGAGGAGAAGTCCATTAATGGCTATTAATCAATTTTACTTAGGGAATAGCCACTGCTATTAATTGCATCAGTAGCATGGGATCTTCTTAGTGTTTGGGTAATTGCCAGGTTCTTGTGGCCTGGTTTTGGCCTCTGTTGGAAACAGGATGCTGGGCTTGATGGACCCTTGGTCTGACCCAGCATGGCAATTTCTTATGTTCTTATGTTCTTTAACCTTATTTAACCATGTGTTACCTTTCCTCTCGCTTCGCTCCTGCTCTAAATTGTTGGGGTCCCCCGACCCCCAGTTTCTCTCAGTTCTCCACATCCCCTCCCCCTGTTATTTGTAATTTCCACATTTTTGTTATTATGTAAACCGATATGATGTGTACTTTAATGTCGGTATAAAAAAAACTGTTAAATAAATAAACAAACAAACAAACAAATAAATAAATAAATCACAGAAGGGGCTGTTGGTTGTCCCGTTGGTCCACCATGCATGTTTGGACAAGACTCAAGAAAAAGCTTCTTTGGTGGCTGCTCCAATACTTTGGAATTTTTGTCCAGTAGCATTATCTAGTTATATGCACTAAGACTCTCAGGAAGATGCTAAAAACATTATGGGCCGGATTTTAAAAGCCTTATGCAGTTAGGGGGGTTACGTGTGCTGGGCCTATTTTAAAAAGGCCCGGCGATGCGCATAAATCCCCGGGACACGTGTAAGTCCAGGGGCTTTGATAAAGGGGCGGGGAGGGGGCGGAGCCAGAGGCCTCCAACACAGCGGCCGTGTTATAAAATCGGGCATACATGTGTGTATGCCGGGTAGTGCGCGCACATGTACGCCCACACACACCTTTTAAAATCTACCCCTATGGGCCGGATTTGTGTGTAAATTCAGAGGATTTATGTGCGTAGGGGGGTTATGTGCGCCGGGCCTATTTTAAAAAGGCCCAGCAATGGGCGTAAAGCCCCGGGACGCATCTAAGTCCCGGGGCTTTACTAAAGGGGTGATCTGAGGGTGGGGCGGGGCCAGAGGCCTCCGACACAGCGGCCATGTTATAAAATCAGGCGTACATGTGTGCGCGCCAGTTAGCGCATGCACATGTATGCCCACACGCATCTTTTAAAATCTACCGCTATTGTTCCAGCAAGCATTTGAGTAAGTGCAGCTGTGGTTGCTTGATTTTACTGAGGGTTGTTATCTGTACCTTATAGCTGAGGGTTTTTTTGTCTATATATCTTGTTGTTCATTTTGTTTTATTGATTATGAATGTTATATTTTGTTATCCACCTATTACTGTGGTTTTGACAGCATATAAAGTTTTGACTACATAAGTAAATTTGCTGACAGTTCTAATAGCCAAGGGGAGCGGGGAGTGGATGCCTCCTAAGACCTTTGAGCCTACCATGTTTTGAAAAGATTTTGGGGGACTTGAGGGATGGGGGATATAAGTCTACCAGTTCTAACGTCAATGTCCTTCAGGGGCAGGGGACCCCGGCCACTGGCCTGAACTTGTTCTTCAAATCTGTCAGCAACAAATAAATAAAGAAAATAAATTTATCCAACTATATAGCCAAGATAACTTCACAAGGCATTTAGATGTAAGCTAGAAGTTTATTAAATTGTTCTTTTTTCCTGTCTGACTAGAGTCAGGAGATAGCCCCAGATTCCTTTCTGTTTGGCGTCAACAATATCAGGGTAGAAAGGCAATATTCCTTTGAAGCTGACAGAAGAGTCATTATTTTTTTTATTTATTTTTTATATTGCCTTCTCTTTGATGTTCAAAGGCAGCCCCTTTGGCTGGAAGCCAGTGCTATATTATTTACTAGACTAGACTGACATAAAGATCACATTACCAGAAAGGAGAGGCTCTGGAATTTATTATAATTAACTTTCCATGAAAATACTATTTATATTTGAATGGACAAATTGTAGGCTTTCAAATTGGAGCTTGGGTGAATGATACCTGCCTGGAGCCCATGAGATGCAAGGGAAAGAATACTAATGAACCTTTCTAACTAAGGCCTGGATTTTCTAAGATTGCAGGCCTTTATGAATCATGTGGTACCAGGGGGGGGTGAAGCAGGGGGTGGGCCTGCAAAATCTGGCAGTGATCGCACCTCCGTGGTGTGATCGCTGCCAGCTTTCATACCCAATAGCGCCACCATGAAAGGTGGCACTATTGGGTGCGCTGCTGGCAGAGATAAGGTGTCCTACCATTTTGCCGTCAGCGAAGTTGTTGCATCGCATGCGATAGCTAAGTCGGGGCGGAGTACACACCGGAAGAGGAGGAGTTGGCGCGGCATCGGGGCGGACTCCACAACGACTTCGCTGATGGCAAAAAGGTAGGACACCTTATCGCTGCCAGCAGCACGCCCAATAGCACCACCTTTCATGGCTTTTGCAGGCCCACCCCCCGCTTCGCCCCCTCCCACCCCCAGTACCACGCGATTTATAAAGGCCTGCGATCTTAGAAAATCCAGGCCTATGCGCGTATCTTATAAAATCCAGCGTACTTTTGTTCGCGCCTGGTGCGCGAACAAAAGTACGCGCTCGCGTATTTTTTAAAAATCTGCCCCACAGAGAATAACAGCTTTCAACTGAATGAAGCTTTGAGCAACATGAGGTTATCATTTATATCTTCCTGTAAAACATCACACTCATTTTCTTAGTGGTTTAGCCACAATCAATCTTCTATTGTTAGCAGATACACAGTCATTCTTGCACATCTAAATTATTATATTATGGTGGATAGAAACATGATATCAACATTAATAAACATTTTGTATCAAATTCCTTTAAAAATAGAAAAATGTGTTATAAAATGGAAGCTTGTAAGGACACGTATTTAGAATTATGGTGACATTGAATAATAAAAATAAAAATAATAGAAAATTTAATACAGTTGAGCCAATGACATGGGTTAATAGTAATAATCAATCACGTGATCCCCAATAACTGAACTTTAGCACTATGGCAAATTCAATTGTAACAACCAGAATGCCAAGGAGTACTCACGATATAAATGAAATGCTTACTTTTAAAATTGACTAGTCATAATAGGCTTCATTGTGGGAGCAAAATTGCGATATAACTCCGCCTTATTTTTAATCATTGGTCAATGTCCGTAACAATATATATATTTTTAGAATTTTTAAAAAATTGCTTGGTAAATGTGACATCTTAAGAATCACCGCTGATTTACTTAGCTCTGAAGCCTTGAGTTTTTAACACGCCCATGCAGTGATTCTTAAGATAAGTCACATTTACCAAGCAATTTTGAAAAAATTCTAAAAAAATATTTATTGCCACGGACATTGACCGATGATTAAAAATAAGGCGGAGTTATATAGCAATCTTGCTCCCACGATGAAGCCTATTATGACTGGTCAATTTTAAACGTAAGCATCTCATTTATATCGTGAGCACTCCTTGGCATTCTGGTTGTTACAATGGGTTAATATTAAACATAAAACATATCATACTGATGCAATTAAAAATACATTTAAAAAATGTATTTTTTTATTTTATTTATGTTTTATTTAAAATTTGTGTTGCAACTGTGATAGGGGAGTAACCATTTGGTTTTGAACTTATTAAAAAATAAATAAAAATAAAAATAAAAAATATATATAGCATAAGGAATGAATAATAAAAATAAATAATAAAATTCATCCTATTTATTCACGATGAGTTATCTATTATAATTTTTTCCATTATTATGTGCTACGTCTGCATGCGTGGGTTATGTTGAAAAAAATTGAGGATTCTTACATAATTGTTGCACCCTTGTTTTGAACTCCCAACATAGATTCTTCTAGAGCACCTTAAAAGCATGTAAATTATTTCTGATGTCTCCCGTTATTGATTTAGTCTTGGGTAAGGGATTCAGAAAAATAAGTCTCACACTAAAAAAATAGTTAAACAAATCTAGCGTCATGTTGCAAGAGCGAATAGTAATATACCAGTACTCTATGATAATAAGATAAATTTCAACTTCTCGATGATTTTATATTATTTCTTATTTTTAATAGTCAGTTGTACCGTGAAAATAGAATAGCAAACATTTCAACCATTTAAACAAAATTGAGGGGAAGTGCATGCATTAAACTGCTATTCAAGCTAAAAAATGAAGGCAGCATATATGATCTTTGTTTCCTATTTGCTACTGTGCCATTTTGGATCGGCTTCCATTTTGTTTCCTGTAGCAGTAGGGCCATAGTGTCCGTGCCTAATGGAATAGTAATTGGGGGTTGAACTCACTGGAGGCAGTTGTCAAAGCAGTAGGGACCCCACTGAGTAAGCTGGAGTGTTCCCCAGTCGAACCAAGGCGAATGTCGCTGTAGTAAGGGTTACCCCAACATGATAGGTTGCACGGTTTTCTCCAGAATGTAGAACATTATGGGGTAGATTTTATAAAAGTACGCCCGCGCGTACTTTTGTTCGCGCACCAGGCGCAAACAAAAGTATATCAGATTTTAATAGATACGCGCGTAGCCGCGCGTATCTTTTAAAATCTGGGGTCGGCGCGCGCAAGGCTGTGCAAAATCGGCAGCCTGCATGCACCAAGCCGTGCAGCCTACCTCCGTTCCCTCCCGAGGGAACGGAAATAGGCTGCGCACGCCGGGCCGGCTGACGTCACGCCATGGTCCGGTCCGGGGGCTGGTCCAGAGGCCGCGGCCACGCCCCCAGAATGCCCCCGATGATACGCCAGCCACGACATACCCCCGATGATGCGCCGGCCACAACATGCTCCCCCGACTCGCCCCCAACACCCCCCCCAGGAAAGCCCCGGGACTTATGCGCTTCCCGGGGCTTTGCGTGCCACCGGCAGCCTATGCAACAATGGCTCGGCACATGCAGGGGGAGCTTGGAGCAGGTTTTTGGGGGGTATGCGCGTATCTTAGGCACGTACCCCTTTGAAAATCTGCCCCTATGTGTTCTTCATGAAGTAATCCCGAACAAAGAAGTAGCAGGTCAGTTGTAGAGTCAATATGTCCCAGCAGGGGTTCTCCAGAAATGGACGAGATAAACAGGGGTCTTCCTCTGGTGATCATAGACAGCTCCAGCTTCTCTACTAGCGCTCTGGTAATAAAGTTTCTACCAGCTCCACAATCTACTAATGCTACCATGGGAAATTCTCAGTCATCCTTTATGATGGAAACTGGGAGTGTGAATTGAAGCGCTGCTTTTGTGCACCAAAGGGGCATGTCCCCACCGGTTCCTAGACTGACCTGTTTCCCAACTTCAGTGGGAAGCAATTCACCAAGTGCCCTCTCTCGGCACAGAAAAAACAGAGGCCAAGTCTCTGGCAGCAAAGCTTCTCCTTGGCCGAGATATGGGATATGGTTGTTTGAAGAGGCCTATATAAAGTCAGGCTAAATCCCTTTTTTGATCATTCTCCCATAGAATTATAATGTAGTTTAATTTAAATCATTTTAGTTTTTTACTAAAAAAAAAATTAGGACAGTAGTCATGAAATTTTATTAATTTTTAAATGTATTTTATTACTTTGTAAAGTATAGTACACATTTTATTATTTTAACCTAGAAATTCCAATGGGCTGCTTTTTTATTTGTAATTTCAGAGTATGTATTTATTTGGTTTTAATAGATCAATATATTTATGGGTCAAAGTAATAATGGTTTGTCCCCAATTGAATTGTAAACCGACGTGAAATGAATAAAATATGTTCGGTATATAAAAATGTTTAAATAAATAAATACAAATGGGACTGGCCTAGTTGAAAGGGTTCCTCATCACCAGTGGCGTAGCTACGGGTGGGCCTGGGTGGGCAGTGGCCCCCCACTTTCCATTCAGGCCCACCCAAATTTCTTTGCAAGACACTGCAGCCAATAAAAGCAGGCAGCATCAGCAGGCACTCAAGGGAGAAAAAAAAATAAAATCAGCTGGTGTGTTGCGGCTCCCGGTGTCCCACAGCCCCAGTAATACTTCCCTTTACATTCTTCCTGCCCCCGCGGGCCAATGGGAAACCTCCTATCTTCTTCCTGCCCTCGTGGGCCAATGGGAAACCTCCTATCTTCTTCCTGCCCCCGTGGGCCAATGGGAAACCTCCTCCCTTCTTCCTGCCCCCGTGGGCCAATGGGAAACCTCCTCCCTTCTACCTGCCCCCGCGGGCCAATCGGAAGCCTTCTTCCTGCCAGTGGAAGGAGGAAGCCTCTGATTGGCTGGTGGGGCAGGAAGAAGGGGGTCATCAGGGTGGGAGGAGTGGCAGTGTTCAAGCCACGGGCTGGAAATGCAGGGCAGGGAGGTGACTGGGGTGTGTGTGAGACAGAGCCTGGGCAGGGAGGTGACTGGGGTGTGTGTGAGACAGAGACTGGGCAGGGAGGGTGACTGGGGTGTGTGTGAGACAGAGACTGGGCAGGGAGGGTGACTGGGGTGTGTGTGAGACAGAGACTGGGCAGGGAGGTGACTGGGGTGTGTGTGAGACAGAGCCTGGGCAGGGAGGTGACTGGGGTGTGTGTGAGACAGAGACTGGGCAGGGAGGTGACTGGGGTGTGTGTGAGACAGAGACTGGGCAGGGAGGGTGACTGGGGTGTGTGTGGGGTGTGACTGGGGTGTGTGTGAGACAGAGACTGGGCAGGGAGGTGACTGGGGTGTGTGTGTGAGAGACAGAGCTGCTGCTCCTGGTATGTGCTTTCAAGGGAAAGGAGTAGGAGAGTTGCTGGAGATGGTAAGTAAAAGTGGCATTTTAAGTTTATTTTTCTTGATTGACTGCCATTTTAATTATTGAGTATTATGTGATGTGTCTGCTGTTTTGAAATATTTTATTGATATTTGGACAATGTTTAATAATTTTTATGAGTTTTGTTGGATGTTATTCTGTTCATCAGCTGTTTTGAAACATTTATTAATATAGTTTTACAGTTATTTCTGTGTGGGGCTCTATAGCAGCTTGGCTTGTTCTGTTTTCCTAATAGGAGGTGTATTAGTGTTTAGGACCTGATTTAATATTTGTAATATTGCCTTTTCATAGATAGGGTTGTTATATGTTCTGTAATACAGGTGTAACTTTGTGCTGATTAGTTTGTGTGCATTATTGCAGATCCTGGGACTGTTAGGTGCTATATTTCTCTTTCCATTTCTCCAGGTTTGCACTGCATGCAGAGTGGCTTTTTTTTGTTTTCCATTCCAGTTTCTATCTCCATATTTATAATGTGTGGTCTTTCTGTACTTTGGTGAAGGTCGGTTCTGTGTGTGTGCCCGAGGTGAGGTATTTTACCAGCATGTAGGCAATTGTATCAATCTTATTTGTGGATGCAGAGTGTATGTTTACATGATGATAGCTTAGTAAATGACAGGGCTGGATAGCCTTTTCCTCCTGTCTACCCAGTTATCCTCTCCACACTGCTAAGGATACATCCCAGCTGTCAGCCAAAGGGTGTGACCACCTTCAAGACATCTCTTTATCCAGAACAGTCTTTTTTTCTGTTCTTCCTTTGTAAAGAAATGGGGATGAATGTCAGGAGCCCCTGGACTCGATTCAGCAAATGTCAGCATCAGAGGAAGACTAAAACTAAATAGTTGAGCCATAGGAAAGGAAAAGAAATCTTCAAAGATATTTATCTGTTTTATTGATACAGATTAATAAGGCATTTGCTCAATTATGGTAAATATTTTGGTACAAATTCAATGATGAAGGAACCCTCTTTCCTATTTTCTTAAACTTATCAAATGCAGTAATTCATGACCATCATAATAGGCATCATTGTGTGGTAAAGTATACCTTTGTCACTCTGCCTTATGCTTAATCATAGGTCAGTCCATATTTTTAAGTGTTTTTGTTGCTTAATTCACCCCAGTGATATACTCCAAATTTCTAGCAATAATCTTGTGTTACATCAATTCAAGGTTACTTTTGTTGAAAATTATGAACCAAACTTATCTGGATAATACAATGTTATTACTTCTTCTTAACCACCATCGACTTTGAGCTTGATGCCCTCAAAATGTCAGCAATATGAGAATTCACTATATTGCTGTTCTATGCCCGACATTGCACAATGTTTCGGACTAGCATCGAGTCCTTCTTCAAGGGCGTAATATATTCCACAGCATGGCGTATCTTGGCGTGGCATCAAGCTCAAAGTCGATGGTGGTTAAGAAGAAGTAATAACATCGTATTATCCAGATAAGTTTGGTTCATAATTTTCAACATAAGTAACCTTGAATTGATGTAACAAGATTATTGCTAGAAATTTGGAGTATATCACTGGGGTGAATTAAGCAACAAAAACACTTAAAATATGGACTGACCTATGATTAAGCATAAGGCAGAGTGACAAAGGTATACTTTACCACACAATGATGCCTATTATGATGGTCATGAATTACTGCGTTTGATAAGTTTAAGGAAAGAGGGTTCCTTCATCATTGAATTTGTAATTAGTTTGAACCTAGTTCCATCTTAAAAGTACATTGCCTTTCTGAGCTTTTTTCAAGTAGAAATATTTTGGTACAACATTCCAGAGGGTTTTAAAACATCTCACAGAATACTGTGATGTATGATGAGATATCTGTCTTTATAGTAGACTAGTATATGGTTCTTTGTAAGTTATGAGATACTGCCACTTGAGATCTCTTTAAGTATAATTGAAATGCTTTCATAACTATATATTAGGTTTAGCATTGGTAGCTGCTTGAAGTAATTGAGTTTAAAATATTAAAAGTATAACAGCTGTAGCAGATTATTTAGAAATCTATTGTCAGGTGTGTGTGTGTGTGAAAGTATTTATCAATAAGAATATGAATTCCATGGCTCAGACTTTTAGTGCCCACCCATGTTAACCTTGGGCCCAGCCAAAAATTCATTTCTGGCTACGCCACTGCTCATCACATCCTGGGACAACCTTCATTGGTGTGAGTGTAAGTAGACCTCGGGAGAAGGACGGGACCAAGGTTATGTCTATGAGGAGCCCGTAGTTCCTGGGCCTGCTGCTGGAGATGTCAATTGATTCTCCCTGCCATATCAATCAGGGCATCAAGAGACTCAGGCAGCTCTCTTGCTGCCAGCTTATATTTTAAACGAGGCAACAAGCCTTTGAGGAATATACTGCGGAGGCTGTCCTCCCACCGATTCAGCTCTGAGGCCAGGATGCGGACCTCAATGGCATACTCGAATAAAGGCCGTGAGCCCTGGTGGACGTGTAGCAGATTGGAGACCAGTGAAGGCTTGCAGGAGTAACTGAATATCCTGGAGCAGGAGGGTCTCCTCACTCCCAAAGTGGAGTTGCCCAGTCCAATGCCTTGCATCTAGAAGACAGAAGATGAAAGTGGTCTTCACTGCACTGGTGGGGAACTGTGCAGGTTGCAAGGAAAAGTGTATTAGTCACTGATTTAAGATTCCCCAACAAAGTTTTGGGTCCCCCGCATACCAGGGTGGTGTGGGAAGACATATCGGTGCGACTGCCCCCATCAGACCAGGAGTTGTAGGATCGGGTTGGCTCGCCGAAGCAAAGAGGGTGTTGAGGCAAGCGCTAAGCTGCTCCATGGTGGCTGCCACCATTTCCAAGCTCTGTTGTTGCTATTGAATCTTTGGCACACATCCAGGGGTGGCCTGAAGTCCTGAGAGATCTACCAGGTCCATGGCCTCAACATAATATTATGGCGTGGACCCTTGAACAGAGACGAGGTTGGCGCTACCTGCAGGGGGAACCCCCTGTAGGTCCTTATCATCAGCAGGCATAGCTGGTTGGTGCAGAGACCAAACTGGACCTTCACCACTATCGGCCCTTGTTCCCTGCAGGTTAAGCCCTTGGGTTCTGGGGCTGGCTGGACTTAGATGCAGGTCTCCAATGAAGAGGAATCCCACGATGAGAGGAGAAAGCAAGGTCAGGCAGTACATGGTCAGGGCAGGCAGTAATCCAGAAGAGTTCAGGCAACGTTCCAAAGATCAGGGCAAGCAGCAGACAAGCAGAATCCGGAGAACGCACCAAGGGTCAAAACCAGAAGACAATCTAAAGAATACGGACTCAGGAACTTGGAGTCAGGAGAACATACCAAGGGACAAAAACCAGAAGACAATCCAAAGGATGTGGAGTTGGGAACAGAGTCAGGAACACAGAGTCAGGAACACGGCAACATAAGAACATAAGAACATGCCATACTAGGTCAGACCAAGGGTCCAACAAGCCCAGCATCCTGTTTCCAACAGTGGCCAATCCAGGCCATAAGAACCTATCCCATGTTACCGTTGCTAGTAATAGCAGTGGCTATTTTCTGTCAACTTAATTAATAGCAGGTAATGAACTTCTCCTCCAAGAACTTATCCAATCCTTTTTTAAACACAGCTATACTAACTGAACTAACCACGTCCTCTGGCAAGAAATTCCAGAGTTTAATTGTGCATTGAGTGATGAAGAACTTTCTCCGATTAGCAGCTCCAATGGAGTTCGACATGTTGCAGAGGCGTCTAGTGGTTGCAGGGCCCAAAGCTAAATAGGATCCAGGTCTGTCATCACCGGAATGGACCGCGACCATTTTCCACTCACTGGCTCTTTAAGAGGGGAAGAGTGGCCTAGGAAGCCAGCCGGAGGCTGTAGCGAGGATGGTGTCCCCGTCACGGCACTCTGAGAAGGATAGTGGGACCGGCATTGCCCACTGGGATTCTCTGCCGCAACGAGGAAGCCGGAGGACTTCCCGGCAGTATTGGTGAGCGAAGCCAGTCGTCGCTTGGTGCGACCAGCCTGCATAACAGTGGCAGAGGGGGGCTGTGTAATAAGCTACTATAAACCAGGTTTCTGCCCCTACAAACTTATGTTTTAGAGCCTTACAATGTGCTATGAGCTGTGTCTAAATCTGATTGATGTGTTTTGGACCTGGCCAAAAGGGTCTTTTAGTCCTGAAGAGACTGCAAGCCACCACAGCCAAGGTGAAGGAACATAAAAATATGTCAAAACCCCTGTAGGGTCTCATGTGAATGACAAATGTTCTCCAAGAACTAGCATCCAGCATTCACAGTTAACAAGTTGGGAAAAGGGCTGTACTGTTTAGCCTGCACAGAGAAAAGCACTATATAGCCAGCAGAGGAGGAATCCCAAGGATTGCTGGGAGACCATTTAAGGAAGAAAAGGCACAATCTGACTGGCTCTGTCCATGTATGAGGGGAGGTGGAAGCCAGGAGTTGGAGCCAGGAGCCAGGAAGAGAGGAGTGTATTTGGCAGCCCTGCAATCACTTATTCTCCTGAATAGGTAATTATTGCGAGGGAAAGATGGAAGTCTGCACTCTGAGGAAATATAGAGGCAGTCTCTCAGCTCCTGGCTCCTCTGCTCCTTGTTGGGATTTTGCATGTAGCCAGGAGCTGAGAGACTTTCTTTCCGAAGTTATACAGACTCATGTGAACATGGCTGGATTACCCTCCTAAGAGAATGAGTTAAGTAATCAAAACTTTGCACATAAAGTATCTTAGCAAAGGGGGGAGAAGATTTATTTCCTTGCCTTTTCTCACAAATTCAGTATCTTATCTTAACTGCTTCATCCTTTCAGCCAAAGTCAAGCATAAACCCTTGCCACAGCGACATGAGATAGGTCAGGGAAAGAGAATTTGATGAGCAGCTTGTGTAAAAGATTGAAACCAGGCCTGCTTTCCATTTAGTACCAAGTAATCCATTTAGGGAAGCTCAACAGTAGAGACCATCTACACATTGCAGTGCTCATCTATTTGGTTTCTCATCCAGCCAGCCCCACTATTAAGAGGGACACCATCATTTTTTGATTGTTTTTTTTTTCTACACAATTTTATATTTGGTACAGGGTGTACCCTTTACAAACTGATGACACTGAGTACTCAGGGGTAAAGGCAATTTCTGAAAGTTGTGTACTTCACTGCTTCTCCCCCAAACTTTCTCTATTAGTGTTTCTTATTTTTTTGTACTGTTTATATTTATTTACTTATTTGGTTGTTTGTTTTTATATACCAGTGTTCGATTTACATATCACATTGGTAGATACTTTAAAATACAGGATTTTATAAGTTATTTTCCTGTGTAAGTGTCCCTCAGAGTGGGAAACTGAGATATTAGTATCTTCCATTAGGGGAGAGTAGGTATCCCAATGTGGATGGGTTGTCCTAGGATTGTGGACATCTGATATCAGCAAAGCATTGGGGGCCTACAAAGGAAATGCCAGCACTGGCATGCTAAACCCACGTGCCAAAGAGGCATGCCACTTATGCCATTTTTTCTAAATTTTGGATAAGCATGGGAAGGAAAAGGAAGGGGAGCCTCCCTATCTACTTCATGTTGGGTTTGAGGCATGGTGTGGACCCTTAGTCGTAGTGGAAATGACTCCTCCCACAGGGAGGGGCCCCATGGGGAACCACTACGATAGGCTAGACTCAGATAGCAGACACTGGAGATGGAAAGCTTTATTGTACTGCTGTAGATAGATGATTAAAGGCAGGAGAAGGTGTCAATACGTTCAGACAGCCTCAGATGGAGAATCTCACCCAGATGTACAAGGTTGGTAGTGTTCCACAGAGCGGGATAAGCCAAATCTGGTGGGTGGAAGTGGAGAGCTGGATCATAGAGGTACCCACTGAGAGTAGTGCTAGAATCCTCCTGGAAGATGGTGAAGCAATGCAGGATACATTGAGCTGGTTAGGCCCTTGAGGAGCGAATACCTGGTAGCACAGCAGACCCTGAAAAGAACAGAAAGACCCCCGAGGAGAGGTTGTCTAGTTAGTAGTAGAAAACCCCGAAGGGAAGGTGGAAGTGAAAGGCCCCTGAGGAGCGGATGCCCAGAGCTTCTAGGAGTGAGATACCCTGGAGGGTAGCAAGGAATCTAAGCGTGCAAATTAGAATCGGTCAGAGTAGCTAAAGCAAAGTCTTTGCTAATCCGATGGTAAGAAATGAAGCGGAGGCTTAAATACAAGAAGGTATTGATGTCATCCACGGATATGCCTCCGAGGATCCCGCCATGACGTGTAGATAAGCGTAGGCAGTGTGCACGCGCCCTAGGAGGCCAGGGGAAGGAGCATGGCGGACGGGGACGCCCATGCTGAGTTGGAGACGCTGAGGGTTTTGGCACTCAGCACCAGAGGCAGCCATCTTACCCATGGAGGAGGAAAATGGCAAAAAAGAGGTGAGGCAGAGCAGTCGCAGCCGTCTGTCACCGACGGATGCAACACTTCAAGTTTCCAGCTCATTTCCCATAAGTGGTCCCATGGATCTCCATGTTATCTCCAGCTCATCGCTGCATGATAATGTGGGTATGGAACTGGGGAATGTCTCCTTCAGTCCAGAAGCGAGACTTCCACCTCCTATTAGTGCAAGAGGTTAATTCTGAAATGTCTATTGCTCCTATTTCTTCTCACTTATTGGACACTGTTTATCTGCTTTAAGCATGGGTCAGACAAATGAAAGGAAGCCAACAATTCCAATCCCATATCCTGTCCAAATGCCATCTGGAGGTGTTTCAGAGGAGACTAATCCTATTTCTGCTTCTGATGAGATATCCATTAAGGACATCGGGAAAGTTGTTATGGGAATAGACTCTAAACTTTCAAACTCAATTACTCAATTGTGTCAATTTTTTCAGGATACTGTTTCTAAATTAAAAGAAGTTCATACTAGGTTGTCTTCTTTAGACTCAGCCATGTCTGCCCAATCTTCTAATTTACAGTCAGTGTAAATTTTTCTTTATACTAAATGTGAATTATTGGGAAAACAGGCTCATGCCTAATAACCTCTCGTCTGTTGAATTTTCCTATTTCCCGCCTTATATCAGGTGAACAATACTTTAAGAAATATGTAGTTAAAGTATTACAATTCCTGCCTCAGAAGAAATTTTTGATTAATAACTCCTATTATATACCTCATAAAAAGAGTTCTTCTGGATGTGGGACAGGCAAGATAGACGTGCGGATCCCAGCTTCCAGTCCAGATCTCTCTTTATTTTTGCAGACTTTTGATGATCATGTCTCCACTAGAGTTATTTTTGTAGGTTCTTTTGTTTTGACTGCAGATAGGGAAGTGTTTTTTAAACAATACTTCAAATATAAAGTGTTTCTATTTTGTGGTCATAGAGTCCTGGTATTTCCTGATGTTTCTAGAGAGACACAGATCAGAAGGAAGCAATTTATTCCATTAAAGCTGTTATGCCCGTCGGTCGCAGATGGCTGTGACCACTCTTGCTCACCTCTTTCTTTACTTCCCTGACTCTGTGGGGTAGACTAGCAGCCTCCGCCAGCTGCTGACGGCTTGCCTACCACTCCCAGGCCTTCCGGGGCGGCACGGATGCCGCCGACAGCCATCTTGCCGTTGGAAGACTTTAGGCACGTGTGCACTGGCCGGTCTTAAAGCCTTCATGGCGGGAACCTCGGGGGCGTCCCCTCTGGATGACATCATTCCTCCAGGACATTTAAGCCAGCTGGCCCTGCCTATTGATGACTTGGCAAAGAGAACCCTTCTTGCTAAATCCACCTCGCTCTCAGAGGACCTGTGTTCCAGTTCCTGCTTCCAGGCATAGACGTCTTGGGTACCCGCTCCTCAGGGGCCCTCTCCTCATCTTGGCAATCTGCTCCTCAGGGGGCCTATCGCTTGGGACTTCTGCCTGCCCCATTCCCCGGGGCTTCCCTGGAACCATCACTACTCTTTCTGTGAGTACCCCACTCTGTGGACTACTTCCTGTTCTACCAAGGATCCTTCTGGTGTACTCCGCTTCGCGGACCAGTACCATCTCTACTGAGGACCTCACCGGTGTTCCATGCTCTGCGGATCATTATCATCTCTACTGAGGACCTTCACCATGAGTACCCACTCCACGGGCCATTACCATCTCTATTAAGGATCTCATCAGCGTGCCTTACTCTGCGGACCACTATCATCAATACTGAGGACCCTCTTTGGTGTACCCCACTTCGTGGACCATTACCATCCCTACTAAGGACCTCATCGGTGTACCCTGTTCTGCGGATCACTATCAACTCAGCTGAGGACCTTCTTAGGTGTACCCCACTCCACTGGCCACTACCATCTCTACTGAAGATGTCATCTGTGTATCTCACTCTGCGTATTATCATCTACTCTACGGAGGCAGGGTATTCTCCTATCCATGGACCCTGTGTCTCTGGGTCTGTGAGACCTCCACTCTGGCACCCCCCGCTCCGTTGGTCATGTCACTCTTTCTCTTTAATAAAGACTCTAGACAATGGTGAGGCTCACGGGGCTCCTCCCTGTGGGCGGTACCATCTCTCACCTCGGCCCAGGGCCTACACACTACTAATCCTAACAGATTGCCAAGTCCATGGACCCAGCACAGGTCTCAGCAATCCAGGCCACTCCTGGCCTGGCCCAGAAAATCACAGAACAGCAGAAGATCCTAGAGGCTTTGCTACCGCCATCAATCAACTGAATACTCGACTGGACTCCGTTCCGACGCCTGCCAAGCCTAACTCAACTATGCAAGCGCCACCCTTCCAGCCTCCAGTGCCCTTGACGGCACCTCCTCATTTTACAGGTGACCCCCTGTTATGTAGGGGCTTCTTGAACCAGTGCAGCATGCACTTCTCTTTACAACCTGCATATTTTCATAATGTAGTTTCCAAAATTACATATATCCTATCCCTCCTGGATGGGAAAGCATTGGCCTGGGCGTCGCCTCTTTGGGAAAGTATGGATCCAATCCTTAGTGACCTACCGGGCTTCCTCGCCCTCTTTCGCACAGTGTTTGATGACCCAGGTCGAAAGGCTATTTCAGGATCTATGCTCCTATATCTGCAACAGGGTTACAGATCTCTGACTGATTACATCATCAAGTTTAGGACACTCTCATCTGAACTGCACTGGGCTGCCTGCATGCCATATTCCTCGAGTGCCTGAGTCCATGTATCAAGGATGAGTTGGCAGCATGAGAACTCCCTGAGGCCTTGGACTTCCTAATAGACCTCGCTGATTGAATAGACCGTCGTCTGCATGAGCGTTCCCAAGAGGTCAGAGGAGCCAAGAGAGTGGCTTCTAGTACTCCACGCATTCGCCCAATGTCATCTACTCTGCCCATCACTACACCAAGCATCAAGGATGAGGAACCAATGTAAATGGGACATGATCACCTATTCTCTAAGTAGAAACATCATCGCCAGAAGGCAGGCCTTTGCATGTATTGTGGCCAATCGGGTCATGCAGTTCCCTCCTGCCCACTCCGTCCTGGAAACTCCCAGGCCTAGGATCTGCTGGAGGACTCCTCCTAGGCCTGGCCGCACTCTCTACTCCATTAACTCTGCCTGTCACCATTAAAGTGGAAGCCCAGGAATTTCACACCCTGGCCCCAATGGACTCCGAAGCTGGTGGAAACTTTATTCTCCGGCAACTCGTAGAACATCTGTGGATTCCCACCGTCCATATGATCACGCCATTGTTGCTCTCTTCTATCCATGGCAAACCATTACCTGATGAAGTCACCTTCTCCATGATCCCCATTCGACTTCACACAGGATCTCTGCATACAGAGACTATTTCCTTTCTGATTTTGGACAAGGCTATATATCCTGTGGTTCTAGGATTACCCTGGCTGAAAATACACACTCTGCAATTCGATTGGACTATTATCCAATTGTCTCATTGGGGTAACTACTGCCATAACAAATGTTTGGAGACTGTGTCCCCGATGCCCTGCCTAGCCTCACTGCCTTCCATTCTAGGACTTCTGCCCCAGTACTCCTCCTTCCAGGATGTGTTCTCAAAGAAAGCTGCAGACATCATATCTTCACATCGCTTTTTTGATTGTGCTGTTAATTTGTTGCCCAACACTGAGCCTCCCTGAGGAAGTCTACCCATTTTCCCAGACCGAGAGAAAAGCCATGTCTGAATATATACAAGAAAACTTAGCTAAAAGCTTCATTCATCATTCCAGGTCTCCCGCTGGAGCCAGGGTCTTTTTTGTGGGGGAAAAAAGACGGCTCCCTTTGGCCATGCATAGATTACCGTGGCTTAAATGAGATTACACTGAAGGATCGCTACCCCCCTGCCATTAATCTCTGAACTGTTTGAAAGGCTCCAGGGGGCCAAGATATTTACCAAATTGGAACTCAGAGGAGCTTACAATTTGATCAGGATATGACAGGGCGATGAATGGAAAACTATATTTAACACCCGCGATGGCCATTTTGAATATCTGGTCATGCTATTTGGCCTTTCCAATGCTGCAGCGGTGTTCCAGAATATAATGAACAAAATCTTCAGAGACATGCTCTATTATGTCGTGGTCTATTTGGATGATATTCTGGTATTTTCGCAAGACCTCCAGAGCCATCAACAGGACGTCACCAACGTTCTGCAATGCTTAACGGAAAACCAGTTGTACACCAAGCTGGAAAAATGCTCTTTCCATAAGGAGTCCATCCCTTTTCTGGGCTATGTGGTCTCTAGCCAGGGATTCCAGATCGATCCACAGAAGACTAAGAGCATCCGTGAATGACCCTGACCAATGGGTCTTAAGACATTCCGAAGATTCCTGGTCCAATTTATTGCCATGGGCTGTTTGCCTTGAACACCATCAGTCTGCGTCTACTGGGTCATTGCCCTTTCAAGTAGTGTACGGATGCCAGACTCTGCCTCCTCTTCTGATACCTCTATCTGTACATTCTCCAGGAGTGCAAGCCTCTGCTCAAGAATTGCATCAACTCTGGGAGCATACCAAACAACTTCAACAACAAGCCACCTTAAAATCAAAGAAGTTCTATGATGCCCATCATCGGGCAGCTCCTCAGTTGAACCCGGAGACAAGGTGTGGCTCAGCACCCACTTTACTTGCTTAAAGTTACCTTTAGCTCACTTTGCTCTCAGTTGCATTGGAACCTTTTCCATTTTCCGCTGGCTGGGCACAGTCACTTACAGCCTTCATCTACCCACTTCACTCAAAATTCATAATGCCTTCCACATCTCACTGTTAAAACCATTCATCCTATCAGAATTCTCCAAGAAAGCTCCAGAACCCCAACCGCTAGCTTCAGAAGAAGATATCACATATCAGGTTGAGGACATCTTGGATGTAAGGAAGCGCGGGAAGCATTGGAAATATCTGATCTCGTGGGAAGGGTTTGGTCCTGAGGAAAATAACTGGGAGACTGCTGTGAACATTCTTGACAAAGAATTGATCAAAAACTTCCATATTTCACATCCAAGGAAGCCAAAACCCCCGGGGAGGGGCCCTAAGAAGGGGGATACTATTACGCCCGTCGGTCGCAGACAGCTGCAACCACTCTTGCTTACCTCTTTCTTTACTTCCCTGACTCAGTAGGGTAGACTGGCAGCTCCGCCAGCTGCCGAAGGCCTGCCTACTATTCCCAGGCCTCCTGCAGTGGCACGGACGCCACCGACCACCATCTTACCATTGGAGGTCCTTAGACATGCGTGCACACGCACTGGCCAGTCTTAAAGCCATCATGGCGGGAACCTCGGGGGCATCCCCTCCAGATGACATCATCCCTCCAGGACATTTAAGCCAGCTGGCCCTGCCTACCAATGACTTGGCAAAGAGAACCCTTCTTGCTAAATACACCTCGCACTCCGAGGACCTGCGTTCCAGTTCCTGCTTCCAGGCATAGACGTTTTGAGTACCTGCTCCTCAGGGGACCTCTCCTTGTCTTGGCTATCCGCTCCTCAGAGGGCCTATCACTTGGGACTTCTGCCTGCCCCATTCCCCGGGGCTTCCCTGGAACTATTGCTACTCTTTCCGTGAGTATCCTGCTCCACAGATTACTTCCTGTTCTACCGAGTATCCCTCTTATGTACCCTACTTCGCAGACCACTACCATCTCTACTGAGGACCTTCACCATGAGTACCCCACTGCGTGGGACATTACCATCTCTATTAAGGACCTCATCAGTGTGCCCTACTCTGTGGACCACTATCATCACTACTGAGGACCCTGTCTGATGTACCCCGCTTCGCGGACCATTACCATCCCTACTAAGGACCTTATCAGTGTACCCCGCTCTGCAGAACACTACCGACTCAGCTGAGGATCTTCTTCGGTGTACCCCGCTCCATGGGCCACTACCATCTCTAGAAGACATCATCTGTGTACCTCGCTCTGCGTATTATCATCTACTCTACGGAGATATCCACTCGAGGTATTCTCCTATCCATGGACCCTGTGTCTCTGGGACTGTGAGACCTCCTCTCTGGCATCCCCCCTCTCCGCAGGTCATGTCACTCTTTCTCTTTAATAAAAATTCTAGACTGTTACTGTGTCTGACGTCACTGAGACCTCGCCTCCCGATGGTGAGGCTCATGGGGCTCCTCCCTGTGGGTGGTACCATCTCTCACCTCGACCCAGGGCCCACACACTACTAATCCTAACAAAAGCCTTGGGTTCTCTCATTTGGTGCCCTGTTTTATTTAAAATTTCCATGTAAGTGTATTATTGCCTACCAGAGAAATGTTAGTTTTTGTGGATCCTGTACATGTGTAAACTTTTTTAGTGGATAAATCTACTGTATAATTTTAGATGGTGGATATTGGGTGATAGGTTAGTATAATTTGGCTGCTCCATAACGTGGACTACATTTAAGCAATGTGTTTTTCTTTATTATAACCAGATAATGTATTGGTATTATTCATATGCTTCCATTTATTATATGTTTCTTATAAATATGTAGTAAATTTAATAAAGAATTAATTATATATATAAAAAAAATTATATTTAGTGCTCTTCCTAATACTTACATTGAGTGAGAAATTCCTTCTGGAAATTACAGTGTGTAACATTTATTTATTTATTTATTTATTTAGTTAATTAAAAGGTTTTATATACCGCACAATAAGGCAGAAATCTAGCCGTCTAGGCGGTTTACAGTAAAACAATCATAATAACACAACAAACAGCATTAAAATACATCACATTTATATTAAGTTTAGTTTTAAGAACAGTGCAAACATATATATAGACTGTTGTGATGTGGCTATGGCTGGTGCCATGAGCTGCCTCTTACCTCCGTGGCGGGACTGCTGTTGTCATTGCCGTCCCGCGGCCCGGTAGGCAGCTGCCTGCCTTCTCCTGCCCGCGGCAGGAACCACTGACATAGGACCTTGCAGCCCGGCCGCCATCTTGCCGGCATGGCAGGAGCCGTGCCAAGCCTTCCATCACAGCCTGGGAGTCGCCGACGCCGTTATCTCCTCTTGCTGCTTGGAGCCCGCATCCGTGACATTTCCTGCGGCCAAGGAGCCACTCCCGGAACCTGCTTGCGGCTTGGATGCCTCCACTCCCTCGTCGGGCCTGCCCCGAGGCCTGCTCCGTCTCCTCTCCAGCTTAGTATTGCAGCGGCAGCATGGCCGCTGTCCAGGGTCCTGCCCCTTCCTTCCTAAGGGACGGGCCCGTGGCTTCCTCCTTCATTTAAAGGGCCAACCAGGTGTGGCCCATCTGAACTCCTCCCACGGAGTTGCCTGCTTCCTGCCCTATAAAAGGGCTTCTCTGTCAGTCAGTCCTTGCTTCAGAAAAGAGCTAGTCCTCCTGTGCTATTTCTCCCAAGGACTCCTTTTTTCCAGCTCCTTCCTAGCATCCTGATTTCATCCATGGACTTCCATGTATCCTGTATCTTCATATCTCTGTAGTTTTCCTGATGTTCCTTGATGTCCAGATGTTCCTTGATGTCTTGATGTCCCAAGTTCCGTCATGTTCCCAGTCCTAATGCTGCAGGTCTGGTGGGACCCGTGTCTCCAGAGATTCCCTGCTTTTGCTCTGAGTGTCAAAGCTCCAAGGTTTTATCTCGTTTCCCAAGTCCTGACTCCAGAGGATTCGAGGGGTTTCTACTAACCTGTGCTATGAGACTTCCTGAGCCTTTTCCTGATCTCCTCGTGGTCCACGACCAGCCATCCGGCCGTGTGGGGCGCGAAGAGGACAGTGTGGCCCGCGACCAGTCCCACGTGCTGTGTAGGGTGCCTGAGGGTCTTGCTCATCCCTCTTGTTTCCTGTCCTCATCCCAAGCTCTATATCAGAGTCTTCATTCCAAGTTCCAGTCTTCACTCCAAGTTCCAGTCTTCACTCCAAGCTCCAATGCTTACAACCTTCTTCCACCATGACCTCTGTCCGGCCTGCAGCCTCTGCTACAACCTGTGGCAGGTCCAAAAGGGCTTGGAATGGTCAGAGGATCATTCAGAAACCACCATTGCGTTGGTGGTCTCATGGGCATGCAGGTCGGTGGAGGATTCGAGACTTGGACTGTCTTCACTGCAAGGGCACGCATTCTCCTTGTTCCATGCTGGAGAGCCCTCGGTTGCACTCCGTTCCATCGACAGCGCAACAGGATTGCCAAGCCTTGAGCTTCCCGAGCTTGAGGCTGATGCAAGCTCCAACACAGCCAACATATCCAAGTGTTCTTTTTAATAAAATTGGTGGCACCCAACACAATTAGGACTATTTCTGTATCTTTCTGCCACATTTTCTTGTTCTTTGAGTTCATCACTTGGTACTTGATGATACGGGGTGCACATTAGAAAAAATGTTAATTTTATTTAATTTTTTTTTTTCCAAAATGAAATATCCAAAATAAAAAAAAATTAAAATGATAACTGTCCCCTCCTGCCTCCTGCTACCTACCAAATCCGCAAAAATAGAATCTGCCTTCAAATATAATAGTACTGGCATTGAGTGGCCATTCTGAAAAACCAGAATTGCAAGGCAGGAGCAAATGGGCATCACTCCTGCCCATGAAATCCCTAGTGGTTAGGTAAGAAGATATCGGAGGAGTGGGGGGAGGTCAGAAGAGCTATAAAAACCTATAATTGTTTGACCCACCCAGTACTTGCATAACTTTAAAACGGTCAAATTTAGTTAAATGAATCTTCTGTAAGAATACAATCAGTGCTTTGAAATAATTAAAAACATGCTTCCTTTTAATAGGGGAAAAAACCCCTAACTTTAAGTGAAACAGTATTATTTATAGGATCCATCAGAAAGAAGTAAAGTCAGAAAGATGAACTAACATCCAATACATCAAGAGGATAAGAGTCAACAGCCAAAATATAAAACTTTGATTTACAATACCAGACAAGGGAAACAACTTGATGTTCCAAGTTTCTATAGCCTCATAAAAATCCCAGTTTAAGTATACACAGAAAGTGTTATATTTTTTCTTTGTCACCTATATGTTTATATTATGTAAGCTATATAATTACAACATTACAAAACAAATATATAAATAATGTATAATACTATGCTCAAATCTTGCATCCCTTGAGCAACTAGCCTATAGTGAAAAGTTAAATACAGACCTATTATCTTTTTATTGCTCAACTAAAAACATTCTAAACTGCCAGCCAGAAAAACAAACCGCTGTATATTAAAAAAAAAAAAAAAATCAGTCAAAAAGCTTAACAGGAAAATGTGACCAGCTTTTATAATATAACAGATAATAGGACTCGATAAACAAATCATATTAGATCCTGTTATTAGATCATGAAAATTTACATACATCATACATTAAATAAAACATAGGAAGCCAACTTAAAAGCTAGATTGCTGGTTCCTAGTGGAAAAAAAATCATGGTAAGTGAACCCTAAACACAGACATGGGGGCGGAGAAAGGAAAAATCTGACATAACTCTGGTTTTATGTGAAAAAATTCCCTACAGATAAAGTAGGGGGGAATGATAAATCCTATCTAGAGCACTAGACAGTATTATGCCACTCCAGAAGTCATCCCCACATATCCCAAAAGGAAAACTGAATACACAGGAGACTATAAAAACAGCAAAGAAAAAAAAAATGCCCAAAAGCATCAGTGAAAGAAAAAAGCCACTGCCAAGAGCTAAAATTGCACCTTCCAACAGATCTCCACAGGAAGCAGTTAATGATAATCGGTTACTGCAAAAGTATCTGGGATCTGTAAAAATAAAATTACCAAGTAACAAAACTCTCAAAGAAAAGTGAGATCTTATGATATCAGCCCTCCCTGCAGACATACCAGGGTTTCAAAAGGTTAACAAGAAGAACTCTATCCCAGTGCTCCAACTGATAAACCTTAACAAGGGGAACTCTGGAAATCTACTCACAGGTATATGTTCCCAAAACAGCTATCTGACAATCAGTTTCTCTCCAACATTTTGGAAACTGTTTTTATTGCCATTTCTTAGATTTTTTTCACAAAATACGTATATTCATTTGCAATATAACATATAACCTTTCTATAGGGTCTGCTCCTCTCTTAATCCTCCCCTCCACCCAGGGTTCCTTCTTTGTTCTTCATACCTCTTTCTCCCTTCCATCCAGAGTCCTTTCTTCCTCACTCCTCTCTTCCTGCTCCACCTACCCGTTTCCTCCCCGTGCCTCTTTTTTTTTCTCCCCTCTCTTCCCATCCCCAGGTACCTTTCCTTCCTTTTTTGCTCCCTTTCTCTGGTCCAAATAGCAGTAAAAGTGTCATGAAGATGGTTGCTGCACCTGCAGATATTTAGCTGCAAGTGTGAGCACCATCTTAGCACCTCACTAATGGTCAGCAACAAGCTGCAAAAGCAGTCCATGAAGGCACAGACTCCAGCCACCATCCTTCACTGAAAGTGTCTGAGCTTCCTATTTACATCACAGTCAGGGTGGTAGATCGATATTATAGCTAGAAACTGGAGTAAAACATTCCCAGAAAACATGCAGGCCAATGCAATGTACCTTTTCCTCCAGAATATTTTCTATAAGGATGACCCTATCCAGGGTGGCACTTCTGGAGCTCAGATCCTCTGTGGCATCATTGAAGGGCTTCAGAATTTCTATCAGCTGCCTCATTACTACTCAATCATGATGCCCCAGGGGGATAATTCATACCTATCTCTGCTTCCAGAGACAGATCATGAAGGGGTGCCATCCCTGCTGGTGCCTGCAGCCCTGCACCCTCTTGTCCATCTTCCTGCTCTTCTTCGTGGCATGGAGCCACTCCTGCCGCCTGCCCTTTCTCTAGCTTCTTGGAAGGGCTGCTCCCACTGCCTGCTTTGCTCCATCCTGGGCCCTCCTCGTGGCTAGGATGCCACTATCATGTCTGTTCCTCTCCAGCTCTTCTTAGGCACGGGCGCACGCCTCTCCTCTTCTTTTAAAGGGCCAGCCAGGTGTGGCCCCTGCTAGCTCCTCCCTGGGCGTAGTCCTCTTCAGCCCTACAAAAGGGCCCAGTGTTCATTTCAGCTTTGCCTTTGCAAGGAGTTAGATGCTCCTGGATGTTTCTGTTCTTCGCTCTAGAAGTCTTCTCTGTTCCAGCTCTTCTTCAAGGTCCTGTGTTCCTTGTTTCCTGTTGGAGCTCCATGTCTTGTCCTGAAGTCCATGATCCATTCCTAATGTCCTTGATTCACTCCAGATGTCTGTCTTCCACTCCTGATGTCCACGGTCAGTCTTTATGTTTGTCTTCCAGTTCCTGATGTCCGTAATCCAGTCCAGATGTCTGTCCTCTGTTCCTGACGTCTGTGATCCAGCCCTGATGTCCATCTCCTGTTCCTTATGTCCATGATCCAGTCCAGATGTCCTGTACCCCTGGTTCCTCATTGCCATCTTTCCTGGTGTGCCATGTTGTGGTCCGTGACCAGCCCCATGGGTGGGCTGATTAGGGTGCTTTGTGGTACAATGCCTTCGGAGGATAATTCTTGCTTGAAGCCAAGTCCTGTCTTGGTCCTGTGTCTTGAACTTTGCTGGGCCTCGGATTCCTTGTGCCTGCTCCGTCCATGCTAAAGACTCTGCCAGAACCCGTACCATCCCAGCGTGGTCTGCAACCAGCCACTGGCGGCTGTGTAGGGTGCATCCTGGTGTAGGCTTCTACAGTTTCTGCAACATGTTCTTCTCAGTTATTCCACTATACGTTAGTACCCGTGTGGTCCGCAACCAGCCTCACAGGTGGGCTGTGTAGGGCTCGCTGCGTCGCAGTCTCAACCCAGCTCTTGAACCTTGCCCCCGACTCCTTGTCTACAGAACCTCACCCCTGACTCCTTGTCTTCAGAACCTTGCTCCTAACTCCTTGTCTTCAGTCTTCGACCAAGTACCTATGTCTTCACCTGAGTCTTCATCCAAGTGTCTCTGCCTGAGTCTTCATCCAAGTACCTGTGTCTTCACCTGAGTCTTCATCCAAGATCTTCATTTGCCCCGGCCTCAGTCCGGCCTGCCGCTTCTTGCCATTACCCAGTGGCAGGTCCGAAAGGGCTTGGAATGGAGGACTGTTCATAAGACCACCTTTCGTTGTTGGTCTTCCTGAAGCATGCAGGTCCGGTGGAGGGTCATTAGTCATCCTTGTCTTCACTCCAGCCTTGTCCCTGCTCCAGATTCCATAGACTGTCTTCATTCCAGCCTCGCTCCTGTCCAGCCCATACTTGGGCATGCCTCGCCTGCCTCGGCACCTCTTTGGAGTTCCTCTGGGGGTCGAGCCATGGTCCAAGGACACACAATCTCCTGGAAAGTGGAACCACTCTCCTAGCACTTCCCTAACAGCATGAGGTATGGCAGCTATCCATTACCTGGTTGTGCAGCACAACCCACCTGCACCCTGATGTTTGATCCCAGCTAGAGCTACTACCAGCCCCTGCCTCAACTAGGTCCCATCAGTGTGCATCAGAAAGAGATAAACATATGAAGGTTTTGTGCGGGTCCAAACATCACTATGGAATTACAAGCTGCTCCCCTATGCTCTAGCCAGCTGTGTCTGCATGAAACTATGGCACTGGTTGTTCAGAGTTGGGATAACCTGCCAACTAAATATAGTCCTGGAGGATATTTTGTAATAGGGGACCAACAAATGCATCAAATGCTTAAAGCTCACAATCTCCACTACCTGAAGAGGCTGGTAATCCAGGACAATCATTTCCCCGATGTTTCTCATTACTACTTTAAATGCTGTCTGCCTCTTGACTCAGGACAGTGTTTCAGAATACTACCCTATTTCCTCTATGGTGGGTTGCCGCTTTGGATGCATATCAATGGGCAGCTGCCTTGCCACCTGACTGCTAGAAGGGACTGTGGGATCAATATAGGGAAAAGTCTTATGCTTTTCAACCTTTTTTCTCTGGGTTTTACTTTGAATGATGGAAGATATACCCAGACTAGTACTGCCATCCTCCCCTGATGCCAGTGCTAACAGATGGTGCTTCTGCAGGTGATGTTATACAAAGCATTTGTCAATTGCCCCACATGTTTCTCTCACTGATATCCATACTGCAGTGAATACACGGAGCAAAGCACAAATCCTTCCTCAGTTTAAAGTGCCTCCAGATCAGAATTGTCTACCTCAATCTTTTCTCTACATCCTTGGGGGCTGAAGCTGACACTGGAGTTGAGGTTGAGGATGAACCCTGAGAAAAAAATGTCAGGGGTGTCACTCATGCTCTCTACCTGCACTGCCTGCTGTACCTAGGAATTGTTCTCATCAATGTCAGTATTATTATCATCTATCTCTCCCATCACCACACTGAAGGCTAAGACACTACTGACTTAATCCTCCCAAATTTTCTTCAGCTACTAGTTGTTAAATTTCTGATTCAGGGAATCCCAGACAAGTCAATTCCTCCAGTTATTAAAAATGCTGCCTCCATTGCCTCAGAAGCAGTAATCAGGAGGAGTGTGCTGCTGGTTTTGGCTAGTGCACATCTTCTGCCTCTGTTCATGCCCCCACCCTGCTAATGTCAACCTTGGATGGTTCTTGCCCAACACCCTTTTCTCTCTGCTCCAAAACAAGAGGGAAAGGAACAGGTAGTGATGGCAAATGCGCACCAAATTTTAATTGTTTCTGCCTTGTGTTTCTCTCTTCTCCTGCTATTCTGCACTTTAAAAGTCTCTCTTCAATTTTAAAACAGAACTGTTGTTTTCATTTCTCCTACTAGACAAGACTGGTTCTCCACCAGTTCCTCTTTTCCAGCCAAAGCTGCCAAGCCAGCCATTCTCTCCTCTCCTTTTTCCTGACATGATGGAATTTATTGAAGTGCAATGCCTACTGGGGTTTGGATATTTCAGAAAAATTTATTTATTGATACTGTAATTATACTGTGGAAAATGGTCTGTCACACACAGATACATACAGTGTATGTGTGTGCTGTGCACACTCAGTGCTGATTGACTCCTTTTCCAATCCACAAACAAAAACAACTGTTAAACATTAACAGTACCAAAAAGACTGGAAGCATGGCAAAACTCCACTTTAGTCTGTCAGTGTGCTTTCACCTTATGTGTGACCAGAGTAAAAAAAATCATTAGTATTGCTACAATCTCCATGTCTTCTACCCTGTTCCACCCCCAGCAAATTTAAAAATAAAAAACATTAACAGTACCACTGCCTTTGTATTTCTAGCACAGTGAGTGAGACCACACCAGCACACAGAAGATCAGATGTAGCACTTTACAAGTGCCAAATGCCAAAGTTTCTAGCTATTTTTTAAACTTTGAGAAGGCTTCTCTAAACACATACTTTTCCACCAAGTGCTAGAGAGAAAATTCAGAGCTTCCTGCACATGTTTAAAGTTTACAATGTGAATAGGTCAGCATCAGTTATAGGCTAGTTAAAAAGATGCTGCACTGTGATTTGTCCTCTCTGTGGTTTCCTTGACATCTTGCTGCTTTGGCTGTGACAAAGTTGTAAGATTATACAGGCAAGAGTTGGTTGCTATAATTACCAGTTATATTTTTGCTCAGCAATACACAGCCTTAGACTTCAATGGGCCATAGACTTGAATAGGAAACATAAACAAATGGGATGAAAATTATCTCATTCATGGGACCCTCCATTTGTTTTGGATATCCACCGGTGAAACAAAAATTCACTCATTCATTGTGCTTTACCCATTCAATTCAATTGAATGCATATCCCTAGTACAGTTGAAGTAAATTAGAAAGGCCATGCAGAAGCAGAGATGTTTTTCAGGGAGGAGCAGGATTAAGACTGGCCAGAGCAGATACTAGAGAAGCCAGAGCAAATAGAGGTCCATAGCTGGCAACAGCAGATCTAAGAAAAACCAGAACAAATGGAGATGGAAACCATGTAATGTTACATTTGCCGGCTCATGGGATGGCCCCATGAGCTGCTGCACTCACGCTAACTGCTTCCCAAAATTACCAGAGGCCTCCTATCACAGCAGGATGCCATCATTACTGCATGTCGCTGCATGCTGCTGACTGCTGTTGGCGTTGCCATCATGACGAGGATGCTGCCTCCCCTTAGGTGCACATAATATAGGCCCCACAGCAGGAAACTCAGAGCGGCATCTCCTGATTATGTCAACTCTGTTGGGCTATTTAAGCTAAGGCATAGCAACATTGCCTCACCTCAGCAATGGGTCTCCCACTAGAGCAGTGCTTATTGCTCCTGCATTCCCATTTGTTCCTGCGTTCTTGATTCCTTGTTCCTGCATTCCTGTCATCAAGCCTTGCCCAGTCTGCCTCATCCAACATTGCCTAGCCCAGCTTTCCTCATCTAGCCTAGCCTAACCCAGCCTATCTTGCCCAGCCTTGTCCTGCCCTGCCTTTTGCATCCAATGTCTCTTGTGTGTCTTTGTCCATCCTTGACCTGGCTTCCTGATTCTGAGCTCTTATTTTATTTATTTATTTATTTATTTATTTATTGTTTTTTCTATACCGTCATTCGGCATAGCCATCACAACGGTTGACAAAGCAGTGCATCAATCAGTATACATTCATTAAATTAAGTAATTAATAAAGAGGCAAAACAATAAAATATCAAAAATAGCACTTTAGAATGAAAAATACACTATAATTTTAAAATACAAGTACACATGTTATTTGTAATAAGAGCACATTACATTTACAATTACTAGAGCATAAATATCAGATAAAAGGCAGGATTTAAAGGTTCGGATTGTAGGGACCTCTAGGGCATATTTAAAAGTAGAGATAGTAGCATGTTAGGCATCTTGATAGGCTGTTGAGAAGAGCCAGGTCTTCAAGTCCTTTTTAAAAGTTTTGAGATTCATTTGTAATCTAAGATCAGAGGGAAGTGTATTCCATAGTCTGGGGCTTGCGAGTGATATTGCACGCTCGCGCACTTGTAAGAGTTGAGCTGATTAGACAGAGGGGATTGTCAGTATACCTTTGTTTGCAGAGCAGAGATTTCGTTGTGAAATGTGGAGTTTAATTGCTGCATTCAACCAGCAATTAAACTGCTTTGGATCTGATTATGTTTGCCTGAACCTGGACCTGACCTCTTGCATTACACCTGACTAAGCTTGCTTTCCACCTGCCCCAACCATTGGCCTGACCTATTATCTCCAGCCTGCTGCCTGCCCTGACCCTGGCATGCCTTGGACTCTTGTTTTCTATACTATTCTTGGGACCCACCTAAGTCAGAACCAAAGATCTCAACCTGGAAGGGAGATGACTGCTGTAGGCAAAGCTCCAGCCTGTCCTGCTTCAGGGCGCATTTGCCAGCTGTCGGCATAGGTTCTCCTATGAAGCTGCATCAACTACACCACAGCACAAAAGGCTCACACCCATGCTAGTCATCACAATGTCCAGCTTCCCAGAGGGAAGATCATAACATCATACAAGAATACTCTGGCCCAAGAACATCAAAAGTATGCCACAAATTTGTGACACCACTATACCTCAATGAGCCAGGTCTTTTATTCTGCTTATTCTATAGTCAAACCTGTCAGCTTCTTCATAAGTTGTACTGTATAAACCAAGCAGACCTCTTTCTATTATAACACATAAACCATCAGAAGAAGCATTCAATCTATATTATCAATAGAAACGCCCAATCTGTATGCAGATTGGGAGCTTATTCATAAGAAGCATATGAATTCCACAGAACAAGAAAGATGTGATAGATCTATTATCTTGTGATCTATTATAAGAGCATAAGAACACTGGCCACTATTGTAATCACGATACTTGGCTTGATGGACCCTTGGTGTGACGCAGTATGGCAAGCTTTATTTTCTTATGTTATGCTTTAAGACTTCTCAAACTGGGTTAGACCAAAGGTCCATCAACTCCAGTATCCTGTTTCCAATAGTGGCCAATCCAGATCACAAGTACATGGCTGGATCCCCAGGGGTAGATAGATTCCAAGCTGCTTATCCCAAGAATAAGCTGTGGAATTCTACAATTCTGCCTTATTAATGGATAATGGACGTTTCCTCCATGAACTTGTCCAAACTTTTTTTAAACACAGGTACACTAATAATTTTCACCACAACCTCTGGCAATTAATTCCAAAGCTTAATTATGTGTGGAGTAAAAAAATATTTTTTCTGATTAGTTTTAAATATCACACCTAGTAACTTAATTGTGTGCCCCCTGGTCTATGTGCATTTCAGAAAAGTAAAAAACTGATTAACATTTACTCATTTCATTCTACTCAGCTGTCTCTTCTCCAAGCTGAAGAGTCCTATCCTCTTTAGTCTTTCTTCATAGGGGAATTGTTTAATCACCTTTATCATTTTGATTGCCCTTCTCTATATCTTTTCTAATTCTGCTCTATTTATTTTTTTAGATGTGGTGACAAGAGCTGCATGCAATACTCAAGATGAGGTTGCACCATGGAGTGATACAGAGACATAATGATATTCTTTATTTTATTCTCCATTCCTTTCCTAATAATCCCTAGCATTCTATTTGCTTTCTTGACTGCTGCTGCACACTGAGCAGAAGATTTTAACATATTTTAAACAATGACAGCTAGATCCTTTTCGTGAGTGGTTACTCCTAATGTGGAACCTTGCACTCTGTGGCCATAATTTGGGTTACTCTTCCCTAAGAGGTAGATTTTAAAAGCATTGCTCATGCAAAAACAGCCACATATGCGTATATGCCAGCCGCGCTCGAGCAATGTGAATTTTAAGAAGCCACAAAGTACATTCGTACATACCCTTGCGAGCATCAAGTATAAAGGGGTGGAAAATGGGTGGGGACACTAAAGCCTGAGCAGAAATACATGCTGAACATTTACATAAGCCACCTCTTAAGATTAGGTGCACACTTACAGCCAGCAAGAGGATTCTAAATGATATGCGAGTTCTCATGTGTACGTTTTCAAATTGCAGCATATTTCCGCTCGTGCACCAATAGACGAGTTTATGGGCGCATGTATGTTCCTTTTAAAATTAGCCAGTAAGTACATTACTTTGAACTTGTCCAAATTACCGTATTTTTCGCTCCATAAGACGCACCTGACCATAAGACGTACCTAGGATTCAGAGGGGGAAAATTAAAAAAAAAAACGTTGTGCTAAACCAGCTCTGTCCCCGGGCGTCTGTGCGTCTTATGGAGCAAATTAGGGGAGTGCATAACATTTTTTCTCCCCATTTTGTTTTCGGGTCTGGGGAGGACCATTTCGGTCCATTCCCCAGATCAGAAAACTTTTGTCTTTCTATTTCTGTGGGACCCCCCCCATCCCAACACTTTAAATTAATTAACAACCCCCACCCTCCTAACCCCACCAAGACCTGCCAAATTAATTAAATAAAAACCCCACCCTCCTAACCCCCCCCCCCCGAGACCTGCCAAATTAATTAAATACAACTCCCCACCCTCCTGACCCCCCCAAGACCTGCCAAAAGTCCCTGGTGGTCCAGCGGGGGTCCAGGAGCGGTCCGGGAGTGATCTCCTGGACTTGGGCCGTCGGCTGCCAGTAATCAAAATGGCGCCGATGGCCCTTTGTCCTTACTATGTCACTGGGGTCGACCAATGGCAGCGGTAGCCCTGTGACATAGTAAGGGCAAAGGGCCGTCGGTGCCATTTTGATTACTGGCAGCCGACGGCCCAAGTCCAGGAGATCGCTCCCACACCGCTCCTGGACCCCCGCTGGACCACCAGGGACTTTTGGCAGATCTTGGGGGGGTCAGGAGGGTGGGGGGTAGTAGTAAATTAATTTGGCAGGTCTGGGAGGGGTCAGGAGGATGGGGGGAGTTGTTAGATCTTTTATTTTTTTTTATATTCGCTCCATAAGACGCACAGACATTTCCCCCCCACTTTTGGGGGGAAAAAAGTGCGTCTTATGGAGCGAAAAATACGGTAAATTTCATTTGCCCAGTCTCCCAGTTTTGCAGTGTCTTCTTGCACTTTCTGACAATCTTCTTGTGATTTAATGACTGAATAATTTTGGTGTCATTGGCAAATTTGATCACCTCACTTCTTGTTCCCATTTACAGGTCATTTATAAATATATTTAAAAGCAGTGGTCGCTGAACAGATCCCTGAGCCACTCCAATATTTACCTTTCTTCATTGGAAAAATGTACCTTTTAGCCCTACTCTCTGTTTTCTATCTTTTAACCAGTTGACAATCCACAATAGGACACTGCCCCTTATCCCATGACATTTTAATTTCTCAAGAAGTTTCTCATGAGGAACTTTATCAAATTCTTTCTGGAAATCCAGATACACTATCAACTGGCTTACCTGTAGCCACATATTTATTTATGCTCTCAAAAAAAAATGTTGCAAATTTGTGAGCCTAGACTTTCCTTCACTAAATCCAGGTTGGTGTTGCCCATTAAACTATGCCTATATATATTTTCAGCAATTTTATTCTTTATGATAGTTTCTACTATATTTCCTGGCACAGACAACATACTTGCTGGTCTGTAGTTTCCTGGATCACCCCTTGATCCCTTTTTTAAATATTGGCATTACATTGGAAACCCTCCAGTCTTCAAAATGATGTTATTGATAGTTTACAAATTTCCAATAGCAGGTCCGCAATTTCATTTCTCAGTTCTTTCAGCAATCTGGGATGTATTCCATATGGTCCAGGTAACTTGCTACTCTTTATTTTATCTATTTGCCCTAGTATATCTTCCAGGTTCAGAGAGGCTTTTTTCATTTCCTCTGAATCATCATTTTTAAATAACATTTCTGGTATAGGTATCTCTCTAGCATACATAAAGGGCGGAGTTAAAGGCACAAACATTTAGGTTAATCACAGCAGAAGAATGTGCGGCAATCAATTAAACTGGACAATAGCACTATAAATGAAGCATAAACAATTTAATAAGTGCACACACCAATAGTGCACAAAATTTATAGTGCTATTGTCCAGTTCAATTGATTGCCGCACATTCTTCTGCTATGGGTATCTCTCTTACATCTTTCTCAGTGAAGACCAAAGCAAAGAATTAATTTAGTCTCTCTACTATGGCTTTGTCATCCCTAGGTGCACGTTTTACTCTTTGATCATCTAATGGTCCAACTGATTCCCTCACAGGCTTTATATTTAGAATGTACCACTAAAAGTCTTTATTATGAGTTTTTGCTTTGATGGAAAACTTCTTTTCAAATTCTCTCTTGGCCTTCCATATCACTGCTTTGCATCTAACTTGCCAGTGCTTATGCTATTTCTTGTTTTCATCATTTGAATCCCTTTTCCATTTCTTGAAAGCTGTTCTTTTAGATATTATAACCTCTCTCACCTCATATTTTAACCATGCCAGTAGTAATTTAGCCTTCCTTCCATCTTTTCTAATGTGTGGAATTCATTTGGTCTAGGTTTCCAAGATGGTATTTTTAAACAACGTCCATGCATGAGCTAAACTCTTAGAGGTAGATCTTCAAACGATACGCGAGCGCGAACTTTTGTTCACGCAGCAGGTGCGAACAAAAGTACGCTGGATTTTATAAGATACGCGCGTAGCCGCGCGTATCTTATAAAATCTGGGGTCGGCGCATGCAAGGGGGTGCACATTTGTGCAACCTGAGCGCGCCGAGCCCAGCGTGGCCTGCCTGTTCCCTCCGAGGCCACTCCGATTTCAGAGCGGCCTCGGAGAGAACTTTTCTTCGCCCTCCCCCCACCTTCCCCTCCCTTCCCCAACCTAACCCACCCCCCCCCCGGCCCTATCTAAACCCCCCCTACCTTTGTCAGCAAAGTTACGCCCCCGGGCCCGCCCCTGAAACGCCACAGCACACCCCCGAAACGCCGCATTGTTTCGGGAACGCACCCGGACACGCCCCCTCCCTCCCCTTTTCGAAAGCCCCGGGACTTACGCGCGTCCCGGGGCTTTACACGCGCCGGTGGCCTATGCAAAATAGGCGCGCCGGCGCGCGCGGGCCTTTTAAAATCCGCCCCTAAATCTTTGCAATTGCTCTTTTCAGTTATTTCCTAACCATTTTCTCATTTTATCTTAGACACCTTTTTGAAACTTAAATGCTGTCACAGTAGATTTCTTTAGTGCGCTCCCTCCAATTATTAAGTCAAATTTGATAATGTGATCACTATTGCCAAGCAGCTCAAAAACTGGTACATCTCGCACCAAATCCTGATATACTATATCAATTGGCTCACCATAAAAACATATTTATTTACGCCCTCAAAAAAATATAGCAAATTTGGGAGGCAAGACTTCCTTTGATTAAATCTATATTGGCTTTGTCCCATTAAACTATGCTTGTCTATATGTTCAGCAATTTTGTTTTTATGATATTCTACAATTTTTCGAATGGACTACGAGATCTTTCAGATTTCTGGCTTTGGTCAGAGCAAACATAGGTTTTTCTTGAAATTCAGGATGAATCTGTAAGATGGCCCAGTGTCTTAGAATGCTCTTTTTCAACAATTGTGTTTGTGGTGTATACGGTAATACACACACCATCCTTTCATTTTTATGTTGGATTTTGGGTTCCAGAAGTAGGTCTCTGTTAGCCCATCTGGCCCGTTTGTACGCTTTTTTTACTACTGCTTGCGGGTAGCCTCTTTGTAGAAACCTGTCTGTCATATCTTTTGACTGTATTTTGTACTCTGTTGTGGTGGAGCATAATCTCCTTAGACGTAAAAATTGTCCAACTGGCAGGTTATCTCTAAGGTGATGGGGATGAAATGAAGAATAGTGCAGCAATGTATTGCGGTCTGTGGGCTTTCTAAAGATGGTAAAATCAAATCCTGTATTTGTTCATCCTGAATTTCAAGAAAAACCTATGTTTGCTCTGACCAAAGCCAGAAATCTGAAAGATCTCGTTGTCCATTCGAATTTGCTGGCCGCCAGAGAAGAGAGTGGTGGACGGCAGGGCCACCATAAAAAATGCGGAAAATGCAGTGCATGTAGTTTTGTCTATGAAGGCACATCACTCATTATACCAGGAAGGAAACCCTTTCGATTCCAACATGTATATGATTGTGAGTCAACAAAAGTCATCTATGCGCTATGGTGTACATGTGCAAAAATCTATATCGGGAAGACTATGAGAAAGCTGAAGAACAGAATCCAAGAACACGTGAGTCGCCTCAGACACCAAGTGGAAGGAGCGCCTCCTGACCCCCCCAAGCTGGCCAAAAGTTCTTTTTGGGCCGAACGAGCCGTCCGGCGCGAACGAGCCGGGAATCACGTGACGCCGGCGTCACTCGACGTGCCGCCGACGTCACATGCTTCTCGCCAAGGATTGCAGAAATGGCGTCCTCACTCCTCGCTCCATCACCAGGGAGTTGTGGTAAGTCGGGGGGGGGGGGGATTAAGGAGGGTGAGGGGGTTTATATTTTTATTTTGGCTCAACAATCGCGATTTCCCACATATCGAACATATCTATGTTCGATATGTGGGAAATCCGATCGTTTATGTCGAATCAATTTTTTAAGTAAAAAAAAAATATGAGTTGCGTTTTACTAATGCGGTCAATCCGAATGCACACCCCTAGCTAATAGCCACCGCCCACTGCTATTAATTGCATCAGTCTATAACATATACCAATACAAGGGATGCTTGTGTCCTGGTATTACTTATGTACGGTGGCTATTGTTCAAGGACAGGAGGCCCCCCCAAGCTGGCCAAAAGTTCTTTTTGGGCCGAACGAGCCGTCCGGCGCGAACTCGCCGGGAATCACGTGACGCCGCGTCACTCGACGTGCCACCAACGTCACATGCTTCTCGCCAAGGATTGCAGAAATGACGTCCTCACTCCTCGCTCGATCACCAGGGAGTTGTGGTAAGTCTGGGGGGGGGATTAAGGAGGGTGAGGGGGTTTAAATTTTTTTTTTGCACATATGTACATATACCCAACTCATTGGATTTTTTTTTTATGTCCATATTGGCCGCAAGTGGGACCCCCTTTCGGACATAAAAAATATGAACATAAAATTTTGCTCTGCACATCCCTACTATTAGCTAAGTAAACTTGATTAATAGCAGTTAATGGACTTCTTCTGCAAGAACTTATCCAAACCTTTTTTGAACCCAGCTACACTAACTGCACTAACCACGTCCTCTGGCAACAAATTCCAGAGCTTAATTGTTCATTGAGTGAAAAAATAACTCCTTGTTATTTGTAAACCGGGTTGATGTGATGCCTATCATGAAACTCGGTATAACAAAAACAATAAATAAATAAATAAAAATAAATAAAAAGAATTTTCCCTGATTAGTCTTAAATGTGCTACTTGCTAACTTCATGGAATGCCCCCTGGTCCTTCTATTATCTGAAAGTGTAAATAACCAATTCACATCTATTCATTCAAGACCTCTCATGATCTTAAGACCTCTATTATATCACCCCTCAGCCATCTCTTCTCCAAGCTGAACAGCCCCAGCTTCTTCATAGGGGAGCAGTCCATTCCCTTTATCATTTTGGTTGCCCTTCTCTGTACTTTCTCCATTGCAACTCTATCTTTTTTGAGATGCGGTGACCAGAATTGTACACAGTATTCAAGATGCGGTCTCTCCATGGAGCGATACAGAGGCATTATGACATTTTCTGTTTTATTAACCATTCCCTTCCTAATAATTCCTAACATTCTATTTGCTTTTATGACTGCTGTAGCACTCTGAGCCGACAATTTCAAAGTATTATCCACTATGATGCTTAAATCTTTTTCCTGGGTGGTAGCTCCTAATATGGAACCTAACATTGTGTAACTACAGCAAGGTTTATTTTTCCCTATATGCAACACCTTGCACTTGTCCACATTAAATTTCATCTGCCATTTGGATGCCCAATCTTCCAGTCTTGCAAGGCCCTCCAGTAATGTATCACAGTCTGCTTGTGATTTAACTACTCTGAATAATTTTGTATCATCCGCAAATTTGATAACCTCACTCGTTGTATTCCTTTCCAGATCATTTATAAATATATTGAAAATATATTGAAAAGCACCGGTCCAAGTACAGATCCCCGAGGTACTCCTCTGTTTACCCTTTTCCACTGAGAAAATTGACCATTTAATCCTACTCTCTGTTTCCTGTCTTTTTTTTTATCAGCTTTTATAATATAAACAAAGATTCCTTATACAAAAAAGAAATCTATTAGTAATTACAATAATAATAGTGATTACAAACATAAACTTATAAACAATGTTAAATACCCTCATTCTTTCTAATAAAAATTGGGGGAGAGGAAAAGGAAAACAGAGGAGTCTAAGAAATCATACTAACAAAGTTCTCTTGAAAATATCAATATCTTTTTCTTTTTTTTTACCACACGGTCCAGATCTTTTTTAAGTTGTAGGGGCTTCCCTTCTAGCATCTAATAACCCCCTTAATTGCTCAGGATTATAAAATACAAATGTATTTCAGAGTACTTTATTACACACCTTGCTGGGTAGCATAACAGGAAATTTGCCCCCATTGCTACAGCTTCAGGGCGCATAAGTAAGAAAGCTTTCCTACGCAACTGCGTTACCCTGGACAAATCAGGAAATATACAGATTAATCCACCCAAATAAGTAATATTCATAGCTTTGAAATAATATTTCATAATTAGAGCTCTGTCAAATTCTGAAAATAAAGAAACATAAAGGATGGTTCTTTCCACGACCTCAACAGTGGCCTGGATTGGCCACTGTTGGAAACAGGATGCTGGGCTTGATGGATCCTTGGTCTGACCCAGTATGGCATGTTCTTAAGCCCAGAGCTCTCCAGATATTCGGACAGATTTTCAAAGTCTCCTATATCCCCAACAGGGGATATCTGTATCTGGCTCTGTCTTTGTTTTAGATATAAAATCTTTTTAACTGCTGGTATCTGTTCTTCCAGAATCTTTAGAATTTCTTTCAAGTACCTTTTAAAGGTTATTAGTGGTATTTCATACACTACTTTGGGAAAGTTCAAAACCCTAAGGTTAAGTTGTCTAAGGTAATTCTCTACCGACTCCAGCAGACACATCGAAATAGCCTGATCTCTCACACAAACGGTGTTTGCATCAGACACTTGTTTCAAGTCCTCTTTAACCTGCAGCAAAGCTCATGTTTGTTCCTCACCCCTCAATTGAGATTGATTTTCAACAAAGTCCATTTTTTGGGAGATTTCTTCTGTTTTCTGGGTCTGCTCATTAAGGGGCAGATTTTTGAAAAGTATGCGAGCGCGTACTTTTGTTCGTGCACCCGACGCAAACAAGAGTACGCCAGATTTTAATAGACACGTGCGTAGCTGCACGTATCTTTTAAAATCCAGGGTCAGCGCACGCATGCCTGCACAAAATCGGAAGCATGCGCGTGCCAAGCCACGCAGCCTGCCTCCATTCGAGGCAACTCTGGAGCGGCCTCGGAGGGAACTTTCCTTCCGCCTCCCCCCACCTTCCCCTCCCTTCCTCTTCCTAACCCACCCCCCGGCCCTAACTAATTCCCCCCTACCTTTATTTCAAAAGTTACGCCTGCCAGAGGCAGGCGTAACTTGCACGCACAGGGCCAGCTGCCGGCGCGCCATGTTCTGGTCCGGGGGCTGGTCTGGAAGCCACGGCCACGTCCCCGGGCCAGAACCACGCCTGCAGCCCCGCCCCCAGAACGCCCCCAATGACACGCCAGCCCCGACACGCCCCCAGGAAATCCCCAGGACTTAAGTGCATCCCGGGGCTTTGCGCGTGCCAGCAGCCTATGCAACATAGGCTCGGCGCACGCAGGGGGAGCTTAGGGCAGGTTTTTGGGGGGTATTTCGGGGTGTATGCGTATCTTATAGGGATGTGAATCATTTTAGGACGATTAAAATTATCGTCCGATAATTTTAATATCGTCTTAAACCGTTATGGAACACAATACAATAGAGATTCTAACGATTTATCGTTATAAATCGTTAGAATCGTGAGCCGGCACACTAAAACCCCCTAAAACCCACCCCCGACCCTTTAAATTAAATCCCCCACCCTCCCGAACCCCCCCCCAAATGAGTTAAATAACCTGCGGGTCCAGCGGCGGTCCGGAACGGCAGCGGTCCGGAACGGGCTCCTGCTCCTGAATCTTGTTGTCTTCAGCCGGCGCCATTTTCCAAAATGGCGCCGAAAAATGGCGGCGGCCATAGACGAACACGATTGGACGGCAGGAGGTCCTTCCGGACCCCCGCTGGACTTTTGGCAAGTCTCGTGGGGGTCAGGAGGCCCCCCACAAGCTGGCCAAAAGTTCCTGGAGGTCCAGCGGGGGTCAGGAAGCGATTTCCCGCCGCGAATCGTTTCCGTACGGAAAATGGCGCCGGCAGGAGATCGACTGCAGGAGATCGTTCAGCGAGGGTTCCGGCGCCTCGCTGAACGACCTCCTGCAGTCGATCTCCTGCCGGCGCCATTTTCCGTACGAAAACGATTCGCGGCGGGAAATCGCTCCCTGACCCCCGCTGGACCTCCAGGAACTTTTGGCCAGCTTGTGGGGGGCCTCCTGACCCCCACAAGACTTGCCAAAAGTCCAGCGGGGGTCCGGAAGGACCTCCTGCCGTCCAATCGTGTTCGTCTATGGCCGCCGCCATTTTTCGGCGCCATTTTGGAAAATGGCGCCGGCTGAAGACAACAAGATTCAGGAGCAGGAGCCCGTTCCGGACCGCTGCCGTTCCGGACCGCCGCTGGACCCGTAGGTTATTTAACTCATTTGGGGGGGGTTCGGGAGGGTGGGGGATTTAATTTAAAGGGTCGGGGGTGGGTTTTAGGGGGTTTTAATGTGCCGGTTTTGCGATTTTTAGATTTTTAGATTTTTCACGATTTTTCACGATTTTTCACGATATTTTACCCCCCCAAATGGCAACAATACGATTCCCTCCCCCTCCCAGCCGAAATCGATCATTAAGACGATCGAGGACACGATTCACATCCCTAGTATCTTATGCATATCTTATGCGTGTACCCCTTTGAAAATCTGCCCCTAAATGCCTTTGTCAGCCCCACAATCAAATCCCATAGGGACTCCATTGTAATTACAGCCGGTCTCTTTATCTCAATGGGGTTTCTTATAAGGTTTCCCATTACCTCTCTTTCTCCTGCCACCGATGTTAGTATCTGCGAGAATTCCTCCTTTCTCTCCTCTCTCTTCACCAAGGTCTCCAGAGATACAAAGGAATCTGGTAGCATCTCCCGCTCCACAGCACTGCCCTTCTGTCCACTCGATAGGGTCACTCCTGTGACGTCTCTCACCGGTGTCTCTACAGACTTGGCAGCACTTGAAGGAATTGCTCTCGGCTGTTCTCGCGGTTCCGGTGGGGTCAGCAATATCTCCACAGGCAGTGAAGGAACTCCTCCTCCCGACCCGCCAGTGGGGCTTGATGCCCCAATTTGTGATATGGGGGATGCATACTGTGATATAATACGCTGACCTGCAGGGAGTGAGGGCTCGGATGGATAGACCCTCACTCTCCCTTTTCTCTTATGAGGCATTTAAGTTGAAAGGAAAAGAAATTAGAAGAGGTAAGGTGAGTTTTGCAGGAGAGTTGAAGTATGCGTCCATTCAGGGAGCCATTTTGAATCCATGTTTCCTGTCTTTTAACCAGTTTGTAATCCACAAAAGGACATTGCCTCCTATCCCATGACTTTTTAGTTTTCTTAGAAGACTCTCATGAGGGACTTTATCAAACGCCTTCTGTAAATCCAAATATACTACATCTACTGGTTCACATTTTTATTAACCCCTTCAAAAAAATGAAGCTGATTTGTTAGGCAAGACTTCCCATGACTAAATCCATGTTGACTGTGTTCCATTAAGAACATAAGAACATAAGAAAATGCCATACTGGGTCAGACCAAGGGTCCATCAAGCCCAGCATCCTGTTTCCAACAGTGGCCAATCCAGGCCATAAGAACATGGCAAGTACCCAAAAACTAAGTCTATTCCATGTAACCATTGCTAATGGCAGTGGCTATTCTCTAAGTGAACTTAATAGCAGGTAATGGACTTCTCCTCCAAGAACTTATCCAATCCTTTTTTAAACACAGCTATACTAACTGCACGAACCACATTCTCTGGCAACAAATTCCAGAGTTTAATTGTGCGTTGAGTAAAAAAGAACTTTCTCCGATTAGTTTTAAATGTGCCCCATGCTAACTTCATGGAGTGTCCCCTAGTCCTTCTACTATCCGAAAGAGTAAATAACCGATTCACATCTACCCGTTCTAGACCTCTCATGATTTTAAACACCTCTATCATATCCCCCCTCAGTCGTCTCTTCTCCAAGCTGAAAAGTCCTAACCTCTTTAGTCTTTCCTCATAGGGGAGTTGTTCCATTCCCCTTATCATTTTGGTAGCCCTTCTCTGTACCTTCTCCATCGCAATTATATCTTTTTTGAGATGCGGCGACCAGAATTGTACACAGTATTCAAGGTGCGGTCTCACCATGGAGCGATACAGAGGCATTATGACATTTTCCGTTTTATTCATCATTCCTTTTCTAATAATTCCCAACATTCTGTTTGCTTTTTTGACTGCCGCAGCACACTGAACCGACGATTTCAATGTGTTATCCACTATGACACCTAGATCTCTTTCTTGGGTTGTAGCACCTAATATGGAACCCAACATCGTGTAATTATAGCATGGGTTATTTTTCCCTATATGCATCACCTTGCACTTATCCACATTAAATTTCATCTGCCATTTGGATGCCCAATTTTCCAGTCTCACAAGGTCTTCCTGCAATTTATCACAATCTGCTTGTGATTTAACTACTCTGCACAATTAAACTATGTCTTTCTATATGCTCTACGATTTTGATCTTTAGAATAGTTTCCACTATTTTTCCTGGCACTGAAGTCAGGCTCACTGGTCTATAGTTTCCCAGATCACCCCTGGAGCCCTTTTTAAATATTGGGGTTACATTAGCCACCCTCCAGTCTTCAGGTACAATGGATGAGTTTAATGATAGGTTACAAATTTTAACTAATAGATCAGAAATTTCATTTTTTAGTTCCTTCAGTACCCTAGGATGCATACCATCCAGTCCAGGTAATTTGCTACTCTTTAGTTTGTCAATCTGGCCTACTACATCTTCCAGGTTCACAGTGATTTCGTTCAGTTCGTCTGACTCATCACCCTTGAAACCCATCTCCGGAACTGGTATTGCCCCCAACATCCTCATTAGTAAACACTGAAGCAAAGAATTCATTTAGTTTTTCTGCAATGGCCTTATCTTCCCTAAGAGCCCCTTTAATCCTTCTGTCATCTAAGAGTTCAACTGACTCCCTCACAGGTTTCTTGCTTTGGATATATTTTAAAACGTTTTTATTATGAGTTTTTGCCTCTACGGCCAACTTCAGTTCAAATTCTCTCTTCACCTGTCTTATCAATGTTTTACACTTAACTTGACAGTGCTTATGCTTTATCCTATTTTCTTCAGATGGTTCCTTTTCCAGTTTTTGAAGGATGTTTTTTAGGCTAAAATAGCTCTCACAGTTTGCTTCAGGAGCATCATGCACAGGATTGTTCTTGTAAAAGTAACTGACTCTCTAAGGCAGTCTCCTTGTAGAAGTTTTACATTTCAGGGGACACTTTGGGGTAGATTTTACAAATCTACGCGCGCGCATACTTTTGTTCGCACACCAGGCGCGAACAAAAGTACGCAGGATTTTATAAGATACGCGCGTAGCCGCGCGTATCTTATAAAATCCGGGTTCGGAGCGCCAAGGGGGTGCACCTTGCGTGCGCCGAGCCCTGCGCGCACTGCCTGTTCCCTCCGAGGCCGCTCCGAAATCGGAGCGGCCTCGGAGGGAACTTTCTATTCACTCCCCCCGCACCTTCCCCTCCCTTCCCCTACCTAAGCCACCCCCCCCCCCCCGGCCCTATCTAAACCCCCTCCCTATCTTTATCTTAAAAGTTACTACTGCCTCCGGGCAGTAGTAACTTACGTGCGCTGGCGTGGCAGGCCCCGACACAGGCCGCTGTGTCGGGGCACTCGGCCACGCCCTCGGACCGACCACACGCCCCCGAACACTCCCCCAATCCTAAACCGCGCCCCTGGCCATGCCCCCGACCACCCCTTTTTGCAAGCCCCGGGACTTACGCGTGTCCTGGGGCTTGCGCGCACCGCCAAGCCTATGCAAAATAGGCTCGGCGCGCGCAGGGGGGATTTAAAAGGGTTACGCACGTACCTTATTACGTAACCCTTTTAAAATCTGGCCCTTTGTGTCAATGACAAATTTCTTTGCTTTGTTTCCCTTTGGCCAAAATAACCACTATAACATATGGTGTAATCACAGATTTCATCCACTCTGACGCCTATCAAGATCTGACACTATGTCTTAGAGTCACTTGTGCATGTAATTTTAATAATTACCCTTTCCTATTCTTTACCTTACCTTGTCTGGATATTTTATCTCAGTTTACTTTTTTTCACTTATTCACTCACTTACACGCCATTCCCATACTGTCCTCGTCTGTTTAACATTGCTTTTATAAACGTCATTGGTCTCAGAGGACAGCAACAGTGAAGGGCTACAGCTCTGACCAAAACTCTCCAGGCTACTACTACAAACTCTAAACTGTCACACAGGTTTCAGGGCTGTGAGATCCCTGCCCCTGATAATGTCACCACCTTATCGCAGCAAAGCTTTTCTGGATGCCCTACCTCGCACTATTCCAAGCTGCTTCAGAATTCTGGGCTGCTTATCTCTATAGGTTTTGTTTTGTTTTGTTTAACTTTGGCACCCTGAGGTCCATCTAAATGGCTTACCCGACTAAATTTAGCCCTTATCCAGCTAAATTCTGGTCATTTAAATTCTAGCATTTAGCTGGATAAGATGGGGGAGTTCGGTGGGCAGGCAGCAGGCATTCCAGGGAGAAGCAGAGATAGCAGATTAAGTTAACGGGCTAACTCCAATATTTGGAGATAGTCAGTTAACCTAACTGGCTGACTGTGGTCAGGCCGTAGGGTTAGCCGGATATGTTTATCTGGCTAACAAGCCGAGCCGCTCAGCAGCTGAAAATGGACCTCCTTATTTATAGTGAGAAGCACTTTTTATGCCACCCATCATTTTACATTCCCTTTGCTGGATGAATCACCTTGTCATTTCAGTTAATGAACAAACACCCTCTTGAACTTTCTCTGAATGTCCTGAGCCTGAAGGTTTCATATGTTTAGGAATAGATCATACTTCACTAAACTTCTTCCTCTTCAGTGAGCCCTTCTCTGCTGAAAGATTCCTAGTATAAATATATAAGATACACTCTACCACCATCTAGTGGCCAAACTGGCGCCACATCTGGCAAAATGTAACATTTATAAAATAGCATATATGAATATGCGTGCTATTTATGCATGTATACGCTATTTTTATGCACAATACCCCTTTGAAAATTCATTCCTATGTGCGCTATTTTCCTCCTCTAATCTAAACTCCCCCGGGATTGCCTCCTCTAAAAGTGCACATATTGTGCAACAACACGCATTGAAGGAGGGTAATTTTAGACTTTCTATTTATTAAACACGTTTTATTTTATAACATTTTATATTGTCTCCCCAGGAAAACTGTCCACAATGGATTACAACTCAGAATTTCAAATATTTAAAATACAATATACAGAGTAAAAGAAAAATACATCAATTAAAAAGTAAAATGTCAATGAAATCAAAAACACAAGATATTAGCCATCACCAAAAATAAAAAAGCACCTGTCCTACCACTGGTTATATCATCAGCCACCTCTAAAATTATTCCAAAAATGTGACCTACCCCCCCCCCCCCCCCCCCCCCCCAACCCTGGAAAACACCCATGAAAGTAAATTATAACTAGTCCTGGCCAAAACAAGCATTCAAGCCATGCATGTACGTCACTGTTTAACCCATGTAAATAGTTTTGAAATTATTCTTTCCTTATATCAAGGGCTAGATTTATGATTCAGGCAAAAGTGGGGCTAAAGGATGCCAAAGTTTTGCCAGTTCATTTGCTTGCACAGTTTTGAAATAATCTCTCTTTTGCTCAAGAATTACATTTTCTATAAGATCAAGAAGGGGAAAATGCCACAAAAAATTGTGCAAGAAAGCACTTCTGCACAAAACACCATAAAAGTGATAAATTTCAAAATCAAGCAAATGTTTCTACAGCGCTTTTTACAGAATATTTTGCTTGAGTTATTTTTTTTTTCCCTGTGGCATACATTTTCCCTTCCCAGAAGTTGCAATAAAGATGGATAAATGATGTATTATGTCAAATCTGAGCAGGCTAACTAGCTTCTGAAACGTTTTTGCCATACTTTTATCTGACAATTTAAATCTATCCGAAGGTCATGTGACTCAGGGATTTTTAAAGAATGTAAGGTCTTGAATCCTAAATTTAAAAAAAAACCAAATATGTTGAAGAATCCTGTGAAATTCAGGAATAGCATCCTGAAGGCATTAGCCTTTTGTATAACAGTTTGCAGGATGTTCTGCTTTCAGGGAAAGTACTCTGTCTTTCTCTGCTCAAGCAAAGCAGCCCCCCATCAGTACTATTACCCCCTCACACCAAATAAAATCCTTTCCCACAGTCTTCCACTTTCTTCTCCACCCCCCCCCCCCCTCCAATAAATAAACACAAATATTTTCTCTTCTCGACTTCTCCAGTTTTAAATATAAAAAATAGCAAAGCAAAAGCAGATCATATCATGCCCATTCAGCCAACTGCTGGAAAGAGGCACCAGTTATACGACTAGCATATCCCATTCCACCAGCAAACCAGTTGGACAACCAAACAGCAATCAAACCACAAAAAAAGAACTGTCATTTAAAAAAAAAAAAAATCCAAAACAAATACTAGCATACTCAGCATTCATAATCTTCTGCTTGCAACATATTTTCTGTTAGAGTGGAATCTGGACTTAAATAACAGCACAACATCTGCTGGCAATTACTTCCCAGATTTCACTCCCTCATTTTGAATAATGGTTGTGCTCTTACCTCGCACAGTAGACACACACACACACACACACACACACACACACATGCATTACACACAATATAAATGCTGGATTTGCTTCTCATCATAGGAATTTCTCATTAACAACTAATTAGGCTTTGAGGGGGTTCCTTCCTTTATTATTATTATTATTATTATTATTATTCAAGCACATTCATGGCAAAGAAACCTGCAGCCAGCAAGTAGAGACTTAAAGGAGTACAGCAGCGATAAACACCACTGACTTAAGATTAACCCTGCAACCATCCGAGTGCACAAATTGAGCACTCACCCTAGGTGCTGAAAGTCGCCAGAAGAAAAAAATCCTCTGCTCCTGCTCAGCTTCTTTTTCTATTTATTTATTTATTTATTTTTTATTTAAGAGCGCTATGGAGTTTGAAACGGCATATAGGTCTTTGGCGACTGAAATGCATCCATTCTGATTTCACAGTCTGGGAAATGAAAGGAAGTGGCCTTTTATGTAAAAATGGTGTGAAAATATTGCTAAATGTGACCGTGCCCTGATGTTCTTCCTATTATCTACATATTACAGATAATAGGCTGAAGTTTTCTGGATTGCGATTTCAGAAAAAAAAAAAAAAAAGATCAGGAAAAAGTCACAAGGGATTGAAAATAAGGCCTAGTAATGTATAACTGTTGTACTTCAAGACTACGTTTAGGATTCCCTTTCTATATGTAAGCTGCAGTTTTATGTTTGCTGTTGGCTGTCAAAAATGAATGCACAGATACAAACCTTCAGAAGCTATTCTACCGCCTACCAATTGGAATTATAAAGCAATCGTACTGAAGTTATGCCTTGCCCATTAATACTAATGCGTCATAAAGTCTCCCTAATTACTTCTGACCAGAAACATATTCATTTTATGGCTTGTAGTGCCAGCAGCTCTGTATTGTGAGAGACGGCTGCCTGGAGGAGTACGGCTCCCTGTGGTTTGCGAGGGTGGAAGTTCTACATATCCTCAGCTTTACCCTATATATCAAGGATACACAGTAAAACAGTCCCGACACTGACCTCTCAAAGACCCTGCAGTTGAAACAGCCTTAACAAGGTATTAACACAATAACATGCCCCATAAAATATTAGCAGCTGGAAAAAGAGGGGGAGGGGGATAGAGAGAGAGAGGAGGAGAAGAAGAAGAAGAGAAAGAGAAAGAGGAGGAAAACATTATTTTACATCTAGATAATAAACCATAGTCATGGGCCAGTAAAATTACCAGTACTGCAGTTTCCTGAATCCTTTCCAGGAGTCTAAGGTGATGTTTTATTTGCATGGAAAGTGCATGGACCAGAGAAAGGGGGCAAAACCCTTAAAAGCTAATCACAATTATATTTGGTCCAATAAAATGGTATCACCTTCAAATGAAGCAAGCACTAAGGAAGTGCATCAAGTCTGAAAGATTAATCAGCATTTCTGACTGGTTTATGTGATATTATTTTCAGTCAAAATTGACTATGAAACAATTTGGGTTAATTAACGTTTTGTCAGAGACCAACTAAGGACCAAGTTCTCACTGTCACATTGGGTATGCTACTCTATAGAGTGAAGATTTATGCACAGGGAAAAAAAATGAATGATCCAAGATGCTCTCAGGTGGCAATTTAAAAAAAATGTATATATATATAATATATCTTATGGGTGGTGCTTTTACACATGGAACTCCTGTAAATTTCATGCCTTAGGTTTTAAAGTCATTTTAGAGTAGCTATTAACAACCCCTTTTGTGACAGCCCCTAGCAACACTGCTTAAAATGACTACCAGTGATCTCTACATGTAGGACAGACGTTGTAAGTGCAAGCCCCTAAATAAGACAGCTTTATAATAACAAGGACTTCAAGAAGCACAAATTTGTAAACCCCCCTCCCCCAGGTTGCAAACATTCTCTCAGAAATCCAATCTATGTTATGCTTTTCATTTATTTTTCTTAGTCATAATTATCCATTTGCTGTATTTTTAGATGATTATTTTATAATCCTTTAAGTTTTCCCTCTACGATACTGCATTTTAAAATCACAACAAGGATATCAGATTTAAGCGGCTTCCAGGTCAAAAGACAGAGACTTGGCTAGTCACAGGTTTCGAATGTATAGCCAGCAGAATTGATTTAGCATAGTTTTCAATTAAGTAAATAAATAAATATGCCATCATTTAATACTTTACTTATACTTTACTTTTTCTTTCCTATGAGGGCAGGATCTCAAAGTAATGTGACAACTTGCGGACACAATGTACACTGGCATCCCAACAGTGGCCAACAGTAAAGACTGTCTTTGCCAAAGCCTCTCTCGTAATGCAGAAAAAAGATTTTAGAAAAGGGTGTTCTACTTAGAACACCTGAAATGAAAATAGAACACCCATTATGAGAAAGTGTTTTTAGGTCAACATGCCAAAATTCAGTCAGTAAAAGAGGGATTAGATAACCTAGTTTCATTTTTATATATACAAAATCAATATAAGGCCATCATGTTCCAAAATATTTATGTGTGTTCCTGCCTGAGATAAATTCACTTCTTCATCTCTAGTATTTTCCCTACTTCCCCAAACCACAGCTTTTCTCTGAAGTTAATGATTTTTTTTCCAGAAGACTGCAAATCGTGCATCTTGCCACCGCCAGCCAATACACATCTTCTAAATAAATATGTTAACTTGAAGTTGTTGGTTATTTAGCCATAATTGTTTGGATAAAATAAGACCATGACTATATTTTTTTGGCTATGAAACTAAATCTCATATCATGCAATGAAACTGGCTAACAAGAAGCTCACAATTTTCTGGTCCAATGGCGACATCTAGTGTCCAAGACTGGCGCAGCATTAATGTAAAAACAATCCCTGTAACTGTAAAACCAGCTTTAAGTGTGAAAATATCTTGGGCTCAGAATCTTCAACACTTAAAAGATGTGAATGTTTTTAAACACATGGAAAGGGAGGGAGTAAATAGCTCACACTTACAAAAGCAAATGCAACAAGAATTAATGTGTGGAAAACATAAAGACCTGATCAATATATCTCAAAAGGACTCACTTGAAAATGACTGCATTTTCCAAAGAAGCATGGAAAGCAAGGAAGGTGATCCCCTATTCCCTAAGGAGGTGGAGCACTCTTCTCACCAAATACACCTCACGGCTTCTATCAGTATAATTATGCAATACTGTAGGTACTAGAGGTGTGCATCTAAAGATTTTTCACTTCATCTCATTTTTTTTATTCTGGTTTATTATTTTTTTAATTCTTTTTTTATTTTGTTTTATGATTATTTTGGTGCAAAAATCCAAAACAAACCAAAATAAACATCAAACAAAATCCAAAAATTGGGAAAAAAATAAGGAAAGGAAGTGCCATTCCCCCCTCCCACTGCCAATACCCCCCCCCCCCACACACACACACACACACACACACAACACCTCTGAAATAAATCCCCCCCTAGGATTAGTCAGTGCTATTTTCAAATCAGGACCCAGTGGGGACGACATGACTGTGAATTGTTCCTGCCCATTTGGACTACTGGGAGCAGCCTGTGTCAGAGTGGTTGTGGGCATAAGAGAAGCCCTGAGGGCATTAATTATTTTTGGTGGCAATGGAGGAAGTGGTTGGCAGTGGTAATAGACTGGGCAGGGAGCACAGGGTTGGCATTACCAAACAAAAACTAAAACCCAACCAATTTTGTTTGTTGTTGTTTTGCTTTTAAATGAAATCTGATGAAGCAGTGTTTCATTGCAGTTTTTGTATCATTTGAAAATGAATGTACATCCCTAGTAGGTGCATGTTAACTGAGATAAATTTCTAAAAATACAGTTATAAAGTCACAACAAAAGCTATAATTTTGACATGATACTCTCTTCATAATTGATTTGTATGAAACACGTTTGCTGAATAATACATTAGTACCTCTTCAAATTAGTTTATAACTACCTTTCAAAAAAAGTATTTATTTTTTGTAGCTCTCATTTTCTCTATTACTGAGGATTAACTTGTTCATTTTATATCAGGAATTTTTGTGTATGCTCAGTAAGGGGGAGCATTAACACTGTGGGCCAGAAATTCAATTCTCTACGTGCGTAAATCCAGTGGAGTTACGCATGCCGGGCCTATTTTAAAAGGCCCAGCGTTGCCAGTAAAGCCCCGGGATGCATGTAAGTCCTGGTGCTTTACTAAAGGGGTGGTCCGGGGGTGGGGCAGGGGTGGGGCGGGGGCGGGGTCTGAGCCTTCCGACATAGCGGCCATTGCCGCTGTGTCGGAGGATTGTGTGCCAGCAGGTTGCTGGCAGGCACAAAAGGTAAGACAAAAGTCAGGGGGAGGGGTCAGAGTAGGGCTGGGGGGGAAAGGTTAGGGGAAGGGGTGGGAAGATCAGGCTAGGGGAAGGGAAGTTCCCTTACAGGCCGCTCTGATTTTGGAGCAGCCTGGGAGGAAACAGGGGAAGGCAGCGTGTCTCGGCGTACGCAAGGTGCACAATTGTGCACCCCCTTGCACGCGCCGATCCCCAATTTTATAACTTGTGCAAGCCTGTGTGCGCAAGTTATAAAAATGGGCATTCATGTGTGTGCGCCGGGCAGTGCGCATATGTACGCCCACGAGTGCCCTTTTAAAATCTACTAGGGATGTGCAGACCAAAAGTTTAAGTTCATAAGTCCATAAGTCGAAAGGGGGTCCCATTTGCGGTCAATATGGACATATGGAGAATTCCATAAGTTGAGTCTATGTCCATATGTGCAAATAAAAATTTAAACCCCTCACCCGCCTTAATCCCCCCCCCCCCCCAAGACTTACCACAACTCCCTGGTGGTCCAGCGGGGTCAGGACGCCATTCCTGAACTCCTTTGCAAGGAGCACGTGACGTCGGCGTCACGTCGGAGTGACGCGGCGTCACGTGATTCCCCTCGGGTTCGCTCCCGGACCCCTCGTTGGGCTCAAAAGGCACTTTTGGCCAGCTTGGGGGGGTCAGGAGGCCCCCCCAAGCTGGCCAAAAGTTCCTTTTGAGCCCAACATTCTCCCAGGTCTAATTTTTTTTTTTTGGGGGGGGGGAGGGGATTGGGGGAAGACTATGCATGGATATCTTAAAAGATAGGTCCTCTGCAGTTGTAGTTTCCAGTTCTTGGCAGCTTGTTCAAATTTAAGAATTTTAGAGATGTACAGAGAGGTTTGCATCCCTCTAGTAGGGATTATGCTTTGACATGGCTCACATAGTCATACTGATTATTTTTTATGCTCATCAAAAGTTATGGCCTACTTAAGCAATTGAGATATATTATCTTGTTGTATCTCAGCTCACCATTCTATTTCTAGAGAGTTCATTGGTGATGGTTCTCCCAAGTGATGGCTACTTAATTTACCTCTGCACTTTTACCTCTGCACTTTTGGCCAGCTTGGGGGGGTCAGGAGGCCCCCCCAAGCTGGCCAAAAGTGCCTTTTGGGCCCAACGAGGGGTCCGGGAGCGAACCCGAGGGGAATCACGTGACGTCGGCGCCACGTCAGAGTGACGCGGCGTCACGTGATTCCCCTCGGGTTCGCTCCCGGACCCCTCAAAAGGCACTTTTGGCTAGCTTGGGGGGGCCTCCTGACCCCCCCAAGCTGGCCAAAAGTGCCTTTTGGGCCCAACGAGGGTTCCGGGAGCGAACCCGAGGGGAATCACGTGACGTCGGCGCCACGTCAGAGTGACGCGGCGTCACGTGATTCCCCTCGGGTTCGCTCCCGGACCCCTCGTTGGGCCCAAAAGGCACTTTGGCCAGCTTGGGGGGGTCAGGAGGCCCCCCCCAAGCTGGCCAAAAGTGCCTTTTGGGCCCAACGAGGGGTCCGGGAGCGAACCCGAGGGGAATCACGTGACGTCGGCGCCACGTCGGAGTGACGCGGACGTCACGTGATTCCCCACGCGTCCGCTCCCGGACCCTCACGGAACTTTTGGCCAGCTTTGGTAAGTCTTGGGGGGGGGATTAAGGAGGGTGAGGGGTTTAAATTTTATTTAGATCAACAATCGCGATTTCCAACGTATTCAACATAGCTATGTTGAATAAGTTGGAAATCCGATCGTTTAAGCCTCATCTTTTTTTTAAGTTAAAAAAAAAAATAAGTTGCGTTTTCCATTTAAGTTCAAAACGAATGCACACCCCTAAAATCTACCCCTGTGTGTGAGTTCTAAAGAGTACCCATTAGGAAGAAAACATCTAAATTTAATGTTTTCATATAGTTGGAATGTGGCAAATTCCTTGAAAGTCCTGAATTCACCATTGCACATTTGAGGTCCACTGCTCAGACTGCTTTCATTGATACTAAACTTGTTTTGTTCTTAATGACTACACAAATGGTCAAGTAACTACTACAAATCTGAAAACAGTAAATAGGTTCATTAAAGCCATTTAGAAAACAAAGACATATGAGAAGGAAAATAAAATCTGCATTATTTAACTATATATTAGGATAGACATTCAAAAGAAACAAAATATGAAATGAGAAAAAATGTCCTATTTCATTTCATTTCATTTCATTCCCAAACCAGAACTACTAAAAATCTGGTGAAATTTTCTTGGTTTTCACGTTTCATTTTGAAAACAAAAAAAATTGATCCATCAGACATAGGATCAGGGGCTTTGGTGTATGCCCAAGCGTGATGCCAGAGCTGGGGCCTTCACCTAGGCTTAGGCAACAACCCAACACAGGAGCCATAGCCTAGGCCAGAGCATGATTCCAGGGTCTTAGCCAAGACCCGAGCCCAACGCTGAGGCCTCAGCTTAGACCCAAAATTGAATAAACTTACTTGCTCCGTTGTGGATCAGGCTTCTTAGTCCAAGCTCAGGCCTGAACACCTGGGTCTCATTCTAAGCCAGGGATCAGTCTGGAGATCAGATCCTGATGCTAGGGCTTTGGCCCAGACCCAGGCCCAATGCCAGGGCCTGACCCAGAGGCCAGATCCCAAGTCATTGGCCTCAGCCTAGGCCAGTGTCTGAGCCCAGGCCTGATGCTGCAGCCCAGTCGGAAACCAGGTCCTGAAGCTAGGACCTTGGCATGGACCAAGGCTTGATGCTGGGGCCTGACCTGGAGGGCAGGTCCTTACTTCTGTGCCTTGGCCTAGGCGAGGGTCTTGGGCCCAGGCCTGATACTGTGGCCTGATCTAAAGACTGGGCCACAATGCAGAGACCTCGACCTGGAGGCTGAGTCCCAAGGCCAGAACCTTGGCCCAGGCCTCGCAGGTCTTCCATCCCATCTTCTTTCTTCTTACGCAAAATGATGCCATCCACTCAGATTTCCCTCAATGGAGGGTTTTGATGTACTTCAGCCTCAAAATCTGGTCCAGACAACTAGGACCAAAGTGATGTCTCAGCCTTGCGTAAGCCTAGGGTGTGGTAGGTTGCTGCGACCTTGGTCTAGGCTCAACGCAAGGCCCAGCCTTCTGTCTGGGCATAGGACTTGGCGTCAGATTTCCCTGGACAGAATAAATGAGGGCCTGTGAGGATCCTAGTTCAGGCATTTTTTCAGGTGGGAGAGATGGGTGGCCCCATTTCTTTTTTTTTTTGTTGTTTTTCATTTTTTACTTTTATTTTGTTTTTTTAATGAAATAATATAAATAAACATTAGACAAAATGAAATTCATGGAAAACCAACCCCCCCAAAAATGAAATGAAAAACAAAACAAGATTTTTTTTTCTTCTTCCCACTCATAAGATATATATCTTGTTGCGCTGCGATGTGACGGCGCGCTACTGGGAGTGTGTGCCCTTGCAGTGAAACCAGTCCAAGTTTGGGAGGCTAGCACGGGCAAGGAAAGTCCTTGAAAACTTGGAGCAGACATGAAGACTTGGAGCAGATGAGGAAAGTCCTTGAAGACTTGGAGCAGGCGTGAAGACTTGGAACAGATGAGGAAAGTCCTTGAAAACTTGGAGCAGACGTGAAGACTTGTACATAGACACAGAGGGGGCGAGCAAGGCCCTCAGGCACCGTATACAGTCCAGAGGCTGGTCGTAGACCACGCTGTCCCCAACGCACCCTACACAGCCGGATGGCTGGTTGCGGACCATGTGGGGAGTGGGACAGGCTCAGGAAGTCTCAGAGCACAGGAGTGAGGCAACCCCTTGGATCCTCCAGAGTCAGAACTGGATTCAGGAGCAGATAAAACATGGAACTTGGAACTCGGAATAAAAACAAGGAAACTCCAGAGGCACGGGTTCTTCAGGAAATGGAACATCAGGACCAGGATGAGACATCGGAACATCAGGACTGGAACGGAACATCAGTACTGGAATGGAACATCACAGAAGATCCAAGGATGAAGATCAGAGATGCCAGGCAAGAGCTGGAGACGAGGAGTCCTAGGAAGATCTAAGTCCCTTGCCGAAGCAAGGACTGAATGAGCGAGAAGTCCTTTTATAGGACTGGAAGAAGGAAGACGCCTGAAGAGTAGTCCAGGTGGAGCCAGTGGGACCGCTCCCTACTGGCCCTTTAAATATGGGAAGGAGGTGCAGGCCTGCCCCTAGAAGGAAGCTGGGCAGGACCCTGGACAGCGGCCATGCTGCAGCTGTGGAGCAGGAGCCGAGCTGGGCCGCAGGAAGGCCCCGATGCCAGGAGGTGGCTACCAAGCCACTGAAGAGGTAGCTGATGGCGGCTCCATGCCACAGGAAAGTTCGGGGGCTGTGGCCTCAGGCCGTGGAGCAACAGGCATCACTGGCGGCCTCCTGCCATGTGGGTGAGCCCCGGTGTGGCCTGGAGGAAGCAATGGCAGTGGTCCGAGCGGTGAGGGCGTCGGCGGCTCCCTGCCACAGGAAAAGCAAGGTAAGAGGTGGCTCGTGGTGCCGGCCATGGGCTGAATCATAACATATCTATATCTATATCTATATCTATATAGAGAGAGAGAGAAAGTGAGAGAGAGAGAGAGAGAGAATCTACTAGATAAGGGAGCCCTGACCAACGTGCCGCAAATGCGCAGTAGAGAGCAAATCTACCGTGCATGCGCGGGCAGCACGTCGGCCAGAGCGGAGCGTGCCCAAAAAAAATGGCGCCTGCTCCTTAGGAGCAGGGGCAACGGCAGCAGCAGCAACGAGCAGGAGCGGTGGCGACGAGCAGGAGCGGGAAGAGCAATAGCCACGGCGGCGACGACGACAACAAGTAGGAGCAGGAGGAGCAGCGGCGGCGACGCGCGTGAGGGAGGGAGGAGCAGTAGCGGCGGCGGCGCGCGCGCGAGGGAGGGACACCCCCCTGTCTGCCGGGTGTGGATGAGCTGAAAGGGGAGGGGATTGAGAGAGGGGGAGTGAGTGAGGGGAGGAAGGAGAGAGTGAGCTGAGAGGAGGGAGGAGAGAGTGGGGGAGGGGGGAGGAGGAGAGGGAGGGAGGTGAGAGTGAGGTGGGGAGGAGGAGGGGAGGGAGGTGAGAGTGAGGTGGGGGGAGGAGAGGGGGGAGGGAGTGAAAGTGAGGTGGGGGGAGGGAGGAGAGGGAGGGAGGTGAGAGGGAGGTTGGGGGAGGAGAGGGGGGAGGGAGGTAGATGAGGTGGGGAGGGCGGTGAGAGTGGGGAGGGAGGGGAAGGAAGAGTGAGGTGGGGGGAGGGAGGAGAGAGTGAGGGGAGGGGGGGAGGGAGACTAGAGGGGGGAGGAAGTGGGAAGGAAATGGACCGAAAAAATTGTTTAAATGTAGCCCGTTGTTACGGGCTTAACGGCTAGTATAGTATATTGGATCTAGGCTTTAAATAAAACTGCTATGTGGGTACCTAAATGGTATATCTGTCAGAGAACCCTAAAAAAGGGTAAGTAAAACCACTAATATTTTGAAAGATTTGAAAGATATTTAACGTAATAAGCTTTATTATGCAATGACAAAGAATATCAAAACTATTCAAAAGATAAAATTGGCACAATAACAAATATACATATATTTATCACCTGTCCTAGTCAATCATTCCTCTATCATACCACTTCTAAACTCTCTATAGTGTTATGCATATATAGGGCCGGATTTTCAAAAGGTTATGCACGTAAATCCGGGCCTATTTTAAAAAGGTCTGGAAATGCGCGCGTAGAGCCCCAGGACACATGTAAATCCTGGGGCTTGCAAAAAGGGGTGGGGAGAGGGTGGGGAGGGGGCATGGCGGGGCGGTCCAGGGGTGGGGTCATAGGCTCCTGGCACAGCAGCCATTTGTTGCTGTGCCGGGGATCGCGCACTGGCAGTTGGCGCAACTTACTTCAACCCCAGGGCTGAAATAAGTTTTAAAACAAAGAAAAAAACCCGAAAAAGGTAGGGGGGAAAGGTTGGGGGAGACAGGGGAAAGGAAGGGAAAGTGGGGTTGGGGAGTAGAGAAGGAGGGAATGGGGGAAGGCAGCATGGCCTGGCGTGGGCTCGGCACGTGCAAGGTGCACAATTGTGCACTACCTTGTGCGCGCCGGGTAGCGCGTGCACATGGATGCGCTCACGCATCTATTAAAATCTGCCCCAGTGTGTACATAGACATCTACATAAAACATTGTCAGAAGATCTAGAGAGTGATGAAACAATAAATCACTTGTAATAGAGCTGGACTTAGTGAATTGTAAATGAGTCACATGCATAACACATTCTTTAAAAAGGGGATATAGTTGAACCACAATTCACAAGAAAGGATACTTTGTAATTGTTTCACAGGAGTGTTGTCCCACTGATGATTCTGTATTGTGTGTAGTCTCTGTTATACTTCTGCTTTATCCTGTGTTCTTTCTGTCCCTAAAAAGGCCTCTGTTTCGCTGTGGGAACAGCTTTTTCAGGGGAAAATATGGTTCATAACTATTCTTGCGATGATACCATGGACATTGAAAATCGACAGAGGATTCAGCTTGCATTTAGCAAGCTGTTAATAATAGAGATGAGCTTTGTTTTTCTGGCTCGGGTCGGGTTTCGGTTCAGGTGCTTCATGGGAAAACTCGTTTTCCCACGGATCGTTTTTTGCCAAAAACGAAACTGGAACCGGAACCCGAAACTGGAAAAATGAATAAAAAAAAAAGCACGAATCAGGAAAAAAAACACTAGTCGGGAAAATAAAACCACCCCAACCCTTAAATTTTACTTTCTTACACCCCCCTCCCACCATCTTGATCCCTCCCCAAGACTTACTAAAAGTCCCTGGTGGTCCAGTGGGGTCCTGCGAGTGATCTCTCCCTCCATGTCATTGGGCTGTCAGGCCTGCTATGACTCAAAATGGCACCAATAGCCTTGCCCTTATGATGTCACAGGGGCTACCTGTGCCATTGGTCAGCCCCTGTCACATGGTAGGAGCTTGTGACAGGGGCTGACCAATGGCACCAGTAGCCCCTGTGACATGGTGGAGGGGTGTAAGAAAGTATAATTTAAGGGTTGGGTTGGGGTTTTTTGTTTGTTTTTTTTAAATAAATGTGCCCCTCTCCCCGCATTAACCCGAAAACTAATTTTCCCCGAAGCTCGGGGAAAATCCGTTTTGTGGTTCAGGTCCCCCCGAACTACAACAAATTAGGCAATTTTGTTGAAATTGCCTAATTCGTAATAAACGAATGCACATCTCTAGTTAATAACAAAAGTTGAAGTCTTGAGATACTGAATTGGCAAAATCAACAAATAAAGTAGAATCAACAACAAGAGATCAATTTCTCTTCACTAAATTCAGTCCGTGGTTTCATTGCAAGAATAGTTATGAACCATTTTTTCCCCTGAAGAAGCCGTTTCCACGGCGATACAGAGGCCTTTGTAGGGACAGAAAAAACACAGGATAAGACAGAAGTATAACCCTTATCTGTGTGATTGGGCTCATGTTCCTCCAGGAGGCATGCTCATCATTTACCTCTGAAAACACACAATGTTGTAGCACCCCCCCCCCCCCCCCATGCAGAGCCATAGGTGGGAGCCATGGACAAAGGCCATATCCATGAGGAAAGTTCCCAATGCACTGAACTGTTTGTGATTTCATCAGTCCTGACCCTACAAAGGATCATTAGTGACTATCCTACATCAACTGCCCTGCTGGACCACCAATGACTTTCTCTTGGAGAGGATTGTGAAACCCAGGAATAAAGAGTTTACAGCAAAATCTGGTAGAAATACCCAATTTCCCTATCTATGCAGCATCCTCTATCTGTCTCTACTCCCACAAAGAAGTCAGACATCCAGGATTCAGAAACTCAGGAATAAATTGATTGCAGTGGGCTCTGGCAGAACCAGGTCTGTGATGAAGAGATACCCATTCTCCCTGTGTTTGCCATTACATAACACATTTGTTGCATTGAAAAATAAAAAAGTCCCAGAAATAGAATATGAAGTGATGATTAAAGGGGAAATAGTCACCCAATGCATCCAGAAACCCTTTAACAAGATCAAATGTAATAAAAGAAAACTTCTTCTGCTGGGAGATTTGGTCATCAGAGGAATCAGTTTGGGAACTCATTTTTATGGGAACACAACAGTTAATGGCTTCCAGGATCCTTAGCTGATAAACATGTAAACCAGATAGTCAATTCAATTACAGAAGACAATAGAAGCTCTGATATGAATGTTATTATCCATCTGGGAACCAATGACCTCACTCAAAATGGTATCCGTGTAGTTCAGAAAGATTTCCAAAATTTAGGGAAGAAGATTAGACACATGGCAAAGACTATTTCCATTTCAGAAGTATTACCTGTTTATGGAAAGGGAAAGGAAAGGCTGAGCCATATAGATAATTTCAAGGAATGGTTTTGGGACCATTTCTTCATGAGCAACATTGTGGAAGGGTTAGAAGGAAAAGTTTGCCTTTTTGCAGATGATACTAAGATCTGAACAGAGTGGACACACCTGTAGGAGTAGAGAGGATGAAAAGTGATTTAAGAAAGCATGTAGAATGGTCGAAGATTTGGCAGCTGAGATTCAATGCCAAGAACTGCAGAGTCTTGTACCTGGGGTGTGGTAATCCAAAAGAGCTGCATGTGATGGGGTGAAAGACTATTGTGCAGGAACCAGGAAAGGGACCTGATGGTGATCTGGAGGCAGCAAAGCAATGTGACAAGATGCTAGCTAAAGCCAGAAAGATGTTGGGCTGCATAGAGAGAGGTATAACCAGCAGGAAAAGTGAAGTGATAATGCCCTTGTACAAGTCCTTGGTGAGGCCTCACCTAGAGCACTGTGTTCAGTTTTGGAGACTGTATCTCAAAAAGAATAGAGACAGGATGGAAATGGTTCAGGGGAAGTTGACCAAAATGGCATGGGGTTTGTTTCAGAAGAAGTACAAGGAGATGCTGAAAGCTATAAATATATATACCCTGGAGGAGAAAGATGCAGGGGAGATAGATACAGACCTTCAGATATCTGAGAGATATTACAACTTCAAAACAATTTCCAAAGGGTCATGATATGAAATTCAAGGGGGGACAACTCAAAACCAATATCAGGAAATATTTTTTCACAGAGAGAGCAGTGGATGCCAGGGATGTTCTCCCAGAAGTGAAGATAAGAACAGTTAATGAATTCAAAAGGGCATGGGACAAGTGCTGCAGATCACTAAAGGCTTGAATAAAAGAAGGATGTTACATTTCTGCATTAAGGTAACCTGCACGAAGTAGCAGTTATTACCTTTAACAGAACGCATGGGGGTAACCTGCATGGAATGACAGTTACTACCATAAGCAAATTGCCCGGCAGACTGGATGGACCATTTGGTCTTAATCTGCCATCATTACTATGTTACTCTTCAGTGACCAGTTGCTGGCACATAGCTGTCTTTCAGGTTTCCTGGGCATATGTCCACCCCCACCCCCCACCCTCTCACCAATATGCAGCTGATAACTCTTTGGTATTGCTCATTTTTGTTTTTAGGCCCACACTGGACCAATAATATAGATCCATGCTGGATTACCAATGACTGACCTACAGTCAATTGCGATGACTCTCTTTGAACTTTACCCCACCCATGCTGGACCACCAATGACCATGCTGGATCAGTAGGGGACACTACCTCAGGAGCTACCTCCCATGGGAAACAACAAAACATCTGCAGTCATCAGCCATGCTGGACCACTAATGTCAGTCTCCGAACCCCACTCAGCCCACCCCGGACCATCAATGACAGTCTTAGGAACCACCTCCCAAGGTGGATACAATCCAACTTGTAGATCTTAGCTGTCAACTGCCAATGGTAAACTAGAATGTGGTGTTGGTGTCAAGGATATTGGTGTCCAAGTATCTTGATACAACTGGATGTCAACCATGGTATGGTCTGAACAGTTATATAAAACAATTTCCCCTAAAAGAAATTTGTACCATCTATATTGCCATCATCCTAGGCACTCCCGGTATCAAATATCTTCGCCTTATATATAATCATCAGCCAATATGACTACTATTTCTTTCTGTATGTATTTTTATGCAAATAAAAACTTATCTTGTCTGATTCACAAGTGAAATAAGACTCCCAGACATGGGACCGTGTTTCGCACACTGCATCGGGGAAATTCTTACAAACAATAGCCATTTCATTAGTTGTTGATGCAACACCATAGCGTCTCTATTGGCACCAAATCAAAACAGACTAGAAGATGCCATGGTCTGCACAGTTGCCATGAAGGGTTTTCCCACTGCACTGTCTTCTTAGGGCTGCATGGTGAGAGAAGTTTTCTTTTCTAATGGGGTGGTTCTGGGTAAGCCCCACTTGGATAGCCATTGCTCGCTACACCACCAACACTGGTCTCCTTGCCCCCCCCCCCCCCCCCATCAGTGGCATGCTAAGGGGGAGCGAGGAAGGCAGTCCACCCCGAGTGACAGCAAGGAGGAGGGTGCCAGTGTGAGTAACGCCTGTTGGCACAGCTGCAGAAAACATAAAAAACTGCATGCATTGAGTCCTCAAGGTTCTCCCGTGCCGCACTGACATCTGGACACTGCCACATCCTTCTAGGCCAACACTGGTCTCCTTGCCCCCCCATCAGTGGCATGCTAAGGGGGAGCGAGGAAGGCAGTCCGCCCCGAGTGACAGCAAGGAGGAGGGTGCCAGTGTGAGTAACGCCTGTTGGCACAGCTGCAGAAACATAAAAAACTGCATGCATTGAGTCCTCAAGGTTCTCCCGTGCCGCACTGACATCTGGACACTGCCACATCCTTCTAGGTTCCACTCACTCACAACCCCTGCAGCCTACAGACTACATCCAGCATCCGCATCCCCAACACTGCCGATCCACCAACAGCACCACACTCCCACTCTACCAGCATATGCCATTGATCCACTGCAGCCAGTGGCTTTGGGCCCACAGCCTCTTGCCACGGTTAAAAAAGCACTGCCTGCTGAATTGCCTCCCTCCAAGTTGTAGGCTGGCGTGGTCATTTCTCTGAATCCTCTGAGTCCACTCCCAGTCATTTTTTGAGTGCCACATGAATGCTGCAGTGCCACTGCAGAATTAAGAAAAATAATTGCTGTCTTCTTAAAGGTATATGCCTGCCTCATTATACTACTGGCTTCTGGTTCACATTATCTGTCTCCCGCCCATGGAGCCCTGTAAAATGTGTATGTGTGAGTGAGAGAGACAGAAAGCGTGTGTGCGTGTAAAAGAGAGAGAGGAAGCATGTATGTGTATGTGTATGTGTGTAATAGAGACAGAGGAAGTGTATGTGTATGAAAGAGACTAGGGATGTACATTCTTTCAACAAAATTGCCTAATTCGTCCTGTTTCGGGGGACAGCAAATCCTGAACTAATTTTTCCCAAAATTTCGGGAAAAATTTGTTTTCGAGTTAGTGCACGCTAACTCCTGTTAGTGCGTGCTGTTAAATTGTTAGCGTGCACTAACGGGAGTTAGTGCGCACTAACCTAAAATTCGGGTCCCCCCTGAATTTCAAAGACCTGAACCGCGGGAAATTCGATATTTCCAACGCGAGCCGAAAACGAAGCCCGAACCGAAAAGTTTGGGCTGTGCACATCACTAATAGAGACAGAGGAAGCATGTATGTGTGTGTTGTCTCTCACACACATGCTCCTTCTTTCTTTTACCGAGCATGTATGTTTGTGAGACTGGATGCATATTGCATGTGTATGAGAGATAGAAGTAGTGAGTGTGTGGGTCTCTCTCACACACACACATACATGCTTCCTCTGTCTCTCATCAAGCATAATATGGGCCAGATTTTAAAAGCCCTAAACACGCCAGGCCTATTTTAAAAAAGGCCTGGCGATGCGTGTAAAGCCCCCAGGATGCCTGTAAGTCCCGGGGCTTGCAAAAAGGGGCAGTCCGGGGGCGGGGCAGGGGTGGGGCCAGAGGCCTCCGACATAGTGGCCATTTGCCGCTGTGTCAGAGGATCGCGTGCCGGCAGCGCAACAGGTAAGACAAAGGTCAGGGGGGGTTAGAATAGGGCTAGGAGAGGGAAAGCTTAGGGGAAGGGGTGGGAAAGTCAGGCTAGGGGGAAGGGAACAGGGGAAGGCAGCACGGCTCGGTGCATGCAAGGTGCACAATTGTGGGGCTTGCACACGCAAGTTATAAAATCAGGCACAGATGTGTGCGCGCCGAGTAGTGCGTGCATATGTACGCTCACACGCACCTTTTAAAATCTACCCCTAATGTGTTTGCCCCCCAGTCTATGACGATCTGAGGGTGACAAATATGGATAGTGGAGGATTTATAAAGTCCTTATTAGTTTTAATTATTGGGGGGGGGGGGATATTTGATGTATCTTCTACTTTAAAATATTTTACCTATGTTTAGGACAATTTTTAAAATTTGAATATGAATTTTTAATTGGATGTAATTCTTTTTGTCAGTGGGTTTGAAATATATTTTTTTAGTAGTATGATTTTACTATTCTGATCGATTTATATTTCACAGTGTTTGAGAATCTTTTTGACAGTTTGTGTGTCTGTTGCTTCATGTGAAAAAAGTTTTTGTTGTGCGTCCCAGCCGCGTGGGTGCCGCAACCAGTCCTGCTCACCTCGCACTGCCCTCAACTAGCTCTGGTCTCACCGCTGCTGCCAGCTCCCACCGTCCCCGTCACTCACCACGGCCCTCTCCGGCTTCCTCCATGCTGCAGGCCTCGCAGCAGAGCTCCCATTGGGGCTCTGCATCTTCGGCCTCCTCGGCTCCACCCCAAGGTGCATGCGCGGCCGACGTGCTCAGATTTAAAGGGCCAAGCGTGGGAACACCGATGGGGGCACAGATTGATTACATCACTTGAAAGCACTATATATAGCGAGGCCCTGTCCCCAGGACCTCACCTTGGCAATCGGGTCAACACCGTGGTGTAGTAAGCTTGCCTATCTTGTGTTCCAAGTGTCTCCTTGTTCCAGCATCTCCTAGTTCCTGAGTCTCCATGTGTTCCTGTATCCTTACTCAGGTAGTACCTCCTCAGACTGATCTCTGGTACTGACCTCGACCTGTCTGACTACTCTCTTGTCTGCTGCCTGGAACTGACTACTGCCTGCCTCACCATTCTCTTATCTGCTGCCTGGAACTGACCACTGCCTGCCTGACTATTCTCTTGTCTGCTGCCTGGAACTGACCACTGCCTGCCTGACCATTCTCTTCATCTACTGCCTGGAACTGAACTCGCCTGCCTTGACAACGCTCGGACTGATCTTGGTATTTGACCCCTGCTTTGGCTGACCACTTCTGGACTGATACTCTGGCTCTGACCCTTGTGCTTCACTCGGACAGTCTCTTCTGGCCTACTGTGGCTACCAGACCAACCTGCTTGGAATCCACCCATGGCCTTCACCTGACTAGACCCGCAGGTGCTGCCTGCCTCGACCGGAGAACCTTCCTGAACTGTTACCTCCCTGAGGTCTCCGGAGCTTCCAGTTCAGGTCTGGTCCATCCTCTCTGCATCAGCTGCGCACCCTTGCTAGTGGTGGGCACATCCCTCTGCTACCTCTCCAGGAGACCATCCGAGGCCCACCTAAGTCCAGGTGGTCCGGGAACCCAAGGGTTCAACCTGCGGAAACCCCGGACTGTTATTGAAGAAGCTCCAGCTAGCCTCTGTCTCCTCTTGTGCTCCGCCTCCTGGTGACAGGCGCTCTCTGGGTCCAACCAGAGGGCCCTACCAATCCTATACCAGGCCAAGGGTTCACCTCCAGCGCAACAGTTTTTCCAAATTGAAATTGATAAAAAATCTCTTACACTGGACAATGAGTCAGACAAGATTGACAAATTTGGCTTTACTTTCAATTGAACATGACTATGAAAAGGAAGTAAATGTTGGTGATACTATCGATCAATTTGCAGAGATTATGGCTTGAAAGCAGAGGCTGATTGTTGAGTCTGTATTGTGTGCTTTTGTATAAAGTAAAATGCAATAATACTTGTTCACAATAGTCCTGCATTTGGAGAATTATATGGAAAAGGCTAGAGTTTGGGAATTAATATTATAAAAACAAAACAATTCAGTAAATTTGTGTTTAAGATTCTTGCTCTGGATGGATGTATTGTACCTTTATTTGTACTGTTACTGTTCTGGGAGCACTAGGGAGCGATTCCAATTCCAGGGAGATGTGTGCCCTTGGAACATGTCGCGACTGCAGAGAGGAACTCCGTGGAACCTCTGTGGCAAGCAAGACATGTCCAAGCATGGGAGAAGCAGGCTAGCCACTGAGCCCTAACCTCTTCCAAACCTGCACACACCAGTAGAGACCCAACAATGCAATCCTGGTCTCTGGGGTAGCCCTCTGGCCACTCGATAGCCCTTTTGGACCTGCCACTAGGGAGCGACAGATGCGGCAGGACGAACAGAGGTCAAGGACAGACGAAGGTACTGGAACTAGGAACAAGACGGGACCTCAGACTTGGACTAGGCTCGAAGATTTGAACAAGATGAGGTTACTTGGAACTTGGAACTCAGATGAAACGAGGATGCTAGGAACTTGGAACTTGGAGCTCAGACGCAAGATGCTCAGGCGTGGAGGGAAATCAGACGTAGACTGAGGAGAGGATTACGGTTACTCGGTCGAGGACTCTTGGATCTTGGAAGGACTCAGACGAGGACTTGGAACTTGGAACTCGAATTAGAAGCGACAAGGATTCTTGGAACTTGGAACTTGGACAAGACTACTTAGAACTTCGAAGGGACGAGGACAAGGACTCAGGATACTCGGAGACTTAGACAGGCACTGCCCTTCAGGACGCCCTGCAGAGCCGACGTGGGCTGGTCACGGACCACCCTGTCCTACTGCGCATGCCCTACACAACCTGAAGAGGCTGGTTACGGACCACGTGGAGAGTGGAACATGCACAGGACTGAGGCTCAGGATGAAGGAGGAATCCTGGCAGTGCTCAAAGACAGATCTAACCGGAAGAGGGCTCCAGCCACCAGACATGGACAACTGATCGATACAGATTTACTCCAGGAAAGGTCAGCTGGAGAATAGGTCCAGAGCGAGGCAAAGCTGGACCTGGAGGTAGGGACTGATGGTACTTCAGGATCAGGGCTGGACAAAGGACATCAGGATCGAGACGCAGAACTTGGAACTCGGAACCTCAAGATCGGGACTTGGAACATCAGGACTGGAACATAAGACATCAGATACAAGAGGACACCAGTATCTCGGGACATCACGATATCAAGGTATCTGGACATCTATGGCATCTGCACATCAGGGACCGCTAGAAAGGAGGACCACAGGGACATCAGGAACATGAAGGACAAAGACATCAGAGGACGGGGATGTCTGGACATCCGGAGACAAGGAGACATCTGGACATCCAGAGATAAGGAGACATCTGAACATCTGGAGACAAGGACAGCTGGATATCTGGAGACAAGGAGATGGGATCTGACGAGAGACCAGATCATGGAACGAAGAAGAAGACGGAGGTTCAGGAACTACAGATGAAGACAAGGAGTACCAATGAAGAACAGAGTGCCTTGAAGAAGTGAAGAAGGATCACGGAGGACTCCTGGAATGAAGAGCTGGAACTCAAGATCCAGGAGCAGTCCAACTCCATGACCAACTCCTTGCGAAGGCAACGATAAAATGAAGGAAGGCTCTCTTTATAGGACTGAAGAGAAAACTCCTTGGAATGTCAGCAGGAGGAGCCCAGGAGGACTGCTCACTTCTGGCTCTTTAAATGAAGAGAGGAGGTGCGGCCGAGCACCTAGGAAGGGGCAGAACCTTGGAGAGCAACGTCCTGCTGTGAAGGAGGAGGCAGGCCCTGATGAGAGCAGCTCCATGCCACGAAGAAAGAAGCTTGATGGCGGCTCCCTGCCGCAAAAAGAGGCATTCCAGGTTGGCCTCCAGACCGCAGAAGAGATGACGGTGGTGGCCTCCTGGCCACGGGAAGGACAGCGCTGACGGCGGCCTCCAAGCCACAGAAAGAAGAAACTTTGGCAGCGGCCTAGCTGCAAGGAAGAAGCAGGAGGAGTACCAGGCTGCGAAGCCAAGCCCTAGCATTGGCGGCAGTCTCCATGGCTGCAGAAGGGAAGCTGGAAGCGGTGGCATCCGGTTTCAGGGGTGCTGGATCAAAGACAGCCTCTGGGCCGCAGGGAGGAAAGCAGCAGCAACTCCCTGGCTTTAAAAGCAGAGCGGTGGTGGCTCTGACCGCCGTGGAAGATGGCCGGTGGCCTCCAGGCCAAGAAGAGGGTAGCATCGGTGGCCTCCAGGCCACGGAGAAGCAAAGGCAATGTTGGGGGCGGCTGGCCTGTTGCGGACCCTTGGGAGGTACCCTTGGGAGGTACCCGTAATGGAGAAGGTTTTCATGGGTAATGATTCAGATGGACTGAATCAAATCACGGTGAACCTAGAAGATGTGGTAGGCCTGATTGACAAACTGAAGAGTAGTAAATCACCTGGACCGGATGGTATACACCTCAGAGTTCTGAAGGAACTAAAAAATGAAATTTCAGACCTATTAGTAAAAATTTGTAACTTATCATTAAAATCATCCATTGTACCTGAAGACTGGAGGATAGCAAATGTAACCCCAATATTTAAAAAGGGCTCCAGGGGCGATCCAGGAAACTACAGACCGGTTAGCCTGACTTCAGTGCCAGGAAAAATAGTGGAAAGTGTTCTAAACATCAAAATCACAGAACATATAGAAAGACATGGTTTAATGGAACAAAGTCAGCATGGCTGTACCCAGGGCAAGTCTTGCCTCACAAATCTGCTTCACTTTTTGAAGGAGTTAATAAACATGTGGATAAAGGTGAACCGGTAGATATAGTATACTTGGATTTTCAGAAGGCGTTTGACAAAGTTCCTCATGAGAGGCTTCTAGGAAAAGTAAAAAGTCATGGGTTAGGTGGTGATGTCCTTTCGTGGATTGTAAACTGGCTAAAAGACAGGAAACAGAGAGTAGGATTAAATGGGCAATTTTCTCAGTGGAAGGGAGTGGACAGTGGAGTGCCTCAGGGATCTGTATTGGGACCCTTACTGTTCAATATATTTATAAATGATCTGGAAAGAAATACGACGAGTGAGATAATCAAATTTGCAGATGACACAAAATTGTTCAGAGTAGTTAAATCACAAGCAGATTGTGATAAATTGCAGGAAGACCTTGTGAGACTGGAAAATTGGGCATCCAAATGGCAGATGAAATTTAATGTGGATAAGTGCAAGGTGATGCATATAGGGAAAAATAACCCATGCTATAATTACACGATGTTGGGTTCCATATTAGGTGCTACAACCCAAGAAAGAGATCTAGGTGTCATAGTGGATAACACATTGAAATCGTCGGTTCAGTGTGCTGCGGCAGTCAAAAAAAGCAAACAGAATGTTGGGAATTATTAGAAAAGGAATGATGAATAAAACGGAAAATGTCATAATGCCTCTGTATCGCTCCATGGTGAGACCGCACCTTGAATACTGTGTACAATTCTGGTCGCCGCATCTCAAAAAAGATATAATTGCGATGGAGAAGGTACAGAGAAGGGCTACCTCCTCTATGAGGAAAGACTAAAGAGGTTAGGACTTTTTAGCTTGCAGAAGAGACGACTGAGGGGGGATATGATAGAGGTGTTTAAAATCATGAGAGGTCTAGAACGGGTAGATGTGAATCGGTTATTTACTCTTTCGGATAGTAGAAAGACTAGGGGACACTCCATGAAGTTAGTATGGGGCACATTTAAAACTAATCGGAGAAAGTTCTTTTTTACTCAACGCACAATTAAACTCTGGAATTTGTTGCCAGAGAATGTGGTTCGTGCAGTTAGTTGCCAGAGAATGTGGTTCGTGCAGTTAGTATAGCTGTGTTTAAAAAAGGATTGGATAAGTTCTTGGAGGAGAAGGCCATTACCTGCTATTAAGTTCACTTAGAGAATAGCCACTGCCATTAGCAATGGTTACATGGACTAGACTTAGTTTTTGGGTACTTGCCAGGTTCTTATGGCCTGGATTGGCCACTGTTGGAAACAGGATGCTGGGCTTGATGGACCCTTGGTCTGACCCAGTATGGCATTTTCTTATGTTCTTATGTTCTTATGACTGCGGCGGCAGCGGTGGTAAAGTCGGCTGTGGCCTCCAGGCCGCATAGGAGGTGAGAGGCTGCTTGTGGCCTAGCCGCAAGCAGCATTGTAAGAGTTACTGGCTTTAAATAAAAGGTTTGAATATAAATGACTTGCATTTTTCTTATTTCCAATTTGCAACAGTTCTATACTTAATGTAGTATTTAAAAATCCACTTTGAATCAGGGCATTACATTGTACAGATTAGATTTAAGCCTCTTGTTGTTCTTTTTGCTTGGATTGTAAACTACCTTATTGTGATGTTTTTGAATTGTTTGTGTTTAATAAAAAGTGAATGTTAAATATCTACTTCCAAACATATTTTTCTGTGTGTATCATTTTTAAAATTATACATTTGGGGGGTGCCAAAGGAAGTATCTGTGCTGGGTACAAATACTTTAGGTACACCACTGTCTCCCATGAGTATATGTAAATCAATATTTCTATGCACTACTGGGAGCTGATGGTCAATCTCATGCCCCCAAATTTATTTATTTGTTTCAAATTAATTATTTATTTTAAATTATTTATGAATCACCTAACTGATAAAAATCTTTCTAGGCAATGTTTAACATATTATAAAACAAAATCTTAACATTTTCCAAAATACATAATCACATTACTACATAATAAAATTCCAACTCAGACAGACATGTTTCCCATTAACCAAGTTTTAGCACTTTTTGAAATTTCAGAAGCTCTCTTTCTTCCCTTAAGTTCAATAGGAGATCATTCCATGACTTCAGAACAGATAAAGAAAAAGATCTATTCCATAGGCATACATGTCATAAGATTTTAAATGCTGGAATTTGTAGGAGCTATGTATTTGATGAACAGAAATTTCAATTTGATTCATGCCACTGCAAACGGTTTTCCATCTGTTTTGCCCCAATGCCTCATATACTCTTAAAGGCCATCCTTAAAATATTAAATTTACATCTCTCAGTGACTGGAAGCCAATGGAGTTCCAGGAAAAATAGACCTGCTGGGGTCCTCCTCAGGTTTCTCGTCACTAACCTGGCCATCATATTTTGAATCACCTGCAACTTCCTCATAGATTTTAAAGGAAGTCCCAAAAATAACACATCACAGTAGTTGATATGTGAGAGAACCAGTGCGTATGCTACACATTTCAATGCCTCAAGATCTAAAAAAGGTCTAATAAATCTCAGCATCTTGACTTTGCAATAGGCATTTCTAATTACCTGTGAAAGAGTTTTTCCATACTAGGGCCGGATTTTAAAAGGGTTACGCGCACTGGGCCTATTTTAAAAAGGCCCGGCGACGTGCATAAATCCCTGGGACGTGTGTAAGTCCCGGGGCTTTACAAAAGGGGTGGTCCAGGAGCGGGGCCGGGCTGGAGGCCTCCGACAGAGTGGCCATTGCTGCTTTGTCGGAGGATCGCGTGCCGGCAGCCAGTCGGCGCATACAACTTGCGCCTGCCCGGAGGCAGGCACAAAAGTTAAGACAAAGAACAGGGTGGGGGTTAGAGTAGGGCTAGGGGGGGAAAGGTTAGGGGAAGGGGTGGGAAGGTCGGTTAGGGGGAAGGGAAGTTCACTTCCAGGCCACTCCGATTTTGGAGTGGCTTGGGAGGGAACGGGGGAAGGCAGCGCGGCTTGGCGCACGCAAGGTGCATAATTGTGTACCCCCTTGCGCGCGCCAGGTAGCACGCGCACATGTTGGCCACGTGCGCTTCTTTTAAAATCTACCCCTAACTGTTGAATCAAGTGTCACGCACAATGACCTTAATTCTTTTTCAGGAGTGACCTCTACCCCTTTTAATATTAATGCTTTATCTAATTCAGACTGTCCCAGATATAGTACCTCAGTTTTGGCAGCATTTATTACTAGGCCAACAGATCTCAGCCAAGTTTTGACTATAGTAATACATTGTACTAAATTTTTATAACTTAATTCTAGGTCAAGACCCAAAGGAGCCAATATTTGCAAGTCATCGGCATAGATGTAAGGTTTAACGCCAAAATTTCTAATATTTCCACCCAGTGCACTCAAAAGGATATTTTAAAAAATGGGTGAGAATGATGAGCCCTAAGGTACACTGTACTTGATCTCACATGGTTCTAATATTTTTCCTTGAAAAGAAACCAATTGTTTCCTTCCAGACAAAAATTTCTCTAACCACTTTAAAACACAGCCCTTCAATCCAATTACTTCACATCTTTCAACAGTAAAACATGTTCCACTAAATCAAAGGTACTGGTCAAATCCAAACATACCATGGGGTAGATTTTAAAAGAAGCGCGTGCGGCCTACATGTGCGCGCTACCCGGTGCGCATACATGTACGCCCGATTTTAAAACATGCGTGCGCAGGCGTGCCATGTTATAAAACCGGGGGTCGGCGCGCAAGGGCGTGCACAATTATGCACCTTGCGAGCTCCGAGCTGCGATGCCTTCCCCCGTTCCCGCCCTCCTAACCTGACCTTCCCACCCCTTCCCCTAATCTTTCCCCCACCTAGCCCTAGTCTAACCCCCCCTGTCCTTTGTCTTACCTTTTGCGCCTGCCAGCAGGCTGCCAGCATACAATCCTTCGACACATCGGCAATGGCTGCTCTGTCAGAGGCCTCTATCCCTGCCCCTTTTGTAAAACCCCCAGGATTTACACGCATGGTTGGTGCCGGCCATCCATTGCTCCTACCGTGTGACAGGGGCCGACCAATGGCACCGGTAGCCCCTGTGACATAGTAAGGTCAAAGGCTATCAGCACCATTTTGAATACTGGCAGCCGAGGGTGTGAGTGCAGGAGATGGCTCCCGGACCCCCCGCTGGACCACCAGGGAGTTTTGGTAAGTCTTGGGGGGGTCAGGAGGGTGGGGGGTTGTAGTTAATTCAATTTTAGCCGGGAAATGAACAAGAATTAATGCATGAACGTATCGGGGGCCCCCTTGCCGAATCCAACGTATCTGCCCCCCGACAAAAACGAATCCCGAATGCAACGTATGGCGTCCCTCTGCACATCCCTAGTAGATGCATCATCAGCACTTGGCACTGTAGTTTGCAGAAATGGCAGTTCCATTTCTGCTCTTCCTTCCAGCACCGATGTTTTTTCCACTTGGATGCCTTTTCTCTATGCAGATGCTTCCTCCCCTCGTCTATGCCATTGCTTGATCCACCATTGATGCTTGAACTCTTCTCTTCCCTTATTTACACTCCAACATTCCACAGCACTATTCATATTGGTTCCCCAGTGGGCAATGGATGGCTTCAGACTTGGTTTTCTCACTTTTTTCCCCCTTTATTTTGCAGGTGGGAGCTTCATCAACACTTGTCATTGCAGTTTGCAGAAATTAAGGTTATGCTCCTGCTCTTTCTTCCTTTACAGACACTTCACCAACTAAGATGCCTCTTCTCTACATGGATGCTTCTCCCATTTGCTTCTAGTACCTGCAGACAATAAAAACTTTTAGATGTACCAGACATTTGAAAATTGTGAGACTGCTAAGGAGTCAGATTGTTACAGTGCCCAGGAAATGCTAGTTCAGTTGAAAGCTACTTCCCTTTATTTCTATCACAGTTAATATTAGTTTGATATGATTAGATGAAGCCCTAATAGTACCCTCTGTTTTCTCTAGCAACAGAAGAAGGCTAATAGGTATAGTTTCAAAGAGTTATGAAAGGTAGGCTACACAGGTTAAGGAAATAGGAGGATTTGGTAGCTGGAAGCCCTGTAGCTAGGAATGTGATTGGTAGCCAGTGGAGTTCTTTTACACCCATTCTAAAAGAACTCCACTGGCTACCAATCACATTTTGAATACAGTTTAAAACACTTACATTAATACATAAAACATTATATAATTAAAAATTGAATGGCTCAATGCCGCTCTACATTTCCACACACCACAAAGAAATCTGCGTTCATCAAATAATGTCTCCAAAATTGGCGCACCTAAACACAATAAGAGAGCGAGCTCTTTCTTATGCAGGTCCAAAAATATGGAACTCTATAACAATAGATTTGAGAGCTGAGGCAAATCCATTGATTTTTAAAAAGAACTTAAAAACCTGGCTATTTCAGCAAGCTTTTCCTGATTGAATAATACCATTCATTTACTTTACTATCTAATTTTACTGAGTATTTTACGTCTATTGTATTTTATTTCTAATATATTAACTATGTTGTATTTTCTTTATTTAGCTTTTATGTAATGTATTTTATTGTACTATTTTATTTTTTAATTTTGTAAACTGATATGCCGTATTTCTCAAATACCGGTATATAAAAACAATCAAATAAATAAATAAATAGGAAACATATGTGCTGTACACTTACTGTATTCTGTCTCTGTATATTATGTAATTGTTTTTGCTTACCTGCTTACTATTTAAAAAATAAACTCAAAGGGGGTCATTTTTTATAGCTTTCGCACGCGAAAAGGGACTTTTCACATGCGATAGCTAGATCGGGGCGGAGTCGGGGCTGAGTCGGCACCGGAAGGGAAGGATTCAGGGCGGCACCAGGGCAGATGCGGCAAAGACATTGCTGATGGCGAAAAGGTAAGGCCCCTTATTGCTGCCAGTAACACATCCAATACACTACCTTTCACGGTGGTGCTTTCGTAGGCCCGCCCCCTGCTTCGCCCCCACCCCTCGGTACCCGCGTGATTCACTAAGGTCTGCAATTTTAGAAAATCCAGGCCAAAGCAAGGTACAATTAAAATTAATTAACAATTTGTAAAAAAAGAAAAATTAATTGGGAAAAAAAACTCCTAAACAATAAAAACAATTTACTGAGTGAACTAGCATTAAAGAAAGACAATTGAACACTACCCAAGGACTATGCATGGTCTGTAAAACAATGTCATTTAGCAACAGCATCAAAGGCCTTACTGAAGTCCTGCTAGGCAACATTTATTGCACTTCTTTCATCCACTACTTTTGTCACCTCATTAAAGAACTCAACCATGTTCCTCTTCAAGATCTTCATTTTGCGAAACCATGTTGTCTGTGTCAAGCTGCAGCACTATCTTTTTCTTTAGTATTGTTTCCATAGTTGTGCCACTACTTATGTTAAACTAACAGGAATGTAGCTGTCCATATCCTCCTTGTTCACACTTTTGTCTGGTGAGATTACATTCTCTCTCCTTCAATCTCTTAGAACCTCATCTTTCTTCGAGGGAAAGTTAAACAGAGTTCCAAGGAGTGTAGTCAGCATATTCTTGAGCTCTTTTGTTAACCTGGGAGACTACCATCAGGTCCTGTTACATTATCCACTCTCAATTGTGCTCCCCTCCTCTGTAAATGAGTTTGTGATAATTCTACATGTATTCATGCCATTTCTTGCCTTAGATCTATCATCTTCAGTTCCTATTAAATACTGAACAAAATAATTTGTTTAAAATGTCTGTCTTCTGCTGCTTGTCTTCTTTGCAAATCCCTCTTTCTACCTTTATCTTGTCGATTTTCCCTTCGATTTTTCATATCTCTCATATATTCTTTAAAGTTTTATCTCCCTCTTCTCTTCAGTTTGGGCCTTTTCTCATCCAAATGCCATCCCTGTCTCCTTTTGTTTATCCTAATAATTCTGCTTCTTTTCTTGTGCCACTGGGGGTGGGGGGTTGTATTTTTAAAGAATCAACAAACATGAGGTTGTAGATTTTTATTGGACCAACTTAATCCATCCGTGAGTAGCTTTCAAGAGTTACCCTCTCTTCATCTCTGTATCCAGAACTCCTTCACTTCCATCTAATGTAAAAGCAGGTAGCTGAAGTTCACATCCAGTAGATTGAAGTCAACTTGCCACCAATCAGGACCTCCCCTTGGCATGCCATCCCTGTGATGTATCTCATCATGTCTGAATCAACCTTCTTCACTGAAAGTCTGAAGGTTTCCATTTACTTAGAAATTCTCGTAGCTTTTCTTTTTGAGGGAAGCCCAGAGATGTTCAACTTCTTCCTGCTGTCTCCTTATCTCCCTGGCTATGATAGTGTTCCTAATATTGGCCTGGATTTATCAAATTGCACTAAATATCGCATGCAATAGGAAAAGGGGCATGTTTTATGGTAATAGGCAGTTTATCAAAATTTCTACTAATACCTGTGTAAAGTGCTAAGTTACTACAAATTGCCATCCTAGCTGTGAGGGGAGGGAGGGAGGGAGAGAGAGAGAAAGAGAGAACCTTACCGTACTGCCTTCATCCTAGGTAGGTATTTATATCTCTATAGGAGGCTCATCTAGTAACTCGAGGTGAGGTTTATGTATTAGTGTAGGGGTTAGGGGCCACTTTGACATTCAAAATGAGACATACAAACAGAACAGTGCTCCTTTGGGAAGATTTGATGACCTTTGGAGTGAGGAAACTCACCCTAAGATGAGATTTGTGCAATGTTCCCTCAACCTAGCTTGATGGACTTTCTACCTGGGTAACACGAGATTTGTGCAATGTTCTCTCAACCTAGCTTGATGGACTCTCTACCTGGGTAACATGAGATTTGTGCAATGTTCTCTCAACCTAGCTTGATGGACTCTCTACTTGGGTAACATCAAGCTAGGTTGAGGGAACATTGCACAAATCTCATCTTTGGGTGAGTTTCCTCACTCCAAAGGTCATCAAATCTTCCCAAGGGAGCACTATTCTGTTTGTACATCTCATTTTGAATGTCAAAGTGGCCCCTAACCCTACACTAATACCTAAATCTCACCTTGAGTTACTAGGTGGGCCTCCTATAGAGATTATAAATACCTACCTATGATGAGGTCCTTATAGTTAGTTAGTTTCTCTCTCTCTTTCTCTCCTTAAGCCATGTGATACAGCTTTGCAAAATTGTGAGCTCAGACACAAATCATACCCCAAACTCTTCCCTTTATTCTGATTTACATTGCACCATGTGTTATGGTGCTTTTGCAGGTGTTAAAGGGGTTTAACGCCTTATAGCAATTTGATAAATGAGCTACTTATCCCCCTGCTCCCCAACATCCTCTTCTGAAGAGATTACAGCCTTGGATGGTCACATCCCAATTCTGATTTTCTGTGAAAAAAAAAGTACACAGAAATTATGCACATTACAGACAGGCAAAGTGTTTATTGCTTTCTTCTGTATTTGGTAGCTCTGTGATATTAGACAAAGAAATTTGTTTTCAAGTGATCTGATGAAAAGTATACTGAATATCTTAAAGGACAACTACCTTGAAATTATTCCAGTGCATAACAGTAAAATGATGGCAGTGCTTCATCAGGAATTAATAAGGAAAGACATTTCCATTCCATGCAATATCAATTATCCTTTCTCCTTTACCACATCCTCTCTAATGCACTGACCAAGTCCCCCTTCCTTCCCTCTTCTCTGGCTCATTTCTCTTTACTGCTCTCAAAATACTTCAAAACTGCTTGTTTGCATTTCTAAATGTATGGATTATCAGGAAACAGCTCTGAAAAACCCCCCAGAAGAAAATCTTTTAGACATCAGTCCTTGACTGAAATTCTTTCAGTTCATTTAGAATGCATTTTAAATTAATTATGTTTAAGAACAGATTAAGAATCATTTTGCACTTCATTCTGGAAAATAGCCATTTCTCCTAATCAGTGGTTCCTTTAGAAACTCAGGATCTATCTTAATTTCCAGTTGTAGTTTACATTGCCACTAAGCCAATCAGAAAACAACTATTGTCTGCATTCTCCAATTAGAATCCTACATATATAACAGCTGATTTTTCTTTATTATTCCATACTTTATGTTAACTTTTTTGTGAATTTAGTGTTTGGGAAAGATGTTAGATTAACAGCAATGTAAATATGGAAAACATAGAACATGATGACAAAGACCATTAAGTCCGTCCATGCTGCCCATCCACATTTCCTGTTCAGCTTTATTGTCCTTTCCACTTCCTTAGACATTCTCTGTGTTTGTCCATGGTTTGTTTGTTGTTGGGGTTTTTTTTTTTTCAATTTTGATACCGCCCTTGTCTCCACCACCTTCACTGAGAGGTTGTTCCATTCATCCACCACCCTTTCTGTAAAGAAATGCTTTTCTTAGATTACTCCTGAGTTTACTCCCTTTCATCCTTAATCCATGACCCCTCATTCTAAAGTCTCTTTCCATTGAAAGCCCTATGCATTTATTCCTTAGAGGCCTGCAAATGTATTTAACTTATTTCCCCTTTCTCTCCTTATATGTTTTATCATGAAGACTATTCACCATTTTAATAGTTCCCTCTGGACTGACTTCATTTGGTTTATATCCTTCTGAAAGTGCGGTCTTCAGAATTGTATTCCAAATGAGGTCTCACCAGAGACTTATTCAGAGACAATATTGCTTGCTTTTTTTTCCTTCTGACTATTCATCCCTTTTGTTTTTGCCTTATTTTCCAGCTTGGCCATCTTAAAGTCATCGTATATAATCACCCCCAGATGCCACTCTTGTTTTGTGCATGGACCTTCACCCTTATACTGTACTGCTCCTTGATTTTTTATAATTTAAATACAACTCTAGAACATTTCTCAAGCTTCACTAGATCCTTCCTCATGTTTTCCACACCTTCCAGTTTGTATATTTTGGCATTATCCACAAAAAGATAAACCTTTCCAGATAGTCCTTCTGCAATATCAGTAACAAAAATGTTGAAGAGAACCCGCAGAGGATGCCTCCTGTTCAGTCACTTTCTAACCTAATCAATTACTTTAGGGCTGATAGCCAGGATGCTCGGTTTGTTTATAAGTCATCTATGCAGAACTATGTCAAAGGTCTTGCTGAAATCCAATTACACTACATCTAGCTTTCTCCCCTGATCTACTGTAACTCATTGGTCACCAAGTCAAAGAAATTGATTAGATTCATCAGGTAAGAACTACCTCTGGTAAAACCATGCTGCCTCAGATCGTGTACTGCATTGGATTTCAGAAACTACACTATTCTCTGCTTAAGCAGCAGTTCCATTAATTTCCTCACCACCGAAGTCAGACTAACCAGCTGGTAGTTCTCAGTAGGGGTGTGCATTCGTTTTGAACTTAAATGTAAAACGCTGCTTTTTTTTTTTTTAACTTAAAAAAGTGATGAGGCGAAAACGATCGGATTTCCAACTTATTCAACATAGCTATGTTGAATACGTTGGAAATCGCGATTGTTGATCCAAAATAAAATTTAAACCCCTCACCTTCCTTAATCCCCCCCAAAGACTTACCACAACTCCCTGGTGATCCAGCGAGGAGTCAGGACGCCATTTCTGAACTCCTTTGCGAGGAGCACGTGACGTTGGCGCCACATCGGAGTGACGCGGCGTCACGTGATTCCCCGCGGGTTCGCTCCGGGACCCTCGTTCGGCCCAAAAGGAACTTTTGGCCAGCTTGGGGGGGCCTTGGGGGGCCTTGGGGGGGCCTCCTGACACCCCCCAAGGGGTCAGGAGGCCCCCCCAAGCTGGCCAAAAGTTCCTTTTGGGTCGAACGAGGGTCCCGGAGCGAACCCGCGAGGAATCACGTGACGTCGGCGCCACTCCGACGTGACGCCGACGTCACGTGCTTCTTGCAAAGGAGTTCAGAAATGGCGTCCTGACCCCGCTGGACCACCAGGGAGTTTTGGTAAGTCTTTGGGGGGGGGGGGGGATTAAGGAGGATGAGGGGTTTAAATTTTTATTTGCACATATGGACATAGACTCAACTTATGGAATTCTCCATATGTCCATATTGACCGCAAATGACCCCCCCTTTCGACTTATGGACTTATGAACATAAACTTTTGCTCTGCACATCCCTAGTTCTCAGACTCCTCCATATTTCTCTTTTGTAAAGAGGAATCACATCTGCCTGCCTCCAGCCCTTTAGATCCACTCCTCCCAACCCTAAAGAAGCATTGAAAAGGTTAAACACAGTAGAGTTGCCACAACTTTTGAATGTTCCCTTAATATTCTTGCATATATCCCATCCGGCCCCATTACTTTAGTTTTGCTAGCACCTTGTGAACACTTTCTGAAAATTGGTTGAGGTCTGTCCTATTTCAAGCTTTTCCTTGGTGAACACTGAAAGCAATATTAGTAAGCAATTCCACTTTATCCTTGTTAGCATCTACAAATTCCCCCCTCGAGGCCATAAAAATATTTGTTGTTCTCATGGGAACAGGAACCCTCCCAAGCTAGCTTGAACACTGACTCTTCCTTCCAGGGCCTGGAGCCTTGGATGATTGTGTGTGTGTGTGTGGGGGGGGGGGGGGAGGAGAGGTGACTCCCAAGGTCCCGAGTAATAAGGATGGTTTCCGTGTCTCCTTTTATTATTTCCCTGGGGCAACCAATATATGTCGGTCCCACAGTGTTCTGTGTGTGCCAAAGAAAGACTGGAGTCACTGGGTTAGTGTCCAAATGAATATTTACTGATGAAAACTGGCACAATCTTAATATACAGAAGCACAATGATTTCTCTTGTCACAATTTCCTCTTCAATCTCTGCAGGAAAGTCAAACACCAGCCAAGGGAATTCCTACCCTCCAGGGCTTGGAAAAATAGGATTCCCAGGTAGGCAGGTTGTCCTTTTGATGGGCATAACCAGTCCACCCTCTCCAATTGGCAAGGATATTTTGTTGCAGTTTCTACACAGAGAGATAAACTCCTCTCTCTCTCCCCAGATTTGGAAGCATCGGATGGCTGACTTCTTGAACAGCAGGCTTTGCCTTTACTCACAGTTTGTTGGATTAGGCTTGGTTATTGTTGCAGACCTTGTTCTTTTCTTTCTTTTGGATCCCTGATTGGAAGAACCCCGAGAGCAAGACTCTTAAAGCTCCCAGCAAGACGGCAGGGCAGTTAGATCTTCTGACCTGGATTTTTAAATTAGGTTTACAAAACTCAGAAAAGCTTTGGGTAGCTCCCAGTGAGTCACTAGACTCTCTTCCTCACCGAGGCTCAAATGGAGGACAGGTTTTTCCTAACCTGCCCAGGCCCAAACCCAGGGTTCCCCATTCCCTGAGCGAGACTCAGAACAGGCTCCAGAGAGGCCCCAATAGCCTAGAGTAAAAGTTCTAAAAAATGATCCAGAAGGGAATAATCCAAACAGACAGGATGTGTACTGGAAAGGAACCCCTCCCAACCCTGGCTGGGATCACCAGGCAAGGCTTGTCTGGCTGACACCGGCTGGACCTATAAAATAACAAAATTCTAGCTCCTCTCTACCTTCTGTACTCAGTAGTAAACCCAAAGGACTGCCTCCCAAGCTGGAGCAAGAGTGCGGTTATATAGTATTACAAGTGGGATGGCCATGGCAAAGCCCGCAGAAGGAAGAGCTGCATTTGCATGGACCTCCCAATTCCATCCTCCTGGGACTAGCTGACATTGTCACTAAATACCCAGGGCTTACTGGTAACCCGAGAAGGGCCCAGGTTACACTTACAATTGTATTTTTGCACTTCTGTCATTAAAATATCTAAAATTTCATCATATCTTTTACCATATTAGCTATTTTTCTTTCATTTGTCCTTTCACTATCCTGACTATTTTCCAAGCTTCTCTTTCTCTTTCTACTATCTCTTGCAGTTTATGAATATAAACCTTTTTCCCTCTCCTTTTCAACCACTTCTTTAGAAAACCACAGTAGCATTTTTATTTACTTTTCTAACAAAAAGGTTTGCTGCCCTTACAACATTTATTTCTTTATTTGTTTGTTTGTTTTTATATACTGATATTCCTAAAAACATCATACCAGTTCACAGAAATTTAAAATTCATAAATAACAACAACAGTAAAAATATCCTCATACAATATCACATACAAAAATACATAAAATACAGGAAAAATAAGAAAATAAAATGAGTCAGATTAATATAAAAATTCATCAGTTAATAAAATAAAATAAGACAGAAAATGGCCTAAAAACTTTTGGGACCTTAAATATCTTATATGCTCACTGAATGCCTGCTGTAATAACCAAGTATTTAAGTTCTTCTTAAATGTCTGAAAATTACTGTCAAGCCTTAAGTCAGATGGTAGGGCATTCCATAATTTGGGTCTGGCCAATGACAGGGCTCTCTCTCTGATGCAATTTAAGTGATCCAGCCTAGGAGATGGCATTGTTAATAAACCTTTATTACTGGGTCGCAAATTTCATTCAGGTGTATGAAAATGGAAAGCAGCACTGAACCATTCTACATTATCGTTAAATTGTGACTTATGAATCAGAGATAAAACCTTAAAATGGATTTGGTAAAAAATGGGCAACCAGTGCAGGTCTTTTAAAACAGGTGTAATATGATCGCACTTCGTGGAGCCTGTTAAAATTCTCGCAGCTGCATTCTGGAGTAATTGTAGGGGTCTGATGGTGGCTAATGGAAGGCCCAACAAGAGGGCATTACAATAGTCTCATTTTGAGAAGATCAAAGCTTGGAGAACTGTTCTAAAATCATTGGGGTACAAGTATGGTTTTAGTTTCTTTAGTATTTGCAGCTTGGACCTGGATACTCCTGACCACTGCCTGCCTCCGACCATTGCCCAGACCTCAGATAAGCTTAACCACTGCCTGCCTCTGACCATTGCCTGGATCTTGGATATGCCTGACTGCCACCTACCTACAACCCTAACTACCAAGGACCTTCTCTTCTCCCATTAGCAGAGACCACACCTAAGTTCTGCAGGCCCCAGCACACAAAGGCTCAACCAGAGGGGATCATGGACTGGTATAGGTGAAGGTCCTGATGGGTCTCTGCTGCATCCACCTGCCTATGGTGGGAGCCTGCAAGGTAGGGGTGTGCATTCGTTTGCAACATATTGGAAATCCGCAACGTATAGGGCCATAAAAGCAAAACGTATCACGATTCCCACGAATACAATGAATCTTCACCGAATTATTTGGCCACATAAGGAGCGAATTTAAACAAAACCCCCACCCTCCTGACCCCCCAAGACTTGACAAAACTCCCTAGTGGTCCAGCGGGGGTCCAGGAGCCATCTACTGCACTCACGCCGTCGGCTGCCAATATTCAAAATGGCGCCGATAGCCCCTGTGACATAGTAAGGGCAAAGGCTATCGGTGCCATTTTGATTACTGGCAGCCAATGACCCAAGTGCAGGAGATCGCTCCCGGACTCCCGCTGGACCACCAGGGTCTTTTGGCAAGTCTTAGGGGACCCTCCTGACCCCCACAAGACTTGTCAAAAGTTCCTAGTGGTCCAGCGGGGGTCCGGGAGCGATCCCCTGCACTCAGGCCATCGGCTGCCAGTATTCAAAATGGCACCGATAGCCTTTGCCCTTAGTATGTCACAGGGGCTACCGGTGCCATTGGTCAGCCCCTGTGACATAGTAAGGGCAAAGGCTATCGGTGCCATTTTGAGTACTGGCAGCCGACGGGCCAGTGCAGGAGATGGCTCCAGGACCCCTGCTGGACCACCAGAGACTTTTGGCATGTCTTGGTGGAGTCAGGAGGGTGGGGGTTGTACTTAATTAAATTTTAGCTTGGAAATGAATAAGAATGGAACGCATGAATGGATCGGGGGTTCCCCCTTTCCGAATGAAACGTATCTGCCCCCCACGAATACGAATACTGAATGTAACATATGCGGTCCCTCTGCACATCCCTACTGCAAGGCTCCTCCCTGCAAGTAGAGTCAATCTTGCCTCAGCCTAAGGGTCCACAGATACAATACAGACAATTCAGGATGTCCAGCTTCTAAATGGCATCACAGTCGAGATATCCCTATGAACATCCAGCAGATTGAAATCATCTATGAATGGCACCTCACCTTTCAAAGCAATTTTGTGAATGTCTTCAATTAAATCTCTATCCATTTCTTGTGCCTGTGAAAGAAGTCTGTATATCACACCAATATAAACAAACATTGTAGTCCCTCTTTCCAGATTTACCCACAGTGCCTCTTCCTTACCTTCTAAGCCCTGTAGTTCTGTTATTTTAATATTATTTTTAATATATAGTGCCACTCTTCCTCTTTTTCTTCCTACCTTCTCCTTCTTGAATCAATTGTAGCCTTGTATGACTATATCCTATAGAAACATAGAAATGACGGCAGAAAAGGACCAAATGGTCCATCAAGTCTGCCCAGCAAGCTTATGGTAGTATCTGCCATGCTGTATAGGCCACCCCCATACTTAGTTTCTCAGACGTAAAAGTTAGGGCCCTTGTTTATTGCTGTCTGAGCCCAATTCCCTGTTATATCTTGCCATTGAAGCAGAGAGCAATGTTAGAGTTGCATTAAAAGTATCAGGCTTATTGGTTACGGGTAGTAACAGCCGCATCAGCAGGTTACCCCCATGTTTATTTGATTCCCCAGTCCATAAAAGTCAGGGTCCTTATTTTTGCTGTCTGAATGCAATTTCCCATTTTCCTCTTTTCCCACTGCTGTTGAAGCAGAGAGTAATGATAGAGTTGCATTAACAGTATAAAGGCTTATTGGTTAAGGGTAGTAATCACCGAACCAGCAAATTACCTCCATGCCCTTTTTTCTTTATTTCCATCCTCTAGCATTTAGGGATCCAAAGTGCTTATCTCATGCCCCTTTGAATTCACTGTTTTTGTCTTCACCACCTCCTCCAGAAGGGCATTCCAGGCATCCACCACCCTCTCCATGAAGAAATATTTCCTGATGATGTTTTTGAGTCATCCTCCCTGGAGCTTCATTTCGTGATCCCTAGTTCTACTGATTTCTTTCCAATGGAAAAGGTTTGTTGATTCTGCATCATTAAAACCTTTCAGGTATCTGAAGGTCTGTATCATTTCTCCCCTCTACCTCCTCTCCTCCAGGGTATATATATTTAGATCCTTCAACCTCGCCTCATAAGTCATTTAATGGAGACCCTACACCATTTTTGACACCCTTCTCTGGACAGCCTCCATCCTATCTCTGTCCCTTTTGAGATATGGTCTCCAGAACTGTCATGTCTCTTGACTGCCACTATATACAAGTCAACTTCATCTACAACTGCCTCTGGATCTGGAACTTTATTTTCCATTCTATGAGCATTAGTGTACATTCTTAGCTATCCAGATATTGCCTTTTTCCCCCAGTTCTCTATGTGTTTAAAGATTTTTTTATCTGAATACTTTTACTTACCTTAGGGCTTTGTCCACCCAGCTCCAATGATCCTAGTTTAAAACCCTCCTCATTAGGCCTGCTAGTCTGTTCTGGAAGATTTGACAGGTAGACTCCATCTCTGCTCAACAGTCCTTGAAACATCATCCCATGATCCAGGAAGCTGAAATGCTCCTATCTGCACCATTTAGACAATCATTTATTCATTTTTAGAATATTGTCTTCCTTGTCTGTGTCTTTATCCTTGACACTGGGAGGAAGGAAGAGAATACCACCTGTGCACCTATCTGCTTTACCCTCTCTCCCAGAGCATTGTAGTCACTTTTGATATGCTTTTTGTGGTATCTAGCAGTATCATTCATGATAATATGAATTAGCAGCATCAGATAGTAGTTAGTAGACTTGATTATTCTCAGAAATCTCTCCATAATGTCTCAGATCTTTGCACTCAGTATCTGTCTGGTCAGCATATGGATACCATTATGGCCTTCAGAAATGAGTTACCAAATTCCACCATCCTTTGATTCCTATCTGCAGTGGATGTTGTGACTACAACTGTGGGGTTTGCAAATTAAGGCTCCTCCTCATCCTGGGATTGTTTCTCTTTCTCCACCTCCAGAGCTGCATACTGGTTCATCAGCTCAAAGGAAATTGGTGTCAGTATTTAGGAAACACAGGCCAACTTTAGCTTAGTCCACATGTACCCACCTACCCAATATCCCTCCCTTTCTTACCTAAAACATACAGACATGCAGCAGACGTAGCGGAAATAAAATGAATTTATACATCAAATACAAAATATTTCTAATACATTATCGATGCATCCTGTGCTAACTCTCCAGGTTCAACCTTAAACACTGTAATGTGTAATATCATCAGGCAGTCAGAATTGCCCTTTTCATCACTTGGTATATCAGCTTGCCTGCCTGGCTACTATTGACCTGCCAGACAGCCTCGGCTGACATGAGGAAAGTGATGCCTGCATTGCTGCTAGGACTTATCATTGCTGTGCATGTGGCCTTTCAGACCGACCCGGCTGCATGCTTGCTTTCATCTTACAGTGTATACAGCCTGCCAGACAGATTTAGTTGTTTTCTTGTATTTCTACTAGAACTGCACAATTGGCTCTTTGCACCTTGCTAGAATGATCCATCTGTTTTTTTGCATTGTTAGTTTGTCATTTTTTTACAACCCTAACACTCGCTGCCAGCTCTGAGTAGAATTGGGCCTTGTGTGCTTGTTAATTAAATCATTGTCATACCCTAAAGTCACGTGCCTAATCTAGGGGCCACATTCTTTCTGCCACAAGCTAGGAAAGCAACACCTTACTTGTCTTAGCTCCTTTCTGCACTGTGGCCTAATTAGCAATGTAAAAGCCTATCTCATTGCATCTTTAAAAGTGCTTAACAAAATGTCTTTTCCTGTGCACATTCTGTCTGTATAATCCAGTTCAATGTAAAATGAGTTTTTACGTTAACTCCAGACCTACTAAAAAAACCAACTTTTAAAATCACTCAATGTACTCTTCTCATTCTAAACTCTCTATCTTTCAACTCCTTGTTGCTCCTCCATATTCTTCTTCAGATGACATCAGACCAAATTATTCTGTATTTTATGGAATAAAAATGATACTTGTGTTCTGTCTTTTTTGCACTTTAAAACCAATTGAACACCATTCAGCACAGGTAAAGCATTGCCTCTCAGATGGATCAGAATAATCTGTTGATGGTATGTTGCTTCTCCAGCACTAAAAGTGGTTGGCAGCAAATCATCCTACTTGATTTTTCTTTTTCCCATCCATTGACTTCTGGTAGCCTTCACAGCCAGTCCAAGATGCTCTCTACTACTTTCTTTCCTGCCAAAACACAAAAGAAAGCCTGTAAATGCAGATGACTTTACCTGATCTAAACAATGAAATGGTAAGCATGTAATTAATTATAGCTAGGAGGATAACTGTTTAACACTTCATTTACTTTTCTTTCCACTCCCTTCCCCTATGCTATTCCACCCCTCACCACCTTATTATTACAGCTTCCAGCCGTAATCCTTGCCTCATGATGCTTGCTCCTCACAAATCTTGTATGACTTGACATAACTCTGAACACTATCTAAACCCCTAATGCCCTACCTTTTTTAGGTGCACTACAACACCACTTGCAAAAGCTGCTACTCTTTAATCAAAAGAATATGTACCAAACATTTTGGGGTCTAGACCTGGTTGTTCAATACTCTTCTTTAAAAACACTGAAAACAGGAATCTGGATAAGATGAACCCAATTCTTGTGCATCAGAAATGTAACCCAACCTTTGCCCAGTTGCAGAAATGCCCTCACATGTAAGATAAGGCAAGTAATGATGTCTGCTACCTCATGCAAGATAACCCAGATACCTTTTCTTACTTGATTAATTTTGGGCCTTATATTCTTAACTTCCTCATGATTGAGAATGTCATAATTCTTTTAGAGATTTCCTTCAGCATGGAGGTGCCTAGGTGGTGGTACAAGCTCTCTCATATACATAGCTGCAAAACAAGCTAATGAGAACACTGCCCTAAACAGCACAACCTCCTAAAAGGTTGCACACATTGCACTAATAGAAGAAAATAGGATAAAGCATAAGCGCTGGCAAGTTAAATGTAAGACATTGATAAGACAGGCTAAGAGAGAATTTGAAAAGAAGTTGGCCATAGAGGCAAAAACTCATAGTAAAAACTTTTTAAAATATATCCGAAGCAGAAAACCTGCGAGGGAATCAGTTAGACCATTAGATGATCAAGGGGTTAAAGGGGCACTTAGAGAAGATAAGGCCATCATGGAAAGATTAAACAATTTCTTTGCTTCAGTGTTTACTGAAGAGGATGTTGGGGAGATAAACATTCTGGAGAAGGTTTTCATGGGTAATAATTCAAATGGACTGAACCAAATCACGGTATCCTAGAAGATGTGGTAGGCCTGATTGACAAAATGAAGAGTAGTAAATCACCTGGACCGGATGGTATACACCCCAGGATTCTAAAAGAACTCAAAAATGAAATTTCTGATCTATTAGTAAAAATTTACAACCTATCATTAAAATCATCCATTGAACGTGAAGACTGGAGGGTGGCTAATGTAACCCCAATATTTAAAAAGGGCACCAGGAGCAATCCGGGAAACTACAGACCAATCAGCCTGACTTCAGTGCCAGGAAAAATAGTGGAAAGTGTTCTAAAGATCAAAATCACGAACATATAGAAAGACATGGTTTAATGGAACAAAGTTAGCATGGTTTTAACCAAGGCAAGTCTTGCCTCACAAATCTACTTCACTTTTTTGAAGGAGTTAATGAACATGTAGATAAAGGTGAACCGGTAGATGTAGTGTATTTGGATTTTCATAAGGCATTTGACAAAGTTCCTCATGAGAGGCTTCTAAGAAAAGTAAAAAGTCATGGGATAGGTGGCGATGTCCTTTCGTGGATTACAAACTGGTTAAAAGACAGGAAACAGAGTAGGATTAAATGGACAATTTTCTCAGTGGAGGGGGGTGGGCAGTGGAGTGCCTCAGGGATCTGTACTGGGACACGTGCTTTTCAATATATTTATAAATGATCTGGAAAGGAATACAATGAGTGAGGTAATCAAATTTGCAGATGATACAAAATTATTCAGGGTAGTTAAATGACATTCAACTTGTGATCCCACTTGTCCAGATCCAGAAAAAGTAATCAATAACCTTGATGAGTGTTTAACAAAAATTACCAACTGGCTAAGGCTAAACAAGCAGAAACTAAACCCACAAAAGTCTGAAGTATTATGGGTTGAAATCGCAAACTCCACTTACTTTGATAATCCTCATTGGTCTAGCCTTTTCAGCCACCAAGTTTGGAACCTATTATTCTGACTAGACTTTAGTCTCACCACTGAATCCAAAGTCTTAGCAGTAACCAGCTTTCTTCACACTACACGAACTATGACATCATCTCCTCTTCTCGATGACTTGGCCTTTGCAGCAGTCATCCAGGACTTTGTGATCTTCCATCTGGACTACTACAACTCACTAAACATTAGAATGCCCATTAGAATGCCCATCAGGTTCTTATGGCCTGGATTGGCCACTGTTGAAAACAGGATGCTGGGCTTGAAGGACCCTTGGTCTGACTCAGTATGGCATGTTCTTATGTTCTTAAACTAAACCAGCAACTGCAAGTCATACAAAATGCCACAGCACAAACTTTGACAAATGTAAAGAAACTTGACAAGATCACACCAACCCTAAAAGCCCTCCACTGGCTCCTGACACTTTATCATAACATATTAAAATCATAACTCTAGCCAATAAGGCACTCACAGGTAATGCACCACTCTAACTCAGCTGCCATATCACCCCTACCTACCCTCCCATCCCTCCACTTGCTGTCTGAAACCCAGCTGGCTGTCCCAACCCTCAAAGGACTATGCCTCATAAGCACTAGGAAGAAGACCTTCTAAGATGCTGCTCAAACCCTCTGGAACTTGTTGCCACCAAGCATCATATGAAACTTGGTGGCAACAAGCCCCACTGATGAACTTACATCCGCACTAACAGAATCTCTGACCAAACTAGATTGCTCCACATCTGCAACTGCCCTGGCCTCATGGAATAACATCACCCAAGACATAGCCAACAAACTATGTCCCCTCACCACCCGCAACCAACACCCTACACATAAAAACAATAAACCCTGGTACACCCCAGAATTACTTCAAATGGAGAAAAACCTCAGACACAGAGAGAGAGAATCTGGCGCAAAAACCCCACACAGCAACACGCTGCCTCATACAAATCGACTCTACACGCTTACCGACTCTCCATTCTGAAAACCAAGCGTGACCACTACGCCGCCAAGATACATGAATACATGTTCAATCCCAAAGCCCTTTTTTCATACGTTGCCACCCTCACCAAATCTGCCCCTCCTCCCATAGCTGACAGTGAAGCCAGCAACAAATGTGAGGAACTAGCTCTCTTTTTCCATAACAAAATAACAAAAATCCTCCTTCGCTTCCCCAACATATCCCACCCCATCCCCCCCACCCACCCCACCAACTCTAATGCACACTAGACTCCATAGACCTCACATCCTCCAAGGAAGTCGAATCCATTCTCAGAAAGATCAAACCCGCCACCCACTCCTCTGATACCATTCCCACCAAAACACTCCTCACCATTCCTAACACTATTGCCAAACCCCTTGCAGATATCATCAACTGTTCCCTCTCCACAGGTGCAGTCCCTGACACCTTCAAGCATGCAGTTGTCAAACCACTGCTAAAAAAAAACCTCCCTAGACCCCAAAGACCCAGCCAACTTTCGCCCCATCTCAAACCTTCCCTTCATTGCAAAAATTATGGAAAAGGTAGTAAATACTCAACTCATGGAATACCTCGAAGACAATGACATCCTACACCCATCTCAATTTGGCTTTTGCAAAAATTGGAGCACAGAAACACTCTTACTCTCGCTCACTGATGCCCTCCTTATTGGCCTAGATCGGGGTCATAGCTACATTATCGCCTTCCTTGATATCTCTGCAGCCTTTGATACGATAAGCCACAATCTCCTCCTTTCACGCCTAACTGACATTGGAATATCTGGCACCGCCCTTCTATGGTTCAAATCATACCTTGAGAATAGAAAATTCTCTGTTAAAATATTAAACTCAGAATCCACACACCTCCCCCTCACCCAAGGAGTCCCCCAAGGCTCCTCCCTCTCCTCCACCCTATTTAACATATACCTCCTGCCCCTGTGCCAACTACTCTCTCAACTCAGTCTCAAATTCTACATCTATGCGGATGATGTACAAATCATCATTCCCATACAAGAATCCATCGCCGCTACGCTAAAACACTGGGAGAAATGCCTCTCCTCCATCAACTCCTTACTCACTAACCTGCACCTCACCCTCAACTCCTCGAAAGCTGAACTACTCCTCATACATAACCACCAAATGCATAAGCTCTCACCAACTAATGACCCTGCCTACAGTTCCTTTGCCTCACAACCTCCAGTAAGAAACTTGGGTGTCCTAATTGATCAACACCTAAACCTAAAAAAACATATCAACTCTGTCTTTAAAGAAGGATTCTACAAGCTCAACATTATAAAAAAACTAAAACCCCTACTTCACACCCACAATCTCAGAACGGTCATCCAAGCCTCCCTCTCATCCAGACTAGACTATTGTAACTCTCTGTATTTAGGCCTCCCCTACTCCACTATCAAACTCTTACAAATGCTCCAGAATGCCACCGCTAGAATCATCATGAATGCACATTTTTTCGATGTAAACCGGGGTGAAGGCACTCTGCTATAATTCGGTATAAAAAAAGACTCTAAATAAATAAATAAATAAGTAATTCCGACCACATTACCCCCCTTCTAAAAGAACTCCACTGGCTCCCCATCCCATCCCGCATCCTATTCAAGACCCTCACTATCATTCACAAATCCATATATAAAAATAATTCATCCTGGCTCAACGAACTCCTTCGCCTCACACACTCCTCCCGCCCAACCAGAGCAAACCTCAAAGGCACTTTGCACATCCCACCTCTCAAAAGCGCCCACCTCACCTCAACCAGGAACCGTGCACTATCAATTGCTGGTCCCAAACATTGGAATGCTCTACCCACTAATCTCCGCCTAGAACCCTGCCCCCTCAAATTTGATTTACTGTTTCATCTATTTGAAATTATGTATGTTTTTATGTACCCCACCCCAAATAGTGGAGGGAGCAGGAAACAAACACTTTTAAATAAATAAACAAACAAATAGATAAATAAATTAATTAATTAATATGAAGTGCTGGAATTTATGAACCAGAAGGGAGCATAAAATTTAATCTTTGGATGGTTCAAATGAAGTAGTGCATAGAAATAATATTAAATTGTTCCTATGACTAGAGAACCGGGTAAAGAAAATACTAAAGTAACAAATGGAGATAAACATGATAGTTGAATATGATATTTCCATTTCTGTACAGATCAGAGAAAAATTCTCAGTGCAGACTTGGTTCTTAGTAAAGGTGCCTGAGTTAGAGAGGGATCTGAAACCCAGGGAAGAGTTTTCTGGGGTGGAGCACACAGTGTCCCTGTAGTTGAGGATGAGGTGACAAACATTAATGATGATCAAGAAATATTAAATCATGCACAAAGGCCCATAAGATCCAATAGATGATGACTGCCAACATATTTACAACAAAATTGTTACATTGAGAAAATAAGACAGTAAAAGAAGTTGGTTACTTTGTATCCCCAGTAACACCTTAAAGGGATTAGCTATGCTGGCAATGGGAAAATGAGATGGATGCACTTTTGAATTCCTGGCTGAGGAGAGCAGGTGGTGCATACCAGTCAGCCCCCATTCCCCAAGGCCAGCTGATTTTAGCTCATTGAGAAGGCCTATGCCATACTGGCCAAGGACGGCAAGGAGGAGAGTTGCTGGAAAGGATTATTTTATGAGGGAATTCGTGATTATCAGGGTGGGGGAGCTCGAGGACCACCAGGGATTAGCGGTGAGATTTAAGGGCTCTAGGACCAATGGGGGAGATTAGGACCACTGGAGGAATCATAGAGAGAGGTTGAAAGGGAATTTAGGATGGAGAACCAGGTTCACCAGAACAGAAAAGAGGAATAGGAGGGCAGAGAGAAAAGGCCCCATTCTCTCTACCCTCTTCCTTACCTCAGTAACCCTCTATCCATATCCTCGAATAGTGTTCAATTCCCAGTTATCCTTCATCCACCAGTGTTTATTGAGCTCTGGTAGGCAAAAAATATCTGAAAATTGAGCACTGGAGGAGGCTAAAGATGAAGGAACAATGGGATACGCAGCAGGAAGAGTGTTTTTGTTTCTGTGTGTGTGAAAGTGTGTGCTTTTAGGGAAAAGTACACACCCAGCCCTGGCCCCTCCCTCTTACAAAGGTCACACACAGCCATTTTGCCTCCTTTCCTCTGCCCCCCCCCCCCCCCACCTCACCACTCCAGAGTTCCACTTCCTTTTCATCTACAAAAAGGCCCAGAGCTATAAAAAAAAAATGTAATCATGCTCAGAAAAGAAACAGAGAACAGTGGACTGGGGGGTAGAGGGTAGGGGGGGAGATAGAAGAAATGTAGGAGGGGATCTGAGTTTGCCTAGTCATATGAAAATTTAGACGGCCAGTGAGTGGTCTATTGCATCAGGCTGCATAAAGTGGCCATGGTTACACTTCTAATAGCACTGGGCTTCCAAGAAGGCTGGGGAAATTAACATGAAGCAGCCATGATGACAACCCTTAAAGTAGCAATACAGCAACACTGAACTTCCAAGATGGCTGGGATAATCTGCACAGAGCAGCCAAAGTTATAACCTTAATATCGTTGAACATGCTTGGGAGAAATATAGAGGGCAATGATGGAAACAGGGTTGAGAAGTTGGAGGCGGGAGAGTTGCCATTTATATAAATGGAATCCTGGCATTCTTCTTCCTGATTTTCTTCACCTGTACAACTACAAACTGAATGTCTTTGAAAACAAACAGCATCTATGGAGTTAATTATGGTACTGCTGTTCACTCTGAAATTCTATTAGCCTGAAGAGGTCTCCCTAACAGGAGACTGGGACTGATAGAAGCCCTGTCCAATTAGGGGCCTGCTGCCCACACCAACAGACCAATGAGAGGCAGACACCTTGTGTGGTAAGCCAAGTAGAATTTACTGCCTGCAGCCATAGAGAATTGTCAGGAAGCCAGAGAAGAAACCAGCCATGGAGAGGAGAGGAAGGGTATTCCAGGATAGACTGAGATATAGTATGGAGGAGCAATAGTTTTTTTGTGCCAGTGTGGAGTGAATTAAGCAGTGGCATCATAGCAGCCTGAGTAAGGAAAATAAATTGAAGGAGATTGGAGTCTTATATTTGGAGAGAGGGAGAGGGAGCACAGTGTCTGATTGTGTGAAACAGCAATGGAACAGAGGTAAAGTTTTTCTGCAATTCAAGAACAGAGGCCCCAGTAGGGACAGCAAATTCTTTGCCAGCTATTCTGAAAGGGCTAAAGAGGGAACATTGAGACCTGGACATAGTATCCAACAGAACAACACCTAGAAGAACACATCCTGCTGCGAAGTTCCTGGAGGCATGAGTAAGGCTGAACTTGTCATTTCAGTTTACATACTCATAGAAAGAAATCCTTCCAGGGCAAAATACACTGCCCTCCCTGCCAAGTACACTGAATGGAAAGTTGGAGCATGCTGCTTAGCAATGACCTCATTTTACTGACCAGGATTTGCAGAAACTACTCTGGATGTGAGTGAGATAATAGGTCTCAAGTGGTGCATCATTGATACTTATGTGGAAAGTCAGGGAGTGACTGGGACTGAGAAAGATTTCCTGTTTGCATATCCATACCGTTTTTCAATGCATGCTATAATTTCCCATATACTTTTTGGGGAAATATCCTTTCCCACCCCCCACCCCCTCATTTTGTTCTCTTTTGCACGTCCTTTATTTTATCTCTAACCTACATTATTTCTTGTTGTAACCCTTGGGTGAGTTGGCTCCCATAGAAGATAGGAAGAGAGATGGATCCTATCTCCAGCCAGTTCTCCATGGATAGCTTTTCAGTTCTGAGGACCAGGGCTCTCTGTGGGGGGGAAGTATAGTTTCAAGGCCCTTTTGCAATACCAAAATGTACAGCCCGTTTCCTGTTCTTGTATACAGCACAGATAGACTCCACAGCCTACAGTATCAAAAACACACTGAGAATCAATGTGGTTTCCAACTTCTTTACTGATAGATATTTATTTATTTATAACATTTATTAATCGCTTTCCAATTAATGTAATAAAATATTTCCAAAGCGATAGTTGATTAAATGACTGAAGAATATTTACAGCACACAGATCAATTTCAAATAAAGTCACTGAACAATAAGGCAGAAGAGAGATTAATAAATTTGTGACCTCATTTCTCTAATAAAGCCTCTGAATTTCTTTGGAAGCCAATTCCTTAACACTTGTTCTCCTTTTCTTGTCAGTTACTCGGAGTGAAGATAGTTCAATCCTCCCTCCACTCCCAAATTGATCACACATCTTCTCCCCACTGTAGAATGGTTAGAATGCAGTCCCAGTTATTTATCAGAACTTAAGTCCCAATTCTCAAACCTTTCCTGAACCCTTATTAAATATTTTAGATCTCTTAATTACAGTACTAATGGACACTCTCCTATCAAGTAATGCACATTTGAGTCAGCAGCAAACAGTTCTTCAATACCTTCAGCTCCTTTCCTCTGGCAATGGATGGACAGGAATCCAATTTTCCTCTAATTAAGCCTCCACTTCTCAGGCTTTTTCTAAGTAAAAGATGCCTCTCCTCCCCACTAGATTGGAAACTGATTCCCTGGTACCACGGTCACTCAGTTCCAGGTGGAACAAACATAGACTGACTCAAAAAGGGGAAAAAAGTCAAACAAAAGACAGAAGGGTGGAAAAACTTCCTTGCCCCAAAAATGAGGAGATAGTACAAAAGAGAGATAATTTAAAGTTGATACCTCTCTGTATCAGGTCACTCATAAGTCTAACCCCTGGAGGATTGATAAAACTCTGCAGAATCTTCCCCATTCTCTTCCCTGGACTATATTGGAGGAAGTGAACTACAACATACTGATGCAATTAATAGCAGTGGCTATTCTCTAAGTAAACTTGACTAATAACAGTTAATGGACCTTTCCTCCAAGAACTTATCCAAACCTTTTTTGAACCCAGCTACACTAACTGCACTAACCACATCCTCTGGCAACAAATTCCAAAGCTTAATTGTGCATTGAGTGAAAAATAATTTTCTCTGATTAGTCTTAAATGTGCTTCTTGCTAACTTCATGGAATGCCCCCTACTCCTTCTATTATCCTAAAGTATAAATAACCGATTCACATCTACTCGTTCAAGACCTCTCGTGATCTTAAAGACCTCTATCATATCCCCCCTCAGCCGTCTCTTCTCCAAGCTGAACAGCCCTAACCTCTTCAGCCTTTCCTCATAGGGGAGCTGTTCCATCCCCTTTATCATTTTGGTTGCCCTTCTCTGTACCTTCTCCATCACAACTAACCCACAAATTAGGGGGTTGTACTAACCAGAATAACCTGAGCCAGTTGTCTTAGTACATGTGGGTACAAATGACATAGGAAAGTGACAGAAGTGAGGTTCTGGAATCCAAATTTAGGGTTTTAGGTAGAAATTTGAAATCCAGGGTAGCATTCTCAGAAATGCTCCCTGTCCTTGTGCTGGACCCCAGAGGCAGGCAGAGCTTCAGAATCTCAATGCAGGGATGAGATGGTGGTACAGAGAAGAGAGTTTTAGGTTTGTTAGGAACTGGGTTTCATTTTGGGGAAGGGAGGGGGGCCTTTTCTGAAAGGATGGCCTCCACCTTAACCAGAATGGAATCAGGCTGCTGGCACTATCCTTTAAAAAGGAGATAGAGCAGCTTTTAAACTAGATGATGGGGAAAAGCTGAAAGTCACTCAGAAGCATATCGTGTAGAATATCTTTGAAGGATGCTAAGAGAACAGTGAAAATAGGGCATTCCAGTAGAGAGGTTGCAATAAATGCCAAAGTGGACCAGGAGTCTTTAAATAAAGTGCAAGAAGATTCCAAATTACCCCTGTCAACAGATGAGCACATTGCTAATAAAAACAAAAAAACATACTTTGAAATGTCTAAAAAATAAGATGAGAGAGTTAGAGTGTATAACACTGAATGAAGAGGTAGATATAATTGGCATCTCAGAAACCTGGTAGAAGGAGGATAATCAAGGACACACTGGGATACCAGGGTACAAATTGTATCAAAATGATAGGATTGATCAAATTGGTGGAGGGGGTGGCACAATACGAAGAGAACGTTGACTCAAACAGGATAAAAGTTTTTCAGGAAACAAAATGCAATGTTGAATCTTTATGGGTAGAAATTCCAGGTGAAAAGGGGCGTAAAATAGTATTGGGGTTATATTACTATCTACCTGGCCAGAATGAACTGACAGATAATGACATGCTAAAAGAAACTAGGGAGGCTAACAAAATTAGCAGCAATATAATTGACTGAGTGAATCTTACATCAGGACATTCTAGAGAGGAAATGTTCCTAGATGAAATAAATGACTGCTTCATGAGGAAGCTGGTTCAAAAACCAACAAGAGGTAAACAATTTTAGACCAAGTCATTAGTGGAACACAGGATTTGGTACACGAGTAACAATGTTGAAGCCACTTAGCAATAGTGATCACAACTAGGGATGAGAATCGTGTGATCGATTGTCTTAACGATCGATTTTGGCTGGGGGGGGAGGGAAATCTGATCGTCATGTTTTTTTTTGTTAAAAAATCGTCAAATCGTAAATCAGCGGGAAAACCGGCACACCAAAACAACCCTAAAACCCACCCCGACCCTTTAAAACAAATCCCCCACCCTCCCGAACCCTCCCAAAATGTTTTAAATTACCTGGGGTCCAGTGGGGGGGTCCCGGCACAATCTCCCGCTCTCGGGCCACGGCTGCGTTAATAGAAATGGTGCCGGTGGCCCTTTGCCCTTATCATATCACAGGGCAAAGGTAGCGCCGGCGCCATTTTGGTTCCTGTCACCTGACGTCACGAGTGCAGGAGATCGCTCCCGGACCCCCGCTGGACCCCCAGGGACTTTTGGCCAGCTTGGAGGAGCCTCCTGACCCCCACAAGACTTGCCAAAAGTCCAGCGGGGGTTCAGGAGTGACCTCCTGCACTCGGGCCATATTGCCAATATTCAAAATGGCACGGCACTACTTTTGCCCTCACTATGTCATACGGGACCCCCCCACTGGACCCCAGGTAATTTAAAACATTTTGGGGGGTTCAGGAGGGTGGGGGATTTGTTTTAAAGGGTCGGGGTGGGTTTTAGGGTTGTTTTGGTGTGCCGGGTTTCCCGCCCTCCCCCTCCCCCGATTTACGATTTTTTGACGATAAATCGGGGGAATTACTATTGTATCGTGGCTCTAACAATTTTTGACGATTTTAAAATATATCTGACGATTGTTTTAAATCATCAAAAAATGATTCACATCCCTAATCACAACATTACCAGACTTGACCTAATAACTGGAGAGAGCGCAGTAACGAAATCTACTGCAAAAGCATTTAACTTTCAAAAAGGTGACTATGATAAAATGAAGAACAAGGTTAGTAAAAAACTGAAAAGAACAACCTGCAATGGTTAAGAATTCAGCTCAGGCATGGATGTTGTTTAAAAATACTGGCTTGGAAGTCGAGACCAGATGTATTCTATGATTAGAAAAGTTGAGAGGAAGGCGAAACAACTACCGGCATGGTTAAAAAGTGAGGTGAGAGAGGCTATAATATCTACAAGAACATCTTTCAGGAACTGGAAAAGGGATATGAATGAAGAAAACAGGAAATAGCATAAGCATTGGCAAGTCAGATGCAAAGCATTGATAAGGAAGGCAAAGAGAGAATTTGAAAAGAAGCTTGCCGTGGAAGCAAACACTCATAATAAAAACGTTTTAAGGTATATTTATTTATTTATTTATTTTATTTACATTCTTTTAATATACCGATGCTCAAGACCAGGTCTTATCGTAATGGTTTACAATAAACTAGGGGGTAAACCAGTTAACACTGAAAGCGAAAGTTACATTACAACAGGGAATGTGGAACAAGGCTGTTAGAAAAAAAGGGATAGATTAACAATTTCTAACTGGAGAGCAGTGCATGTAAGCAGAGAGTAATTGCTTACATGGTAAGAATTATATACAATTCACCCAGTGGAGTCGATTAGGCAAGTTATATGAGAGCGCAGTTAGCAGAAAAACAGTTCCTTTGTGCGGCGGAAAGAGGACGCAACCGTGGGGTGTTGGTCCGTGTGGAAAGCCTACAAGGGAGTCAATTGGACCGTCTGGAAAGCCTAGGCAGATCGCCTTGCTTCTCTAGCGTAGTTCCTGAGTTGCCGTGTTCCTGATCCTGAGTTCCAGCCTTCGTTCCAGTGTGTTCGTGATCCTAAGTTCAAGCCTTAGTTCCTAGGGATGTGAATCGGTACCAGACTCATTTCCGGTACCGATTTTGGGTAAAAACCACAGGAAATCTTTGTTCCCGTGATTCTTACCCATTTTAATCGGCTGTATCGTGCCGAAAAAAAACCCACCCCGACCCTTTAAATTTAATCCTTTTGCATACCCCCAGCCCCCCCCCCCCCCCCCCCCCCCAATTTTTAAAGTACCTGGTGGTCCAGCAGGGGTCTCGGGAGCAATCTCCCTCGCTCGGGCCGTCGGCTGCCACTAATCAAAATGGTGCTGATGCCCCTTTGCCCTTAGCATGTGACAGAGTATCCATGCCATTGGCCAGCCCCTGTCACAGAAAAACGATTCACATCCCTATTAGTTCCTGTTTGTTCCTGATCCTGAGTTCCAGCCTTTGTTCCTGTCTGTTACTGATCCTGAGTTCCACCTTTCTTCTCTGGCCCTGCTTTAGTTCTTTTGCCTTGCTCCTCAGACAGACTTTGGCCTGACCCTTGGACTGGACCCAACTACAACTTCGCCGCCAGCCTCTGACCCTTGGAACAGACCCGACTATTATTTCACCGCCTGCCTCTGACCCTTGGACTGGACTAGTCTTCTACTGTTGTCCACTGTGGCTCTTGGACTGGAGATTTATTGCTCCTTGTCTCGCTCCTCACCTAGCCACTCCCAGGATCATCCATGCAGAGGCCCACCTAAGACCATCTGGCCCCGGCACCCAAGAGCTCAACCTGCGGGGAACATGGGCTGGTATAGTTGAAGCCCCTGTTTGCCTCTGCTTCCCGTCTGGCCTCACCTCCTGATGGTGGGGACCTGTGGGGATCCTCCCTCTCAAGTAGCATTAACCCCACCTCAGGCCAAGGGTCCACCTCTGCAACACTATTAGAAATTTGTAAACTATCATTAACATCGTCTTTGATATCTGAAGACTGAAGGGATCCCAATGTAACACCAATTTTTATAAAGGGATCAAGGGGTGATCCAGGAAACTATAGACCAGTGAGTCTGACATCTGTGCCTGGAAAAATAGTAGAAATTATCATAAAGAACAAAATTGCTTAACACATAGTTTAATGGGACAAAGCCTACGTGGATTAGGCAAGGGACGTCTTGCCTCACAAATTTGCTAAGTAAACATGTAGATAAAAGTGAGCCAGTTAATATAGTGTACCTGGATTTCCAGAAAATACTTGAAATGGTCCCTCCAGAGAGACTTCATAGGAAATTAAAAAGCATGGGATGGGAGCAGTGTCCTATTATGGAGGATTGCCAACTGGTTTAAAGATAGAAACAGGAGTGGTGCTGAGTGATTGGAGAAGAGCGGTGGTGGTCCCGCTTCACAAGAGTGGAAACAGAGAAGAGGCTGGTAACTACAGACCGGTTAGCCTCACCTCGAAGGTGGGAAAAGTAATGGAATCGCTTTTAAAAGAAGGAATAGTGAACTATCTACAGTCGGAAGAATTGCTGGACCAGAGGCAGCATGGATTCACCAGGGGAAGATCCTGTCAGACAAATCTGATAGACTTTTTTGACTGGGTAACCAAGGAATTGGATCAAGGAAGAGCACTCGATGTCATCTACTTGGACTTTAGCAAAGCATTTGATACGTCTCCACACAGGAGACTGGTGAATAAAATAAGAAGCTTAGGAGTGAGTGCCAATGTAGTGGCCTGGATTGCAAACTGCTTGACGGACAGAACTTGCTCTGAAGAGAGAGCAGTGTTGAGAGGAGTGCCGCAAGGGTCTGTGTTGGGACCAGTCCTGTTCAATATCTTTGTGAGAGACATTGCAGATGGGATAGAAGGTAAGGTTTGTCTTTTTGTGGATGACACTAAGATCTGCAACAGAGTGGACATGGCTGAAGGAGTGGAGAGAATGAGATGGGATTTAAGGAAACTGGAAGAGTGGTCGAAGATATGGCAGCTGAGATTCAATGCCAAGAAGTTCAGAGTCATGCATATGGGGTGTGGAAATCCAAATGAACTGTATTTGATGGGGTGAGAAGGGCTGATGTGCATGGGGCAGGAGAGAGACCTTGGGGTGATAGTGTCTAATAATCTGAAGTCGGTGAAACAATGTGACAAAGCGATAGCTAAAGCCAGAAGAATGCTGGGCTGCATAGAGAGAGGGATATCGAGTAAGAAAAGGGAAGTGATTATCCCCTTGTACAGGTCCTTGGTGAGGCCTCACCTGGAGTACTGTGTTCAGTTCTGGAGACCGTATCTCCGAAGGGACAGAGACAGGATGGAGGCGGTCCAGAGAAGAGCAACCAAAAAGGTGGAGGGTCTTCATCAAATGACTTATGAGGAGAGATTGAAGAATCTAAATATGTGCACCCTGGAGGACAGGAGGAGCAGGGGTAATATGATACAGACTTTCAGATACTTGAAAGTCTGTATCATAAAGGTTTTAATGATCCAAAGATAACGACAAACATAGAAACATAGAAACATAGAAATGACGGCAGAAGAAGACCAAACGGCCCATCCAGTCTGCCCAGCAAGCTACGCAGTTTATCCATTTTTTTTTTATCTTCCCCCCCACCCCTTTTTTTCTCCCCCTCCCCCGTCACTATTGGCTTCCAGCACCCTCCGGCCCCAATTCCCTTCCACCCCTCCACCAATGCAGAGAGCAGTGCCGTATCCGCATCCCAATGAACATCCAGCTCAATCAGGGGTAGCAACTGCCGCAATAAACGGCCACACCCCTGCCCCATACTCTTACCCACCTCTGTTTTGCTTGTTTGTTTTTTGTTTTTTTGGAGATGGCAGCCCTCCAACCTTCCGCTCCGTGAAGGTGGAACACAAACCACTGGCATCCCGCTCCGTGAATGCCTCTGTGGCTACTGCCGCTCCGTGCAGTATTTTGCTGCCTGAAGGTGGAACAACTACTGGCCACTGGCATCCCGCTCCGTGAATGCCTCTGTGGCTACTGCCGCTCCGTGCAGTGTTTTACCACCTCCTCTATATTTATGCCCACTAGACTTGATGGATCCACAGTGTTTATCCCACGCCCCTTTGAAGTCTTTCACAGTTTTAGACTTCACCACTTCCTCCGGAAGGGCATTCCAGGCATCCACCACCCTTTCCGTGAAGAAATACTTCCTGACATTGGTTCTTAGTCTTCCTCCCCGGAGCCTCAGCTCGTGACCTCTGGTTCTGCTGATTTTTTTCCGTCTGAAAAGGTTTGTCGTTGTCTTTGGATCATTAAAGTTTTTCAAGTATCTGAAAGTCTGAATCATATCACCCCTGCTCCTCCTTTCCTCCAGGGTGTACATATTTAGATTCTTCAATCTCTCCTCGTACGTCATCCGATGAAGATCCTCCACCTTCTTGGTTGCCCTTCTCTGTACCGCTTCCATCTTGTCTTTGTCTCTTTGTAGATACGGTCTCCAGAACTGAACACAGTACTCCAGGTGAGGCCTCACCAAGGACCTGTACAAGGGAATAATCACTTCCCTTTTCTTACTCGATATTCCTCTCTCTATGCAGCCCAGCATTCTTCTGGCTTTTGCTATCGCCTTGTCACATTGTTTCGCAGACTTCATATCATTAGACACTATCACCCCAAGGTCCCTCTCCTGCTCTGTGCACATCAGCCTTTCCCCCCCCATCGAATACAGTTCATTCGGATTTCCACTCCCCATATGCATGACTTTGCACTTCTTGGCATTGAATCTCAGCTGCCATATCTTCGACCACTCTTCCAGTTTCCTTAAATCCCGTCTCATTCTCTCCACTCCTTCTGGCGTGTCCACTCTGTTGCAGATCTTAGTGTCATCCGCAAAAAGACAAACCTTACCTTCTATCCCGTCCGCAATGTCGCTCACAAAGATATTGAACAGGACCGGTCCCAAAACCGATCCTTGTGGTACACCACTTAAAACCGCTCTCTCTTCAGAGAAAGTTCCGTTTACCATCACACATTGTCTTCTGTCCGTCAACCAATTTGCAATCCAGGTCACCACCTCGGCCCTCACTCCTAAGCTTCTCATTTTATTCACCAGTCTCCTGTGCGGAACCGTATCAAAAGCTTTGCTGAAATCCAAATAGATGACATCGAGCGCTCTTCCTTGATCCAATTCCTTGGTTACCCAGTCAAAAAAGTCAATCAGATTTGTCTGACAGGATCTTCCCCTGGTGAATCCATGTTGCCTCTGGTCCATTAATTCTCCTGACTATAGATAGTTCACTATTCTCTCTTTCAGCAGTGACTCCATTACTTTTCCCACCACCGAAGTGAGGCTAACCGGTCTGTAGTTGCCAGCCTCCTCCCTGTTCCCACTCTTGTGAAGCGGGACCACCACCGCTCTTCTCCAATCTTTTCCTTTGCAAAAAAAATCAGCAGAACCAGGGATCACGATTTAAAACTCCATGGAGGAAGACTCAGAACCAATGTCAGGAAGTATTTCTTCATGGAGAGGGTGGTGGATGCCTGGAACGCCCTTCTGGAGGAAGTGGTGAAGACCAAAACTGTGAATGATTTCAAAGGGGCGTGGGATAAATACTGTGGATCAATAAAGTCTAGAGGATGTGAATGAAGAGAAGAGGCATGGGGGTGGCTTGCGGGAATGATGGTTACTACCTGGAGATGAATATCCTTATTCAATAAACATACACACAGTTAATGCGACTCCAACATTGCTCTGTGCTTCAACAGCAAGAGGAAATGTGGAAAAAAGGATTTGCATCCACATAAAAGCAGGAGAGTAGCTTGCTTGTTACGGCGGTTACTACCCCAAACCAAAAATGCCAGATACTTCACTTTCAATGCATATCCAGCATAGCTGTCTGCTTCAACTGCAGGGGGAATAAAGAAAAGACGTTTTATATTCAGACATCTAAAAACAAGGACTGAATTACATAGTCTGGGTAAAACAAATAAGCATGGGTGTAGCTTGCTTGTTACGGTGGTTACTACCCCAAATCAAGCCAGATACTTCACTTAGAATACATATCCAGCACAGCCCACTGCTTCAACGGCAGGGGGAATGAAAGGAGGATTTATATTCAAACAACCAACAAAGACTGAATTCACAGGCTGGATAAACAAGCGTGGGAGAAGCTGGCTTATTTCAGCGGTTACTACCCCAAACCAATTAGCTGGATACTTTACTCAGATGCAGCTCCAGCACTGCTATCTACGATGGTGGGGGTGGAAGGGAAATAGAACCAAAAAAGTTATTTAAAGGGACAAGAGTAACAGAAAAGTATGATGAAAAAAAGTGTGAAAGCTTGCTGGGCAGACTGGATGGACCATTTGGTCTTCTTCTGCCATCATTTCTATGTTTCTATATGTCTACCCTTGATTTAAGCATACACAGGGATGTCCCAATCCTCTGTGAAAAGTTCCCACAAGGGTCTTACAATGGAAGCCTCCAAAATTTGAGCCAAAAGCAACAGAAGTAGGTCAGACTGACAGGATGATGCTCAAAGGATAAAAACAAACAACCCTTCATGAATAAGTTATCAAAACCAAACAGGGGACAGAGAGCTCCTGCCTTCAAGAAATCCAACTAAAAATTCCAAAACCTAAGATGGTGCCTGGTGGTCATCTGGATCCAATGACCACCAGATGGTATAGTTCAAAATTAAGATGCAAGAAATGAAGGTTCATTCTAATGTGAGGGTCCTAGACTTCAGGAAAACTAACTTTCTTAAAATGAGGGAGTCACTGCACCATCTCAGTCTCCCACATGGGGGATCAAAATCCAAAGTCACACTAGAGCAGTGCTGCACTTCAATAAATATCACCAAAAACACAAAGTGCAGAAAGAATGTTCAATCCTGAGAATTATTCCGATGTTAGTCAAGTGAAAATTTTATTGGTAAAAATGCGGCAACTCCACTGTCTTATACAACGCTCATTTTAAAGGCGTCCCCCGACACGGTCCCGTGTTTCGCCTCGGGCTGCATCGGGAGGGTACGCCACCAGGAGTTCAAAGTAGAAACTGTAAACAAATGTATATACATCAGGACACAGTAAAATGGGCTTATAGCCGAATGTTAATAACATATCACAAGTATACAGGGGTCCATAACATACCTGACTGAAGGACGCACTTACATCTGGCAGGGAGCGCACTTCCCCTAAGCTTTGACAGGTATTTAAACCCAGCAGAAGGCGCCAAAACTACAGGTGAACAGATCACATGGGTCCAGGGAACCAACCCCATTGGTTCCTGCTCCTGTAGTGCACCTAGCAGTCACACCAGCAACCAAACATACTTAACATTGATTAGGTGAATAAAAACCACTCAATTTCGCGGTTCAGACCCTTAGGAGAAACTGTATCCAAAAGGAATATCCACCTCTGTTCAATATGGCCCAGTTGTTCAGCATAGTTACCACCCCGGGGCGATCGAGGAATCACCTCAAGGACAGAGTAGACCAAGTCTGAAATGGTATGAGATTTCTGTACCCAGTGCTCGACCAGGGGTTCAGTTTCCCGAGTATGGCGGATATTGGAGCAATGTTCTATCATGCGTGTTTTTATCATGTGGGAGGTCTTTCCCACATATAAAAGTGCGCATGGGCAAGTAATGACAATACATAACCCCAGAGGTGGTGCAATCAGAATATGACTTTAACAGAAAAGATTTCCATGTAACCGGATGGATAAAAACAGGAGTAGAAGTAGTGTGACAACACATGGCACAGTGCCCGCATGGGTGATGTCCAAGTACGGGGCTAGGATCGCGGGAAATAGGCAAATCTGTATGGATAAGTTTATCTCGTAGATTTCTACCTCTCCGATAGGTGAACCGGAGAGGACCTGGAAACAGGGTATTTAAAGACAAGGCATGCCAGTGTCTGCGAATAATCGTAGTGATATGACGGCTAAGGGTTGAGAAGGGTAATATGCAGTTATTCACCACCTCCTCAGACCGAGTATGTGAAAGGAACAGTAAGTCACGATTGGTGAACAAAGCTCGTTTCATAGCAGTCTTAACCACCTGCAAGGGATACCCTCTAGATAGAAATCTGGATGTCATGGTATTAGCTTGTTCAATAAACTCACCCCTGGTGGAGCATAGCCTGCGTAGCCTAAAAAACTGGCCAGTGGGAATGTTCCTTCTTAAAGTGCGGGGGTGACAGCTTTGAAAGGACAGAAGTGTATTCCTGTCGGTCTCCTTCCGGTAGATGGTAGTCGAAAACCGACGGTCATCTACCGAAATGAGAATGTCCAGGAATGCTATCTGAGACCTGTGTAAACAAAAATTAAATTGGAGGTTTGGGTTACATGCGTTGAGCCAGTCAGCAAACATAAAAAATTGAATATCCGTCCAGTGCCATATCAAGAAGATATCATCAATATATCTTAACCATGTTCCTATGAACTGAAAACCACTAGAGGGATATACAAAGGACTCCTCAAACTCAGCAACGAAGAGACAGGCCAAACTGGGCGCCATTGTGGCACCCATTGCCGTCCCCTTTATTTGGAGATAGAACATGTCATGAAAACGAAAATAATTTTTTGTAAGAGCCAGGCGGGCAAGTGTAACTAATAGGGAAGTAGGAACCCGTGGGGTACCCACACGGGTGTTTAAGACATTTTCAATAATTCTGAGGGCATCAGACTGAGGGATGTTAGTGTACAGGGAAACAATGTCTAGAGTCACAAAAAAGAAAGGAGAATGTGGAACTGGAATGGTATCCAAAATGGAGATAAAATGGGCGGAGTCTCGAATGTACGATCGAATTTGAGACACAAATGGTTTTAAAAAAAGGTCCACGAACTGTGACAAGGGTTCCAAAAGCGAGCCGATGCCCGCAACGATAGGACGGCCTGGAGGGTTGTGTAAGCATTTGTGAACCTTTGGTAAAGTATAGAATACCGGTGTAATGGGGAATTCAGGAAGTAAAAACTTAGCCTCCCGCGATGTTAAGCTCCTGCTATCTACTGCCTGCTCAATCACACTTTTAATTTGCTGATAAAGCTGAGGCGTAGGGTCTTCTGACAGGGGAAGATAAAAAGAGTTATCATGAAGTTGACGAAACACTTCTGTCATATAACTATCCCTATCTTGAATGACAATTCCACCCCCTTTGTCGGCTGGTTTTATTATGATTGAAGAGTCATTCTGCAACGAAGTAACCGCCCGGTACTCAGCCTTGGAAAGATTAAAGTGAATATAATGATGCTTCTGTACCCAGTGCTGGTCGAGCACTGGGTACAGAAATCTCATACCATTTCAGACTTGGTCTACTCTGTCCTTGAGGTGATTCCTCGATCGCCCCGGGGTGGTAACTATGCTGAACAACTGGGCCTTATTGAACAGAGGTGGATATTCCTTTTGGATACAGTTTCTCCTAAGGGTCTGAACCGCGAAATTGAGTGGTTTTTATTCACCTAATCAATGTTAAGTATGTTTGGTTGCTGGTGTGACTGCTAGGTGCGCTACAGGAGCAGGAACCAATGGGGTTGGTTCCCTGGACCCATATGATCTGTTCACCTGTAGTTTTGGCGCCTTCTGCTGGGTTTAAATACCTGTCAATGCTTAGGGGAAGTGCGCTCCCTGCCAGATGTACGTGCATCTGTATACTTGTATACTTGTATACTGTATACTGTATACCTATATACTTTGATATGCTATTAACATTCGGCTATAAGCCCATTGTACTGTGTCCTGATGTATATACATTTGTTTACAGTTTCTACTTTGAACTCCTGGTGGCGTACCCTCCCGATGCAGCCCGAGGCGAAACACAGGACCGTGTCGGGGGACGCCTTTAAAATGAGCGTTGTATAAGACAGTGGAGTTGCCGCATTTTTACCAATAAAATTTTCACTTGACTAACATCGGAATAATTCTCAGGATGGATCAAAATCCAACCCACTATTTACTAAATTTCTCTGAACCTCCCCAACAAGTTAGCACATTCCTTCTGGTAAGGAAACTAAGGATTCTTAACACCATGAAATGAATTTATTGTATTTATGTATTAGCTGAATCAAATAAATTTGAATTTTGACAATATCATGCATTCAGTGCTGTTGTACTAAACTGTAGGCAGGAAGGGGCTATGGGGCCCTGAGAGTGTGTTATAAGGATTAAAATAGCAATAGTTGCATCTGAGATGGTGTGGAATGGAGGCCTTGAAAGAAAGTCTCTACATAAGAACATAAGAAGTTGCCATACTGGGTCAGACCGAGGCTCCATCAAGCCCAACATCCTGTTTCCAACAGTGGCCAATTTGGGATACAAGTACTTGGCAAGTACCCAAACATTAAATAGATCTCATACTACTAATTCCGGTAATAAGCAGTGGCTATTCCCTAAGTCATCTTCCTATGGGAATTTGTCCAAACTATATTATTAACCCAGCTAAGCTAACTGCCTTAACCTTATCTTCCAGTAATGAACTCCAAAGCTTAATTTTAGATTAAGTGAAAAAGAGTTTTCACCAATTTGTTTTAAATATACACTTGCTAACTCCATGGAGTACCCCTGGTCTTATTATCTAAATGATTAAACAACAGTTTCACATTTATCCATTCTAGTCCTCTCATGATTTTGTAGACTCCATCATATTCCCCCTTAGTTCTCTCTGTTTTCCAAGCTGAACAACCTTAACTTCTTTAGCTTTTCCTCATGAAGCCATTCTATCCCTTTTATCATTTTGGTTGCTCTTCTCTGTACCTTCTCCAATGTAATTATTAGGGATGTGAATCGGGCTTTAGACGATTGAAAATATCGTCGATATTTTCAAAATCGTCAGAAATCGGGGGCTCCCCCAAAACGATAGGAAAACCCCACAATATTGATCGTGGGGGTTCCCTTATCATTTTGGGGGAGGGTAGGAAAAACGGCACACAAAAGTAACCCCTAAACCCCACCCCGACCCTTTAAAACTAACCCCTTAGCTTCCCCCACCCTCCCTACGCCCCCCAAAACCTTTTACAGGTACCTGGTGGTCCAGTGGGGGTCCCGGGAGCGATCTCCCACTCCGGGCCGTCTTCCCGCTCCTGGGCCGTCGGCTGCCACTAATCAAAATGGCGCCAATGGCCCTTTGCCCTTACCATGTGACAGGGTATCCATGCCATTGGCCGGACCCTGTCACATGGTAGGAGCATTGGATGGCCGGCGCTATCTTGTGCTCCTACCATGTGACAGGGGCTGACCAATGGCACCGATAGCCCCTGTGACATAGTAAAGGCAAAGGCTATCGGCGCCATTTTGATTACTGGCAGCCGATGGCCCGAGTGCAGGAGATTGCTCCCGGACCCCCGATGGACCACCAGGGGCTTTTGGCAAGTGTTGGGGGACCCTCCTGACCCCCACAAAACTTGCCAAAAGTCCAGCAGGGGTCCTGGAGCGACCTCCTGCACTCGGACCGTCGGCTGCCAGTATTCAAAATGGCGCCAATAGCCTTTGTCCTTACTATGTCACAGGGGCTACCGGTGCCATTGGTCAGCCCCTGTCACATGGTAGGAGCACAAGATGGCGCTGGCCATCTAGTGCTCCTACCATGTGACAGGGTCCGGCCAATGGCACGGATACCCTGCCACATGGTAAGGGCAAAGGGCCATCGGCGCCATTTTAATTAGTGGCAGCCGACGGCCCGGGAGCGGGAGGACGGCCTAGAGCAGGACATCGCTCCCGGGACCCCCACTGGACCACCAGGTACCTGTAAAAAGTTTTTTTTGGGGGGTTGGGAGGGTGGGGGAAGATAAGGGGTTAGTTTTAAAGGGTCGGGGTGGATTTTTTGCTTATCGGCTCGGGCACAGCCGATAAACAAAACTGCGATCGGGCCCGATGCAAAAAAACCCACATGTGAATCGGAACCGGAATCCGAACCAATTCCAGTTCCGATTCACATCTCTAGTAATTATATCTTTTTTGAGTTGCAGCAACCAGAACTGAACACACTACTCAAGATTTAGTCTCACCAAGAAGTGATACAGAGGCATTGCTTAAAACTCTGTTTGCCTTTTTAACCATCGCAGCACACTGAGCTGACAATTTCAATGTATTGACCAGTATGATGCCTAAATCTTTTTCCTGGGTGGTAACTCCTAACAAGAAACCTAAAATCGTGTAACTACAGCATGGGTTATTTTTCCCTATATGCATCACCTTGAACTTGTCCTTGTTAAATTTTATCTGCCATTTGGGACATTCGATCTTCCAGTCTTGCAAGGTCCTCCTGTAATTTATCATTATCCACTTGTGATTTACCTACTCTGAATAATTTTGTGTCATCTGCAAATTTGATCACCTCACTTGTAATTCCCCTTTCCAAATCATTTATAAATACTGTATATTAAAAAGCGCTGATCCAAGTACAGATCTCTTAGGCACTCATTCCACTCTTTATCACTGTCCATTGAGAAAACTGACCATTTAATCCTATTTTGTTTCCTATCCTTTAAACAGTTTGTAATTCACAATAGTACATTGCCTCCTATCCCATGACTTTTTAATTTTCTTAGAAGCCTCTCATGGTTACTTTGTCAAACCCCTTCTGAAAATCCAAATACACTGGTGCTGCCTTGGAGGAAGAAGGTCTCATGATTGGAGAGCATCAACCGGGTGCAGCAGGAAAGGAGTCTGTAGCAAGGACCTGCTCTCCAGGTGATGCATTGTCCTTTTACACCGAAGCTATCTCCCCAAGGCCTACTGCCCAGGAGGGAAGGGTTAGGTCGGCCGTCATAGTTGGCGATTCGATTATTAGGAATGTAGATAGCTGGGTGGCTGGTGGGCGTGAGGATCGCCTGGTAACATGCCTACCTGGTGCGAAGGTGGCGGACCTCACGCGTCACCTAGATAGGATTTTAGACAGTGCTGGTGAGGAGCCGGCTGTCATCGTACATGTGGGCACCAACAACATAGGAAAATGTGGGAGAGAGGTTCTGGAAGCCAAATTTAGGCTCTTAGGTAGAAAGATTAAATCCAGAACCTCCAGGGTTGCATTCTCTGAAATGCTCCCTGTTCCACGCGCAGTTCACCAGAGGCAGGCAGAGCTCTAGAGTCTCAATGTGTGGATGAGACGATGGTGCAAGGAAGAGGGATTCAGTTTTGTACGGAACTGGGGAACCTTTTGGGGAAGGGGGAGTCTCTTCCGAAGGTATGGGCTCCACCTTAACCAGGGTGGATCCAGACTGCTGGCGCTAACCTTTAAAAAGGAGATAGAGCAGCTTTTAAACTAAAACAAAGGGGAAAGCTGACAGTCGCTCAGCAGCACATGGTTAGGAGAGAGCTATCTTCAAAGGATACTAATGATGCATTAGAATTAGAGCATCCCGACAGTGAGGTTCCAATAATAAGAAAAGTAGTCCAAGTGTCTGTTACTAAAAACTTACCTGAGCTAAAAAATTCTAACTTATCCCTATCAATTAAAAAGCAGAGTGAAAATACAATCAAAAAACAAACTTTGAAATGTTTGTATGCTAATGCCAGAAGTCTAAGAAGTAAGATGGGAGAATTAGAATGTATAGCAGTGAATGATGACATAGACTTAATTGGCATCTCAGAGACATGGTGGAAGGAGGACAACCAATGGGACAGTGCTATACCGGGGTACAAATTATATCACAATGACAGAGAGGAGCACCTGGGAGGCGGTGTGGTACTTTATGTCTGGGATAGCACAGAGTCCAACAGGATAAACATCCTGCATGAGACTAAATGCACAATTGAATCTTTATTAGGGATGTGAATCGTATTTTTAAAGATGGCCCACGCCATCTTTAAAAAAGGCGTGGGCCATCCAGTGCTCCTACCATGTGACAGGGGCTGGCCAATGGCATGGATACCCAGTCACATGGTAAGGGCAAAGGGCCATTGGCGCCATTTTTATTAGTGGCAGCTGAAGGCCCGAGCATGGGAGATCGCTCCCGGGACCACCACTGGACCATCAGGTAATTTAACATGTTTTGGGGGGGGGGGGGGTTGGGAGGGTGGGGGAAGCTAAGGGATCTGTTTTGAAGTGTCAGGGTGGGTTTTTTGTTTATCGGCTCGGGTACAGCCGATAAAAAAAACACGATTGGCCGACGAAAAATAATTCACGATGTGAATCAGAACCGGAATCGGAACTGATTCCGGTTCCGATTCACATCTCTAATTTTTATGGGTAGAAATTCCATGTGTGTCGGGGAAGACTATAGTGTTAGGAGTATACTACCGTCTACCTGGTCAAGATGGTGCGACTGACAGTGAAATGCTAAGAGAAATTAGGGAAGCTAACCAAATTGGTAGTTCAGTAATAATGGGAGACTACAATTACCCCAGTATTGACTGGGTAAATGTATTATTGGAACACGCTAGAGAGATAAAGTTCCTGGATGGAATAAATGATACCTTTATGGAGCAATTGGTTCAGGAACCGACAAGAGAGGGAGCAATTTTAGATCTAATTCTCAGTGGAGCACAGGATTTAGTGAGAGAGGTAACGGTGGTGGGGCCACTTGGCAATAGTGATCATAATTTGATCAAATTTGAATTAATGACTGGAAGGGGGACAGTAAGCAAATCCACGGCTCTTGTGCTAAACTTTCAAACGGTAAACTTTGAAAAAATGAGAAAAATTGTTAGAAAAAACTGAAAGGAGCAGCTACAAAAGTAAAAAAGTGTGCAAGAGGTGTGGTCATTGTTAAAAAATACCATCCTAGAAGCACAGTCCAGATGTATTCCACACATTAAGAAAGGTGGAAAGAAGGCAAAACGATTACGGGCATTGTTAAAGGGGGAGATGAAAGAAGCTATTTTAGCCAAAAGATCTTCATTCAAAAATTGGAAGAAGGATCCAACAGAAGAAAATAGGATAATGCATAAATGTTGGCAAGTTAAATGTAAGACATTGATAAGACAGGCTAAGAGAGAATTTGAAATGAAGTTGGCCCTAAAGGCAAAAACTCACAGTAAAAAGTTTTTAAAATATATCTGAAGCAGAAAGCCTCTGAGGGAATCAGTTGGACCGTTAGATGATCAAGGAGTTAAAGGGGCACTTAAAGAAGATAAGGCCATCGTGGAAAGATTAAATGATTTCTTTACTTCGGTATGTACTGGAGAGGATGTTGGGGAGGTACCCGTTCTGGAGAATGTTTTCATGGGTAATGATTCAGATGGACTGAACCAAATCACGGTGAACCTAGAAGATGTGGTAGACCTGATTGACAAACTGAAGAGTAGTAAATCACCTGGACCAGATGGTATACACCCCCGAGTTCTGAAGGAACAAAAAAAATGAAATTTCAGTCCTATTAGTTAAAATGTGTAACCTATCATTAAAATCATCCATTGTACCTGAAGACTGGAGGATAGCAAATGTAACCCCAATATTTAAAAAGGGCTCCAGGGGCGATCCGGGAAACTACATACTGGTTAGCCTGACTTCAGTGCCAGGAAAAATAGTGGAAAGTGTTCTAAACATCAAAATCACAGAACATATAGAAAGACATGATTTAATGGAACAGTCAGCATGGCTTTACCCAAGGCAAGTCTTGCCTCACAAATCTTCACTTTTTTGAAGGAGTTAATAAACATGTGGATAAAGGTGAACCGGTAGATGTAGTATACTTGGATTTTCAGAAAGTGTTTGACAAAGTTCCTCCTGAGAGGCTTCTAGGAAAAGTAAAAAGTCATGGTATAGGTGTTGATGTCCTGTCGTGGATTGCAAACTGTCTAAAAGACAGGAAACAGAGAGCAGGATTAAATGGACAATTTTCTCAGTGGAAGGGAGTGGGCAGCGAAGGGATGTGTATTGGAACCCTTACTTTTCAATATATTTATAAATGATCTGGAAAGAAATACTACGAGTGAGATAATCAAATTTGCAGATGATACAAAATTGTTCAGAGTAGTTAAATCACAAGCAGATTGTGATAAATTGCAGGAAGACCTTGTGAGACTGGAAAACTGGGCATCAAAATGGCAGATGAAATTTAATGTGGATAAGTGCAAGGTGATGCATATAGGGAAAAGTAACCCATGCAATAGTTACACAATGTTAGGTTCCATATTAGGTGCTACAACCCAAGAAAGAGATCTAGGCATCATAGTGGATAACACATTGAAATTGTCGTTTTAGATATAATTGCGATGGAGAAGGTACAGAGAAGGGCTACCAAAATGATAAGCGAAATGGAACAGCTCCCCTATGAAGAAAGACTAAAGAGGTTAGGACTTTTCAGCTTGGAGAAGAGACAGCTGAGGGGGGATATGATAGAGGTGTTTAAAATCATGAGAGGTCTAGAACGGGTAGATGTGAATCGGTTATTTACCTTTCGGATAATAGAAAGACTAGGGGGCACTCCATGAAATTAGCATGTGGCACATTTAAAACTAATCGGAGAAAGTTCTTTTTTACTCAATGCACAATTAAACTCTGGAATTTGTTGCCAGAAGATGTGGTTAGTGCAGTTACTATAGCTGTGTTTAAAAAAAGGATTGGATAAGTTCTTGGAGGAGAAGTCCATTGCCTGCTATTAATTAAGTTGACTTAGAATATGGCCACTGCTATTACTAGCAACAGTAACATGGAATAGACTTAGTTTTTGAGTACTTGCCAGGATCTAATGGCCTGGATTGGCCACTGTTGGAAACAGGATGCTGGGCTTGACGGACCTTTGTTCTGACCCAATATGGCATGTTCTTTTGTTCTTATGTTCTTACTACATCGACTGACTCACTTTTTTTTTAATTCTTTATTTTCATAATTTTTACAGACAATATAGTCAAACCACATTGACATATTAGAAATTTAGAACTAATTGAAGAAAAAAACAACATAATTATACATCTTGATAATTAAAGTACACATTTGTTCAATATGAGACCACAAATGGGGACTGTATTATAGATACTAACAACTTAGGAAATGACCAGCATAATAATTAGTATCCGCTAATTTCTTATTCCAATGAAACACTCGTGATAAATTTATGAAGAAATGTTTATAGGGGTTGTTCTATTCTGTAAAAAGCCTTCCAATTGATCAGGATTAAAGAAAATATATTTTATAGAAGCTAATTTTATCGAACATTTGCAAGGATATTGCAACATAAAAGTAGCACCAAGGGCTAATACCAGTTGTTTTTTCATTAAAAAAGCTTTCCATCTCAATTGAGTTGGCTTAGCAAGATCAGGAAAAATAGTTATCTGTTGGCCAAGAAACTTTTTCTCTACAATACGGAAAAACAATTTCATGGTCCATATTTTATCAGGTTCTAGAGCAAACACTACTAATAATGTGGCACGACTCTCAACAGTAGTTTGAGAGTCTTGTAAAAATTCTGTTAAATTTTCCAATACATTTGATGTTGGAGGTAAGTTATTTTGATTCTCAATATTTCTTACAGGTATATAGAATGCTTTTGTTATTGGGGGAATTACTGACTCACTTTTATCCAGATGTTTATTAACCTTTTCAAAAAATGTAGCAGATTTGTAAGGCAAGACTTCCATTGGGTAAATCCATTAATTAATTTATTTATTTAAACCTTTTTTTTATACCGGCATTCGTGGGTACATCACACCGGTTTACATTGTAACAAAATGGTTACTATATCCTATTAAACCTATTAAACTATATCCTATTAAACCATGGTTACATTGTAACAAAATGCTGACAATATCCTATTAAACCATATCTATTTAAAGGTTCTGTAATTTTGTTCTTTAGAGTAGTTTCCATAATTTTTCCCTGCACTGAAATCATGATTACTGGTCTATAGTTTCCCAGATCACCCCTGGAGCCCTTTTTAAATATCAGGTTTATATTGGCCACCTTCCAGTCTTTAGGTAAAATGGATGATTTAATATTAATTACTAATAATATTTCTGATATTTCATTTTTTAGTTCTTTCAGAATCCTGGGGTGTATAACATCTGGTCCGGGTGATTTGCGTCTCTTCAGTTTGTGAATCTGCCTCACTATTGTTCAATGTAAAGCCCCTTTCTCTTTTTTGGGCATTTCATCGTTTTATGTAAACCGGAGTGATTTGTAGTTCTTACAAGAACTTCGGTATATAAAAATAAAAATAAATAAATAAATAATTATAAATAAATAAATAAATAAACTATAGGAGTAGCTGGCTTGTTACGGCGGTTACTACCCCAAACCAAATGTGCCTGATACTTCACTTTCAATGCATATCCAGCATGGCTCTCTGCTTCAATGGCAGGGGAGAAAAAAACAAAACTGATACTTCACGCATATCCAGCATAGCTCCCTACTTCAACGGCAGGGGAGAAGAAAAAACAACCAACAAGGGCTGTACAACATAGTCTAGGTAAAACAAATAAGCATGGGTGTAGCTTGCTTATTGCGGCGGTTACTACCCCTACTACCCCTAACTAATCAAGCTAGATATTTCACTTGGATGCAGCTCCATCACTGCTCTCTACATTAATGGTGGGGGTGGAAGGGGAATAGAACAAAGAGCTAAGAGAAACAGATAAGTATGAGAGAAAAAATGTGTGAAGCTTGCTGGGCAGACTGGATGGGCCATTCGGTCTTCTTCTGCCGTCATTTCTATGTTTCTATGTTTCTATGTTCTATATCTTCCAGGTTCATTTCATCACTGAAAACATCTCTGGAATGGATATCTCCCCAACATCTTCATTTGTAAACATGGAAGCAAAGAATTCATTTAGTCTTTCCACAATGGCCTTATCTTCCCTAAGTGCCCCGTTAACCCCTCGATCATCTAATAGTCCAAACGACTCCATTGCAGGTTTCCCACTTTGGATATATTTTTAAAAGTTTTTATTATGAGTTTTTGTCTCTACTGCCTTCTTATTTACAAATGGGCCAATTCTGTAAAGTGTGCTCGGCTATGTGCACTGTTTAACATGCATTTGGCTGCGTGTTTTCGATACGCGTCTATTACCCCTTATATTGTAAGGGGTTTAGCACGTGAAAAACATGTGACCAAACCCCCTGGAACCTAATAGCACTCATCACATGCAAATTCATGTTAATGAGGCTATTAGTTAGTCACCCAGGATTCTGAAAGTAAAATGTGTGACCAACCCTTGGGCAGGTGTTAATTTATGAGCAGCCTGAAAAAATGTATAGAAAAGCAGAAAATGATGCTTTTCTGTACACCCTTCAACTTCATAATGTTAGGATATAAAGTTGAGGAACAAAAATGTAAAAAAAAAAAAAAATGTGCTGCCGACATCCGCCATCTTGCCACAAGAAGCACGCTGTATCCCTCGGCACGGGCTAGCTACAGAGGACAGACTGAAAGATTGCTAGCAGTAGTGAATTCAACTTGCTGCAGGGAGAAGGAGAAACGGGAACCTCCGCGATTAAAATAAGAATAAAATGACTCCCGGTGGTAGGGGTGATCTTCACCGTGCTAGAAGATGGCTGTCAGAGCCTGAGATTCCACACAGATCACATTTAGTATACTTAACTTACCCCGAAAATGTTCTTAAATTCGGCTAGTTGCAGTAGCGGTAGCCTAAGCACACAGTGCAGATCATAACCGCATGCAACAGAGGTCTGATCACGACGAGAGGACAACATTGAGTTGCAGAGAAGTTAATAGCTGTCTACCTCCCGTCTGCCCTCTTGTTGTGTGTGAGATATCTGTTAATTTGCTGGAACAGGCGAAAATTTGGAGCATATAAAAGTGGAAAATAAAAGCAACAGAGAAAGATCAAAAACTAATAGAGGAGGTGAGTGACGGTGTGGAGCGGAAAGGCAGCATCATCAGAGAGCTTCCGACCACCATGAGCTCTTAAATGAAGTCAGTGAAGGGGGATGATGGTGAGCGCCGCTGCGAGATGGACGTTTGAATTTTCAGTTTCGGCTCTCCCCTTCCCCAATAACCCCCTCTTTAGGTTCATTAAACTTTCTTCAGGATAAACGGCAGACCTACCAACATTTTGTTGACTACCCTTATAGCATTTTGGGTCCAGGATGGCCGCGCACCGAAAAGCAGCAGATTTAAAGCAATTTGCTTCCAGCAAATTAGTGGAAGAAAATATGCCCGAGGTGATCACGACCCCGACTACCTCTCAGGGAGCAAGTACCGCTGGAGATGATTTGGGTGATGCGCAAACAGAGAACCTGGACATTCCGACGGGCATCACAGGTCCAGATTTCCCCACATGGTACGAAGTGTGGGGATGGTTCATCGAACTCCGGTCGGACCTGCAAACCCAAAAAGCGGAAATTCTAGCCTGGTTCGAGAATATGAAAGAGGATCTTGCTGCCCTGGAAACTCATGTGGATGAGCTGGATGGGAGAGCGAATGGACAAAGCGTCCAGATTGATGTTCTGTCTGCACAAACAAAGCAGTTTACGACAGAGTTGGAAACTCTGGGGGACAAAGTAGAAGATCTAGAAAACCAGTCCCGTCGGTCCAATCTACACATCAGGGGAGTTCCCGAGGAGGAGCAATATGCAGATAGCATGCAGACGGCACAGACTATCTGCCAAGATCTCTGGCAGTGTTTCGGGAACCCCCCAGAAGTGCGCGACCATATCTTCCAGGTGGATCTGGAAAGGGCACATTGAGCCCTAGGGCCCAAACGAAATAATCAGCCCAGGGACATCATCATTAAATTTCTCCACTATAAACAAAAGGAAGACATCATTAAGCTGGCCCGGGCTCATCCTCAATGGAAATGGCGCAATCATGACATTGCCATCTGTAATGATCTTGCGCCATCCACGCTGCAAAAGAGGTTTCTACTGCGTGAGGCGACGACTGTTTTACGCTGCGAAGACATTCACTATAGATGGGCCTTCCCGTTTGCCTTGATTTTTCAACATCAAGGTACCTCTTACCGGTTCAAAACACTAACGTAGGGGGCAGATTGCTTCACACAAGCCGGCATCAGTTTCGACTTCACCCCAGTAACTAGGCCAGTGCCCCATGCAGCCATGGATGCAGACCTATGATGGAGGCGACAGGGGCCGGGCCGAGAACGGCTTCGTAGACAATCAGCAGGCCCTGGCAACTCCACTACAGATAAAGGCTGATGGTGGAGGTCTTCTTCTTGATTCTAACCAGGGATCAGGAGCCAGTTTAGTGGCAAATTGGATGATATTTCCCTTTCAGAACCCAAAAGTTTCTTTGCAAAATGTTGTTTCATAATTAATTGTTGCACCTTGTCTGAATGTATTCTTAGTATGCACAGTAGGTGAGTAGAAAGAGTTGAACCAAATGTACAGCTACATATGCTTGTTGGGTGTGCATGGGGGGGGGGGGGAGAAATTGGAAGGCTTGGCAGCGAGGCTCATCATGTACCCCCAGGGGGTGGATTTGCAGAAGATGGAGAGCGAATCCTTATGTGATAAGGCGGAGGAGGCAGTGGAGCTAGAGTACTCGGCTAACTTTATCAATTCAGGAAGATTTAGGCTGATATTTTTCCCTATTGCCCGGGCTATGATACACTCTCACTATCAAATATGTACTCCAGGTCTATTTGGGTACCTGAAGGATGACCTCCTTAATTCCAAAGCGATGTTACCTTTTTTCATGGATAATGGTTAAGTTAATTTCTCTTAATGTCAAAGGCCTAAACACCCATTGAAAGCGGTTCCTTCTCCAAAAAGAGTTGATACACCAAAAAGCGGATATAACATTCATTCAGGAAACCCACTTGAAATGCAAGCATGACCACTTGCTTTCATGTAGGGAATTTCCACATGTATTTCTGGCTGCCAGAGGGAAAGAGACTAAATATTCGGGGACAGGAATTTTGATATCAAAGCATTTGGTATTTGAATACATATCTCATGCTGCTGACCCGAATGGGAGGTTCTTTATCTTAAATATCCAAATTGGTAAAAATAAATTCACCCTGGTGTCTGTCTATGCCCCAAACAGGGACCCAGAGACTTTCTGGAAGGCACTGCATGAAGCATTGTCACTACACGCGGAAGGGCCAATCATATTGGGAGGGGACCTTAATGTCACCCTTAGACCAGACATAGATACTTCTAATCCACATCCACATACACTTGGGCTATCCAGAAAATTATTACGAGATTTCATGTCTGACTGGAATGTAATTGACATATGGAGGAGCCGGTACCCTAAGTCTCGATCCTATACCTTTTTCTCAGCCCCCCATAACAGCTACTCATGTATTGATTACTTTTTGGTTGATAAATTTTTGGGAAATCAGGTCAGGGGAGCAGACATAGACATTAGGGATGTGAATCGTGTCCTCGATCGTCTTAACGATCGATTTCGGCTGGGAGGGGGAGGGAATCGTATTGTTGCCGTTTGGGGGGGTAAAATATCGTGAAAAATCGTGAAAAATCGTGAAAAATCTAAAAATCTAAAAATCGCAAAACCGGCACATTAAAACCCCCTAAAACCCACCCCCGACCCTTTAAATTAAATCCCCCACCCTCCCGAACCCCCCCAAATGAGTTAAATAACCTGCGGGTCCAGCGGCGGTCTGGAACGGCAGCGGTCCGGAACGGGCTCCTGCTCCTGAATCTTGTTGTCTTCAGCCGGCGCCATTTTCCAAAATGGCGCCGAAAAATGGCGGCGGCCATAGACGAACACGATTGGACGGCAGGACGTCCTTCCGGACCCCCGCTGGACTTTTGGCAAGTCTCGTGGGGGTCAGGAGGCCCCCCACAAGCTGGCCAAAAGTTCCTGGAGGTCCAGCGGGGGTCAGGGAGCGATTTCCCGCCGCGAATCGTTTTCGTACGGAAAATGGCGCCGGCAGGAGATCGACTGCAGGAGGTCGTTCAGCGAGGGTTCCGGCGCCTCGCTGAACAACCTCCTGCAGTCGATCTCCTGCCGGCGCCATTTTCCGTACGAAAACGATTCGCGGCGGGAAATCGCTCCCTGACCCCCGCTGGACCTCCAGGAACTTTTGGCCAGCTTGTGGGGGGCCTCCTGACCCCCACGAGACTTGCCAAAAGTCCAGCGGGGGTCCGGAAGGACCTCCTGCCGTCCAATCGTGTTCGTCTATGGCCGCCGCCATTTTTCGGCGCCATTTTGGAAAATGGCGCTGGCTGAAGACAACAAGATTCAGGAGCAGGAGCCCGTTCCGGACCGCTGCCGTTCCGGACCGCCGCTGGATCCGCAGGTTATTTAACTCATTTGGGGGGGGTTCGGGAGGGTGGGGGATTTAATTTAAAGGGTCGGGGGTGGGTTTTAGGGGGTTTTAGTGTGCCGGCTCACGATTCTAACGATTTATAACGATAAATCGTTAGAATCTCTATTGTATTGTGTTCCATAACGGTTTAAGACGATATTAAAATTATCGGACGATAATTTTAATCGTCCTAAAACGATTCACATCCCTAATAGACATCATCACTTGGTCTGATCATGCCCCCAATTGGTCTTGAGGTCGACCTGGATGCTCGGGACGAGGGTAGTCGGTTCTGGAAGCTAAATGAATCCCTCCTACAAGATGAGGACTTTGTTCCGATTTTGGGTACTCAGCTGCAGGAATATTTTTGATTAAACCAGGACGGGGTGGAATTCCCTAGTACTCTTTGGGAATGTTCTAAGGCGGTCGTGAGGGGGATATTAATATCCCAGGCTACTGCTTGTAAACGCCAGGAACAGAGGGCTCATCTCGCCCTCATGGATAAAATTTCAGCCTTATCGCAGATACATATGAGAACCCAATCTAAGCACTGCTATCAGAAGCTACTCGCTCTAAAAAGTGACTTAGCACACAACTTGATAATAAGCGCATACTTCACGATTTGGATTCTCTTAAGCAGAAATATTATGAGGGAGGGAATAAGGCAGGTCGCTTCCTGGTACGTCAACTTCGGGTCAGGACCTCCCAAAATATTATCCCAACAATTAAAAACTCTTCACGGGACATTCTTACAGACTCGGTGGAAATCCGCAGCCTGAGGGATCGATTCAGCAAACAGACATCTATTTACAAGAACTCAGCAAACAGACATCTATTTACAAGAACTAGATCTGCCTAATTTGACACCCGAACAACGGCAGAGTCTGGATGATCTGATCCTACCTAGCGAGATTGAGATGGTGATCAAATCCCTGAAAGCTGGCAAGTCTCCCGGCCTTGATGGCCTCTCTGGGGTTTATTATAAAAAATGTATATCCATAGTAGTGGAGCCTCTAGCTCAATATTTTAATAGCCTTAGGGAGGGCAAAGGCATTGGATCCCATAACAATGTAGCTCGTATCACTATTATTGCTAAGCCAGGATGAGACCCAGCTAAATGTGGCTCCTATCGGCCCATCTCGCTTATCAATGTGAATCTCAAAATCCTGGCCAGGGTCCTAGCCCAACGGCTTAACACATTTCTTTCACAGCTTGTCCATTCCGATCAGGTAGGGTTCATTCCTCAGCACATGGTGGCAGACAATATATGAAAAGTCATCGATCTTATCTGGTGGGTTCTCAGAGCTCAGATTCCTACGGTCTTGTTATCCCTAGATGCTGAAAAGGCATTTGACCTAGTTCCTTGGCCTTTTCTGTTGTCCACCTTAAAGCACATGGCATTCTGACCTTTCTTTTTACAATGGGTGCAACAGTTATATGACAACCCCTCTGCTAGGGTCAAAGTGAATAGTGGTTACGGTCCTGCCTTCCCCGTAGGGCGGGTCACTAGGCAAGGATGCCCTTTATCTCCCTTGCTATTTGCCTTGTATCTTGAACCCCTAGTGACCAGGATACACAAGGCCGCTGATATACACGGAGTTAATTTAGGTTCTGAGGAATGCAAAGCCTTGCGGTCACTGTACTATGTGGCATCTATTTACTTGAAATCTGTTGGGCCACCTAGATTACTTGCTGTCTGCACTGCTAGTTGCGCCTCAGGAACGGGGGCAACTTTGATTGGCCCCGTTTGACCATGTGACCTGTCAACCTGAGTTTCGCGCCTACTCCGTGAGGTTTAAATGCCTGTTTGCATCTAAGATGGACGCGCTCCCTGCCAATTTTGAAATCCTTTAGCATTCAGGTATGTGTGTAACCAATTGTACCGCATGATATATGTCGGCATTTTGCAATTCTATGTCCTTACCACTATACGTTTCTTTACAGTGTATTGTGAAAACCCTTGCTCCCTCCCGATGCAGCCCTCGGCGAAACACGGGACCGTGTCAAGGGACGCACTCTAGTCTGTTGCTATTATAAGTCTGTGGAGTTGCCGCCTGAAAATGAATAAAAGTTTACCTGCTCTGTAGAGCTTTTTGAAGAATCTTCTTGGTTTGGACTAAATTCCTTTTCTGCACTTTTTGTTGGGATATTTGTGAAGTGCAGTAATTTGCTCTATTGTACTTTGGGTAATTGAAATTTCCCATTATTACTGCATTGATAAATTGTTTAGCTTCCATTATTTCTCTTAGCATTTCATCATCCATCTTATCATTTTGGCCAGGTGAATGATAGTATACACCTATCACTCTACTCTTCCCCAACTCTCATGGGATTTCTACCCATACAAATTCTACTGTGCATTTATTCTCTTGCAAGATCTTTATCCTGTTGGACTCTTTGCCATCCTAACATAAAGCGCCACCCCACTCCCAAGTTGATCTACCCTATCAATGCGGTATAATTTATACTTTGATATAACCCTCTCCCATTGGTTATCCTCCTTCCACCAGGTATCTAAGATGCCTATTATGTCTACCTCTTTATTCGGTGTTATACACTCTAATTCTCCCATCTTACTTCTTAGACTTCTGGCATTGGCATACAGACATTTCAAACTATGTTTTTTGTTTGTATTAAGAACTTGCTTTTCAGTTGACAGGGATAATTTGGAATCTTTTAACTCAGGTGTTCTTTACTTATAGGCACGTAGACTACTTTTGCTTTTATTAGAATCTCTCTAGTAGGATGCCCTAACTCTCCTGTTTCATTAGTATTCTTCAAAGATACCTCCCTCTGAACCACATGCTGCTGAGGGACTGTCGGCTTTCCCCCTTGTTCTAATTTAAAAGCTGCTCTATCACTTATTTAAAGGTTAGTGCCAGCAGCCTGATTCCACTGTGGATAAGGTCCAGCCCATTCTTTCAGAAAAGCCCCCCCCCCTTCCCCAAAATGAAACCCAGTTCTTAACAAACCTGAAACCCTCTTCTCCACATCATCGTCTCATCCATGTTTTGGGATTCTGAAGCTCTACCTTCCTCTGGAGACCTGCGCATGAAACAAGGGGCATTTCAGGGAATCTTATCCTGGAAGCCTAAATTTGGTTTCCAGAACATCCCTCCTACACTTTCCTATGTCATTAGTGCCCACATGTACCATTTTTATGTAAGAACATAAGAACATGCCATACTGGGTCAGACCAAGGATCCATCAAGCCCAGCATCCTGTTTCCAACAGTGGCCAATCCAAGTCACAAGTACCTGGCAAGTACCCAAACATTAGATAGATCCAATGCTACTAATACCAGTAATAAGTAGTGTCTTTTCCCTAAGTCAATTTGATTCATAGCAGTTTATAGACTTCTCCTCCATGAATTTATCCAAAGCATAGGGCTACTTTTCAAGACAAGATGTATTTACTGAGAGTCTTTGGCAATCTGAAAAACTGGTCAGCTAAGTACAAGATCTCTGCTTTAAATAAATTAATTTCCTAGGAATTTAGTAAGATGCAGTCTATGCAACTTTAATCAAGATACATGAACACAACAATATACAAATAGGAAATTATGATTGTCAAAATGCCAACAATAGCCAGTGAAATAGATATTAGGCAAAGCAATTAGATTATACCATACTTATTTTAATTCCTGATAGGACTCACTACATCAACAACAAAGTAGTCAGAAATGTTGTCATTTATAAAACTAAAATCCTCCAACTTCATTTCTGCTTCATTTTTCTCAGATTAAATTATTATATATTTCTAAAGTTTTTACAGAGAAAACAGTCCTGCTGTGTCAATTATAGATATTCAAAATACATTGTTGTATCTTCTCTCACTGCAATAGAAATAAAAATGCATTTAACTATGTACAGTATTGTGATCCATCTGTTTATCATCAAAACATGAAGCAATAATGTGCACCATTTATTTTCCTGCTTAGAAACCTAGAAATGTAAGTAAGAATGGCACTGTTTTAAAGTACAATAAGTTATTAGAAAATGATTTAGAGATGGACAGACAGAACAGGGACATAGAATTGAAGGGCAGGAGAAAAAAGTAGTGTGTGTCTTGAACTGAATGAAAGTGCTTGTGGATTTTCTGTTTCTGCTGTCTGTTAGTAGTGATATGCCAGCCTGTTAGCCCGCCTGCAGGAATATATCCTCACATGATGATGTCAGAATAGAGTCCAGCACAACCACGAGGGGTGGGTGGAAGAGCTAGTCTGTGTTTAATGGCTAATAGAGCGAAGGTCAGTGTAAAGCTCTCTGAATCATAAGATGAGAGAGTATGGGAGGGCTGAGTATGGCACTTAGAAGCTACAGTAAAATTTGAACAAATGGGGCTTTCAAAACAAGACAGGAATAATAGTGTATTAAAGAGCCTGGCCTGTCCTGAGGCAGTGTACTAGGCTAATATTCTGAACAAGAAGATAAAAGCACAGCTGTAAGAATCAACGGCAGCCAAGGGTGAATAGCCTCCCGCATATAAAATAAAATCAACACATATACACTTGCTGATTTCTAAAAATTAAAAATGTTGTCATCATGAAAAGATGGGCAAGCTTTTGTATTATTCTGTAAAATTTAGGAAATACGGGCACTCAATTTATCATGCCCAGTGGTGGTTCAAGCAATAATACAATTGAAAGTGGCTGAAGCCGGTGGGGATTGTAGGGAACTTTAGAAATGTGTTTAAACTCTATAAACAATAATCTCTCTCCCCCCACATATCCACACACATAGACCAAACCCCCGCCCCCAACAACCATCCCCACCACTAGCACCCCACACACACATTCACAGGCCAATGCAATAAAGTGCGTTCAGCTGAATGCACAGTTTTACCCTCATTTAGAAGCACATTTTGTGCAGGTAAGCATTACTCTCGATACAGGAAGGAATTTTACCTGAAGAAAATGTATGTTGAAAAATGTGCTCTCAGCTAGGTGCCCTCACGTAGAAATTGCATGCAAATGAGGGCATTAAGCATTCCTTCCAATACAGAGAGGTGTGCTGGCTGAACACATATTTTCTCATCACTATAAACTGTACTCCTAGTCAGAGGTGGAGTAAAGTTTCTAACGCTGGATCCATCGCCGGGCCTCCATCCCCTATCTGCGAAGACAGACGGCAGTGGCTCAACACTGCATTTATTCTTTTAAGCCTAACCACAGCCAGATAGCAGGATAAATTAAGAGCACAACAAAAGGCATGCTCCTAAGGCTTAGATTCGTCAAATTGCTAAGTGTCTTCGCAGGAGGCACCACACTATGGCCTCCTCCCCCCAAAACACATAACATCTCCATGGTGAGATCTTTTATGGTGCGACCAAACACCGTGACACAAAAGACCATGACGAGTGGCCCTTTAATGCAATGGCAGGCCCAACCTCATGGGACAACCATTGTCTTAAAAGGGCCACTGAAAAAAAAAAAACAAAACATAGCCAAACGGGGAGGTTGAGCAGGGGTCATTGCTGACTCCCGTTTCAACCCAGGGTTCCTCTCCCACTCCCCCAACCCCCCTCCAGACAATCCTTTACCTTATGTTCGATCCCATGGCATGGCAGGGCCAGGTGCACCCTCGCACCCCCAGTCACATGGATGGGGTAAGGTGAGGTTGGCGCAATTTTGGAAAATGGCGCCAATCGGGACAAGCACCGTCCCCACCGTGGGATTGAACATAAGGTAAAGGGGTGTCTGGGTGTGGGCTGGGGTGGGGGGTGGTGGGGGGCTATGTCTTTGGCTATGGGGGTATTGGTCTTTGGATATAGGGGGGTCAGGGTGGGGCGCTCTTGCTGCTGCATACTTACTGTCCACTTTATTTTTCTTTTCAGGGAGTTGAGGCCCTGGGCTCAAACTCCCTGTATGGCCACATTTTTTTTCCATGCTGCGTTAAATATGTGGTAGGAGCCTTAGGACCCGCCTCCTGCCACACATCTAACGCATGCCAGGGAAGTGATATTTTATCGCAGCTGACCACCTTCTTGGTCGGCTGTGATCAAATATTTGCATAGAATTTCCTAGTAATGACCTTCTTTGCATGCATTTCCACTATTCATGCATGCAAATTGCATGCAAAGAAAGCCATTATAATAGGGGAGGGTAGCTGGGCGGGAACATACAAAATAGCATGTATATCACATGATAATCTTGCGGTGATATTGCACATATACACGATATAATGTGCATTAGAGCCTATTATTGCACGTTGAGACCCTAACACAATTTGAAAAATGACCCTGTAAGTTAGGCATACAAAAAAGCTGCTGAACAGCCCCCATCCCTGAGTTAAAATGTGTGTTCAGCCTGTGCTAAATGCACATTTTAACTTGGTATACACACATTTTAACTCCCGATACGTTAGCATAGCATTAGCTTACTGTATTGGTAGTTAAAAACTTTTAACCTGTGAGTTAAAGCTGTGTGCTGAAATTCAGCGCACAGGCTCTTATCACGCAGGTTATTGCGTTGGCCTGACAGGCTGTAGTAATTGAAGGTTTAAGGCCTTTACCCTAGAAAGAGCAATAATGGGCAGTAAATGCAGTATCAAGAATAGTGAGTGCTTTATGCTATTATAAGAAAAATATACATTTTTGTCTTGGGTGGGGTTTATAGCAAACATTTTTCTTGTATTAAAAAAATAGAAGCAGAATAAACAACCAGTCTAAACAGTACAGCCTGTGATACAGAACATTTTCAGTGTTTTAATACTTGGTGTTTTATTACTAGTCAGAGCATAAATGATAGAATTAAAGTGCTTTAGTTGGTCCGATAAAAGATATCAGAGTACTTGGAATGAAACAAAGCATTTTATTTAGTTTATAATTTATAGCAATTACGTATTAAAACATGATGCAGTATTTATTTCATTTATTGCCCTCGTTTTAATAAAACACTTTTCCCAGCCACAGTCAGGCCACGAAAGCAGCGTACAATCAGTCAAAACAATAAACAGTAGAAAAACATAAAGCAATTTACATATTGTAACACATGAGTTACTCCCAACCTCATCTTGAGCCTAATGTTACATGACCAAGTTTTTGTATATAAAAAGATGCTAGTCAGTGCACCAATGGCTAACTCGTGCTGAGGGATTCGATTCATGGCTTAAATTCCAGTTCTTTTGGCTGACCCAGACTGAGCATGTTTTCAAGGCAGGATCCAAAGCCCAGGAAAGAGGGAGCTCTAAGTAGCAATGTGTGAAAATGTTCACAGCAAAAGCAAAACTGGCAAAAACTAGACCTTCTGCAAAACCTTTTTTTTTTTTACCAAAGAATTGCAACTTTTTTGATGGAACAAGTGAAAAAGAGCAAAATGTACCCCATCTTGCCACATTTCCAGACCTCATGCTCCATGACTTTAAAATGGCAAATGCAGCCATTTGCTGCATTCTGTACACAAGTTCGTCCATGAAAATCTATAGCCAAATAAATTTGTGACACATTTGCAAATTGAAAATTGTCCTTTTCACACACAGTCTTAGCCTTCCGTTTAACACTGATCTTTCAGTGGCTCCTAATGGCCAACCAAGGAAAAGCAAGGGCATTGGATCTGAAGGAAGCTTTATATTGTAGATCGCTACAGTGCTGGCCCATAAAGTATCTGGAGGGAAAGGTAGAAAGGGAAAAAAAAGTGAAAATAATGAAAGGTTGTACATGATGGCTTCCTACTGGGAGCCAGGAGGGAGGAATGAGGATAAGTGGAAGAAAACACACCTTGGTGTTACAAGATAAATCAAATAATAAAGTTTAATGTGCAACTTTACCTGCAAAACTATTGAACACCATCAACGATTGCTTCCCACCTGCACAATGCTTATCGCGAATCGCTTGTGAATGAGCTGCAAGGATACACCTTGGAAGAGGCAGAGGCAACAAATCTGTGAATTATAACTGAAAGATTCCATTTTCTCCTTTTATAACCAACAAATGCAATCATAACAATAACTCCAACAGATAAAACTGTTTACAATGAAATATGTAATTGCCTTGTTCAGCATGGGCCCCTGTTCTCAACAGTTGTGCCGTAGGCAGAGGATCGGAGGAAGTCTCTTAAAGATAAGGGCCTAATAGTTTTCTCCCATTTATGTTTAATACATAAATCTTTATTTAATAGGGCCATAAGCTTAAACAAAACAGCCGCTTTCATATGTCTGCTTAGCATTTAACTGCGCAAGGCAGAACCACTGAGAACAGTAAATACTTCAGAGCTGGCATTTTGTCAGGACCGTAAGTAGCTCAATCTGAGAGTTTTGCATCGCCACTGAATTTACAGTCATGTGATAAGTGGCACAAGACAAGGATTACTTCTTTCTAAATCTAAACCAGGCAATAAATCTAGGATCAGGACTCCTCTTATTGTCTGTTATCATGCGATGACAATGCCTTTTACCTTCATTGTCTTGACAGAAATATGATATGTAAAATTGCAATGTCACATTACTTACTGTGATTTAATGCTATCCAGCCCAGACCATTTTAATCAATCAAAATTGTCGCTTTTTAGTATAATGATTTTGTGGTGGAGTCCCTGTGTTAATATGATAAATAAGTTGTATCTAGTAGTTGATTTATTATTTCATTCCAAAGTCTAACAGCTCCACAGGGCCATTTTTTTTTAGCCTTTCAACATCTTTCGAATTAGCAAACTACTGTAACACGTATTCCTGAATGTGCTAATTATTTCTAAGAGCATGTTCCATGCACATATCCACTGAAGAAAAATGTCATTGGTCATTTTTTAAAGTTCTAATTATTTTTTCCTTGGTGGCGGATGCTTCTGCCGGCAGCTAACAATTCGGTCATGGAAAAGTAGGAACAAGAAAATCAAGAGCGTATAATATGCATGCATATCTCATAGTGAAAATATTCACAGGCAGCCCAGACATCTGTAACCTGCAAATAATAGCCGAAGATTAGTTTGTCTAAATGTTGATTGGAGCACAATCAGCACTTAAACAAGCAAAATCTTTATCTTATTTGAACGTGTGCTAGAAATTTAATCCTTCCATTCCAAATCCATAAATCAAGCAATAATTATGAACCAGTATAAAAAGATGTCTCTCTCAAAAAGGACAAAACCCAGTAAAGTAGCACTTCATTTTATGTTTTATATATACATACATATATATATATATATATATATATATGTATATATATATATATACATACTGTGCATATACATAGAGAGAGTTTCATTTCTATTGCAGCAAGCTGAGTCAGTCCTGCTTTTACCTCATTGCATGAATGGAAATGTAATTTAAATTTCCCTAAGAAAAAACAGAACTATACCTCCATGCAATGGAGCATGAACTAGGACTGACTCAGTCTGTCCACCTTGACATGGAGCTACATTGTCACCCTATTTATGTTTTCACATCAGACTATTAGAGGTTCATTTTAAAAGTATGGCAAGCGCCTAAACTGGGAGATGTGCAATGCATGTAGGACATGCGCACGCCCTGCGGATTTTAAAAGCCGCTTACATGTGCGCACATCTCCCGATACGCAAATAACTCCTGCTGATTCAAAAAAGGGCATAGCGTGGCTGTGGTTTGGGCAGGGCAAGGGCATTCAGGGGCGGGCCTGAGAGATGTGCGCGCAAAATACTTACACGCCTAGGTGCGCGGCCAGGTCAAGTGCCACATGTTTACTTCTGCTATGAAGGTGGAAGTTTACAAAACAATAGCCATCCCTGAGTGGTTTAAAAGGTTTGGGGTAAATGGGGCGAGTGCAGGCTCTTAAACTAGGGTGGGGGGGGGGGGGGGGGTTGGAGGACCTAACTCTAGACTGGACAAACTGGTGGACAAACAGTTGAAACTAGTCATACCGTGGACAAGCACTGCTTATAAAATTCCCCCACTCTCTTAGCTCATACCCGGATGTGTGTGGCTGTGTGTGCCCAGTTGCAAAATAGAGCATACACAGACGTGCATCTCTGGGCACACGCCAACACACACGCTTCAATATGCGCCCACGTGCCCCTTTGAAAGTTACCGTACCCCTATTAGCAGGCTATGAAAAGTTAGTAAATCATTCCAAAAATTGATTTTAACAGGGATTTCCTACAGTGTGCTTTATGAATGCAATTTTCAAAGGTTTAATCAGCAAGTTTGCATGAAGATTAGGGGGTTCAATGGCATATTAACCCTCAACCTGGTCAATACGGCTTTTCTGAAAGGATGAAGTCAATGTTTATTCCAGTATGGTGGCTAAGAGAGCATGCATTCTAAAGGGGTATTTTGTGAGCATGCTGACAGTTCATGCTTACATTGTATTTTCACAGTTAGCGCACACACAGACATCAACTCCATGTTTGATCCTACAATGTGTGGGTTTCGCGCAATATGCAGAAGAGGAAGAGAAGATACCCTCCAGAAAGTGTTTATAGACCAGAAGTGAGATTTGGGGGTTATTCGATAAGCACTTACCCTAGAGATATAACAAACTATTTTACATCTCTGCCAAGTGTTAAATAAGAATTTAGAGATTATAAGGCTTAGAAGCCATGCATTACCTGTGGATTTAAAAGTCACCACTGCTTTAGGCTTCCTAGACAAAGACAGTTTTCAGACCTCCCTTGGTAACCCCACAGGAATTAGCCAGTGCCTTGACTCACTGTATTAAACAGTTTATTGATGTTTCTCTATGAATACTCAATCTATTTCTTTCCTATTGCTTTTGGGAGCGCTACTCCAGGTGACATCTACCCACTTTTAAGGCACAGCACCACAAAAGAGAACGTAATGAATTCTGGGTAGATATGGGGGGTAGAGTCAGAGAGGAAGCTGGGTGGGTGGGGGAGTTGTGGATAGAGGGTGCTGGGCAGGTGAACTGAAGGAGAGAGAGAGAGGATTTTGGTCAGGTAGGGGGTGGAGAGAGAGGCTGCTAGGCACTACAGAAAAAGGTCAAAGAGAATGAGGTGATTCTGTTAAGCTGAGGAGGGATTGATGGGGGAGAAGAGAGAGAGGAGAGATGCTGGACAGAGGGATAGAGGAAATGGATGCTGGGCAATGTGAAAAGGGGACAAAGGGAGGGGCAAGCATGAATTGGTGAGAGGAGAGTGAGAGGTTCATGCTGAGTGGAGCCAGAGAGGGGGATGCTGTTTCCAAAACTGCCCCAATATGCAGGTGTATAAGGGAGATGGCATGAGACTGGAGGTTCACGTAGGATGCCTAATGCCCTTGCACTGGCTCTGATCCTTAACTGAAAGTTCTGGGCATTTCTGCATGCAGGTTTGGGTCATCTCTCTTCCGACTCCCACTATCTCCTGTCAGTTCCTTCTGCCCTTAGGAGTCATGCTGCTTCCTTGTAGTAGCTCTCTAATTTGTCTCAGCTGTATTCCCAATTATTACCAACCTCTGCACACCAAGGTCAGAGGAATTATCAGCAAGAGTGGATAATCCTGCCAAAAATAATTAGAAAGCCAGGATAATATCTTATTACCAATACCAAATTATAATGTATAGTGACTCAGAAATTAATTTAGGTAATTGTACTTATTAGCTTCACTTAAGATCTCAAGAAGGATACATATAATAAAAAAAGATCTGCATTATTATCCCTGCAAAGCATTATTTAGAAAATTCACTCACTCAGGAGTTTAGTGTCTGGCAAGATTGTATTCAGTAGAATTTACTTCTCAAAGACAAGACCTTCTTTTTGCAGGGTGTCTGGGATCTCATGATCTTGGCTACTCTTTTACCTTCTGCAGCAAGTCTGCCTGTCATTCATAGTTGCCAATTCACAAAAACATGGATCAAAAATGAAACAGAGTGACAATGTTCATTCATCAAAATAAACTATTGTTCATTTATTCACACATAAATGTAAAAATATTTTTATATTTGTATTAGGGCAGTCATATATGTGGTATGGTTCTGGTAGTGGACCCTTGGTTCGAGGTAGAGTAGCGCTACCTAGGAGAGTAAACCCTCTTAGGTCCCTACCGTCAGAAGGTGAGACCTGATGATGTAGACATGGAATGAAGACTTCACCCTGGAAGCTCGTGATTCCCCCAGGAGGAGCCCGTAGGAACCCGACCGCTGGGACTTAGGAGACTCCCTGGAGACCGAAGAAGATCTGGATGCAGGCACCTCCTTCAGGTCATGTAATCCAGATAGCTGGCACCTCCAGCAGGTCGATGTCAATTCAAATGTAGATATCCGGAGAATGGTCCGAAGCCGGTCCGAGGGTTGAAGCCAGAAGAATGGTCGGAAGCCGGTCCAGGAGTCAAAGCCAGAGAAATGGTCAGAAGCCGATCCAGGGGTCAAAGCCAGAGGAATGGTTGGAAGCCGGTTGAGGAGACAAAGCCAGAGGAATGGTCGAAAGCCAATCCAGGGGTCAAAGTCAGAGGAATGGTTAGAAGCCGGTCCAGGAGTCAAAGCCAGAGGAATGGTCGGAAGCCGATCCAGGGGTCAAAGCCAGAGGAATGGTCAGAAGCCGGTCCAGGAGTCAAAGCCAGAGGAATGGTCGGAAGCCGGTCCAGGGGTGAAATCCAGAGGAATGGTCAGAAGCCGGTCCAGGAGTCAAAGCCAGAGGAATGGTCGGAAGCCGGTCCAGGGGTCGAAGCCAGAAGAATCTGTTCAACGAGAGGAGAATCAGGAACAAGGACCAAGAAGAACAGGAACCAGACAAGCAGGCAGCGGACCAAGAACTCGAGGCACAGGAACTCACAGGACCAAGGGCCAAGATACCAAGGCAAGGTCTGAGAAGACCTTGCCTTAAATACAGGATACCAGGAAGGAGTCCCAGAGAGGAGTCATGACCATTTCCTGTATTGGTCCCTTTAAATTACCCCAGCAGCTGGACGCACGGCTCTAGGAGGCCCGGCGGGGGAGGAGTCAGCAGGAAGGAGGAGGCGGCCATATTGAAAGCGGCCACAGCCGCGAAGAAAACATCAGCGGCAGCTGCCGGCTCTCGCGGGCGTCCCAAGAGGAGCCCGACGCCACGAGTGAGTGACCGGCCCCAGTCACGGACCGCTGCAGCCAGCGGCTATAACAGTACCCCCTCCTTTAGGCCTCCCCCTAGAAGGCTTGGGCTTCCCTGGGTGATCTATGTGAAAGTTGTGTATGAGGTTCTTATCCAGAATGTTACTAGCAGGCTCCCAGAAATTCTCCTCAGGCCCAAATCCTTCCCAAGCTAGGAGATACTCCCACTTCCTGCCTCGTCTCCGAACATCGAGAGGAATGGTCAGAAGCCGGTCCAGGAGTCAAAGCCAGAGGAATGGTCGGAAGCCGGTCCAGGGGTGAAAGCCAGAGGAATGGTCAGAAGCCGGTCCAGGAGTCAAAGCCAGAGGAATGGTCGGAAGCCGGTCCAGGGGTCGAAGCCAGAATAATCTGTTCAACGAGAGGAGAATCAGGAACAAGGACCAAGAAGAACAGGAACCAGACAAGCAGGCAGCGGACCAAGAACTCGAGGCACAGGAACTCACAGGACCAAGGGCCAAGATACCAAGGCAAGGTCTGAGAAGACCTTGCCTTAAAAACAGGATACCAGGAAGGAGTCCCAGAGAGGAGTCATGACCATTTCCTGTATTGGTCCCTTTAAATTACCCCAGCAGCTGGACGCGCGGCTCTAGGAGGCCCGGCGGGGGAGGAGTCAGCAGGAAGGAGGAGGCGGCTATATTGAAAGCGGCCACAGCCGCGAAGAAAACATCAGCGGCAGCTGCCGGCTCTCGCGGGCGTCCCAAGAGGAGCCCGACGCCACGGGTGAGTGACCAGCCCCAGTCACAGACCGCTGCAGCCAGCGGCTATAACAGTACCCCCTCCTTTAGGCCTCCCCCTAGAAGGCTTGGGCTTCCCTGGGTGATCTATGTGAAAGTTGTGTATGAGGTTCTTATCCAGAATGTTACTAGCAGGCTCCCAGAAATTCTCCTCAGGCCCAAATCCTTCCCAAGCTAGGAGATACTCCCACTTCCTGCCTCCTCCAAACATCAAGAGGAATGGTCAGAAGCCGGTCCAGGAGTCAAAGCCAGAGGAATGGTCAGAAGCCGGTCCAGGAGTCAAAGCCAGAGGACTGGTTGGAAGCCGGTCCAGGAGTCGAAGCCAGAAGAATCCATCCAACGAGAGGAGAATCAGAAACAAGGACCAAGAAGAACAGGAAGCAGACGAGCAGGCAGCAGACCAAGAACTTGAGGCACAGGAACTCACAGGCCACAGGAACTCACAGGCCACAGGAATAACAGGCCACAGCCACGAAGAAATCATCAGCGGTGGCCACCGGCTCCCGTGGGCATCCCAAGAGGAGCCCGATGCCGTGGGTGAGTGACTGACCCCGGTCGCGGACCGCCGCAGCCGGCAGCCATAACAGTATATTTCAGATTTAGAAAAGCTTCAAGATTGTTGACATACTGCTCAAGTACACTTATACCTTGATTTATGCATGTAACCCTTTCTTGGTGGGAGTGCTGGATCCAAAAGGGCCATAAAAGATTTTATATCTTGGGACTATCTCCTTAGCCTTGTCCCCCCTCTTCTTATCCCAAGGAGTGGAATATTTCTGTTTGGGGAAAGAACATAAGAACATAAAACTTACCTTACTGGGTCAGAACAAAGGTCCATCAAGCCCAGAATCCTGTTTTCAACAGAGGTCAAGCCAGGTTACAAGTACCTGGCAGGATCCCAAGAGGTAGATTCCAAGCTCCTTATGCCAAGAATAAGCAGTGGATTTCTGCAATTCTACCTTAATAATGGTTAATGGATATTTCCTCCAGAAACTTGTCCAAACCTTTTTTAAATGCAGCTACACTAACAGCTTTCATCATATCCACTGGCAGTGAATTCCAGAGTTTAATAATGTACAGAGTAACTGTATAACCTAATAATTTCATTGTGTGTCCCTGGTCTTTGTACTTTTCAAAAAAGTAAACAACTGATTAACATTTACTCATTCCATTCCACTCATTATTTTATATACCTCTATCAAATCTCCCCTCAGCTGTCTCTTCTCCAGGCTGAAGAGTCCTAACCTCTTTAGTCTTTCTTCATATGGGAATTGTTCCATCACTTTTATCATCTTGGTTGCCCTTCTCTATACCTTTTCTAATTCTGCTATATCTTTTTTGGGATGTGGTGCCCAGAACTGCACATAACACCCAAGATAAGGTTGCAACATGGAGCAATACAGAGGCATTATGATATTCTCTGTTTTATTCTCCATTCCTTGCCAAACAATCCCTAGGATTCTATTTGCTTTCTTGGCTGCTGCTGCTGCACACTGAGTAAAAGATATAAAAGTATTTTCAAGGATGACACCTACATTCTTTTCCTGAGTGGAGACTCCTAATGTGGAACTTGCATTATGCAGCTATAATTTGGGTCCCAAAAAATCATTACAGAAGATGGTCTATAAGAGCTAGGAAGCTAGTAAAAAGCATAGACCAGTCATCTTAGTTCTTGAATTATATTTATTTGTTACAGTCTCGGCTGTGCCCCGGTCCCTCCACCTACCTCGGGGCCGGCCCGGGCCACAGGAACTCCTCTTCGGCCTTCTAGGCCCGACCTGGCTCCTGCCGCAGCTCTCCCTTCACGAGGGAGACGCCACCGACCCAACACACTTGGCCCCGCCACCTAGGAGCGCGTGCGGGGGCTCAAACTTTTAAAGGGGCCAGCGCGGGAAGAGGGAAGACAGCCCTCGAATGATGTCAGACGCTGCAGGGTATTTAAACCCTGCAGCTTGGCCTAAACCTCGCCTTGCAATGAGGTTCACTCTTGTTAAGAGTTACTAGTTGCTGCATCAGGATCCCTGATCATCTTTGGCTTCTGAATCCTGGCTTCCGACCTTGGTTCGTCCATTGATTTCTGGCTTCAGCTTCCGTCCTTGGCTTTGTCTTCAGTTTCTGACTCCTGGCTTCTGACCTTGGCTCGTCCACTGACTTCTGGCTTCAGCTTCCGCCCCTGACAGGACTCCGACTTCTGGCTTCTCTTCATCCTCAGGCGTCCAGTTTCTCGCCCACCAGGAGGCCTTGCCTAAGTCCCAGTGGCTCGGGTCCTCATGGGCTCCTCCCAGGGGGACCATGGGCTTCCAAGGGTGAAGTCTTCATCGCCTTCCTGCTGCCGGCTGCTTCCCAGGCCTGTCCCCTCGGGTCCACGGTCGCAGAGGATCTCGCCTAAGTCCCAGCGGCCCGGGTTCTCACAGGCTCCTCCCAGGGGACCGCGGGATTCCAAGGGTGAAGTCTTCCAGGGCCCTCTCCTCAGCGCTGCCTCCCGGCTGCGACATCTACTGTGGGTTCCCACAGTGCATCACCATCCGTCTCAGCCGACTCAAGTGTCCACACTCCTAACATTATTAGGGAGATCAAAGGTGAAACAATAGCCATTAATCCAAAATAGCCAACCAGGTATGTGTATAACCCAAAATACTCGAGTCTGGCTGAGTTTCGCCTACAACATGGGCAGCATCAGGGATATTCTTTGGGATATTTGTACAGCTATCTTTGTTCAATCAGTATGAATTCTTTAATTATAAGATCTTTATGGCAGCAGGCATGTATGCCTCAAAATATGTGTTGCACATATTGTCACCAATACCTTCAATTCAGCATTGATGTAAAAATATATTCACATTCAAAGATATATTTGTCAATCCGACAGCACACTGGTCTATGCTTTTTACTAGTTTCCTGGCTATAATTTGGGTTACACTTCCATAAGTGCATCACTTTGCACTTGTTCACATTAAATTTAATTTGCAATTTGCCTGCCGTCTTCCAGTTTTGCAATGTCCTCTTGCAATTTCTCATAATCATCTTGTGATTTAACAACTTTGAATAATTTTGTGTCATTGGCAAATTTGATCCCCTTCCTTGCTGTTCCCATTTCCAGGTCATTTATAAATATATTAAAAAGCAGTGGTCCCAAAACTGTCAAGTTGCGGCCTCTGAGGCCCTGCATTCTGTTGAGAAGGGCCTCGAAGGGCCTTACATTCTGTTACATATTTAAAAAGGGCTCCAGGGGCAATCCAGGTAAGTATAGACCAGTGAGCCTGGCTTCAATGCCGGGAAAAATAGTGGAAACTATTCTCAAGATCAAAATCGTAGAGCATATAGAAAGACATGGTTTAATGGAACACAGTCAACATAGATTTACCCAAGGGAAGTCTTGCCTAACAAATCTGCTTCATTTTTTGAAGGGGTTAATAAACATGTGGATAAAGGTGAACCAGTAGATGTAGTATATTTGGATTTTCAGAAGGCGTTTGACAAAGTCCCTCGTGAGAGGCTTCTAAGTAAACTAAAAAGTCATGGGATAGGAGGCGATGTCCTTTCGTGGATTGCAAACAGGTTAAAAGACAGGAAACAGAGAGTAGGATTAAATGGTCAATTTTCTCAGTGGAGAACGGTAAACAGTGGAGTGCCTCAGGGATCTGTACTTGGACCAGTGCTTTTCTATATATATATATATATATATATATATATATATATATAAATGATCTGGAAAGGAATACGACAAGTGAGGTTATCAAATTTGCGAATGATACAAAATTATTCAGAGTAGTTAAATCACAAGTGGATTGTGATACATTACAGGAGGACCTTGCAAGACTGGAAGATTGGACATCCAAATGGCAGATGAAATTTAATGTGGACAAGTGCAAGGTGTTGCATATAGGGAAAAATACCCTTGCTGTAGTTTCACGATGTTAGGTTCCATATTAGGTGCTACCACCTAGGAAAAAGATCTAGGCATCATAATCAATAATACTTTAAAATCGTCGGTTCAGTGTGCTGCAGCAGTCAAAAAAGCAAACAGAATATTAGGAATTATTAGGAAGGGAATGGTTAATAAAATGGAAAATGTCATAATGCCTCTATATCGCTCCATGGTGAGACCGCACCTTGAATTCTGTGTACAATTCTGGTCACCGCATCTCAAAAAAGATATAGTTGCGATGGAGAAGGTACAGAGAAGGGCAACCAAAATGATAAAGGGGATGGAGCAGCTCTCCTATGAGGAAAGGCTGAAGAGGTTATGGCTGTTCAGCTTGAAGAAGAGATGGCTGAGGGGAGATATGATAGAGGTCTTTAGGATCATGAGAGGTCTTGAACAAGTAAATGTGAATCGGTTATTTACACTTTCAAATAATAGAAGGACTAGGGGGCATTCCATGAAGTTAGCAAGAGGCACATTTAAGACTAATCAGAGAAAATTCTTTTTCACTCAATGCACAATTAAGCTCTGGAAATTGTTGCCAGAGGATGTGGTTAGTGCAGTTAGTGTACCTGGGTTCAAAAAAGGTTTGGATAAGTTCTTGGAGGACAAATCCATTAACTGCTATTAATCAAGTTTACTTAGGGAATAGCCACTGCTATTAATTGCCTCAGTTGTTGCCGTCCTGGCTACGAGTACCGTGGCCAGGCCCTTTCCTCCTTGTTCCCGGACCTGCTTCCACCTCCGGAGCCCTGGCTTGCGGCCTGTTTGGCAGCATCCCCGCTGGGGCTGCGCCACCACGAAGGTGCCTGAGGACGCCCTGCTCCTAGACGCGTGGCGCACCACTTGGGTGCCTTTCTAGCCCGTTTCCCGCCAGTGGTGACTCCGCCCAGTTCCTGACGTCAGACGCCGCGGCCTTGATAAGCTGGCTACAGCCATTCGGTCCTTGCCTTGCAACGGGTTAGCTTTCCGGTTTCCTGTTGCGCTGTGCCCCGGAGTGACTTGCTTGGCTTCGTTGCTCCATTCCTGCTACAGTACCAGCTTGGTTCCTGCTTTCCTGCTACAGTACCAGCTTGGTTCCTGCCTGCCAGCTACAGTACCTGCTTGGTTCCTGTTTACCAACTACAGTTCCTGCCTGGTTCCAGTACCTGAGTCCTGCTACAGTTCCTGCCTGGTTCCAGTACCCGAGTCTTGCTACAGTTTCTGCCTGGTTCCAGAACCCATACCCAGTTACAGTATTGCTACTGTCTTAGTCTGATTCCAGTTACCTGTCCTGATCCACAACTCGCCTAAGTCCCAGTGGCTGGGCCCCTAGGGGCTCCTCCCGGGGGGGCTTCGGCTTCCAAGGGTGAAGCCACCTAAGTCCCAGCGGTTGGGCTCCTACGGCTCCTCCCAGGGGAGTACCAGCTTCCAGGGTGAAGAGCATCTACATCTCGCCTGAACATCTGCCTCCTGACCTGCTATTCCGTAGAGACATTGACCATCTATTCCCAGTCTCCAGCAGGTCGGCCCAAGGGTCCACTAAACTGAGACTCCCACAACATCAGTAGCATGGGATCTTCTTAGTGTTTGGGTAATTGACAGGTTCTTGTGGCCTGGTTTGGCTTCTGTTGGAAACAGGATGCTGGGCTTGAAGGACCTTTGGTCTGACCCAGCATGGCAATTTCTTATGTTCTTATAGCACAGCACAATAATCTGTAAATATGAATAAAGTTATGGTGGAAAAATTTGTCTCAAGTGACAAAATGATAGTATCCTGTCTTCCATTTCTTGTAACCAACAGTAGAACTTCTATCTTCTGATATAACTGTGCTTCAACACTGCTATATGAACCTATGTCTAAGGCTCTTTAACATCAATACACTGTGCACTGTTTCTGCTGCAGGAAAGCACTCTTTTTATATACTCGATATTAGATCACATGGCTCAAATGAACCAATCAGGACATTATAATACTATGGTTTTTTAAATACACAATATTGCCGTTTTATTCCAAAGCATTATCACAAAAGAGGTGTGTATATAAATCTTACAATCCCTCAACACGAATGTGTTTTGCCATAGGGCTATGTCGGGAGGAGCCAACAAAGGATTTCTCATGCATGCAGGTTATAGATAGATTATAATAGCAAATATTGTAATAAAAGCTGTAGAGTTGGCATCTTCTATTGCCAAGTAAAAGCAGGTAGCAAGTAAATTCTAATAACAATTATTGTGAGAAGAGCAGTAAAATAAGCATCTTTTATTTCATCATCCCATGTGAAATCTGACCAGGCTAAACAGCATTTTAGGCTAAGAAGCCACAAGAGAAGATGACCGCTCTCAGCACTCTTATTTAGTTAAATAGGTGTTTTTTGTAAAGCTTCCGTGTGGAGCAAAAATGTAAACGGACGGCAATTTGGGCAGCAGTTGCTTCTCCGTCTTCTTTCCCCCTTTTGTTGAAATGTTCTTTTTTTGTCCCCGGTTCCCGTAATAAGGACTGCCTCTGTTGTAGTTATCCTGTTCTAAAAAAAAAAGTGCCAATGAAACCTTGGATTTTTCAGAATGGGCTTTAGATTTCTCTAGAAGGGGATTCTTTACAGATGGATCATTAGAGGATACCTGAGACTTCTGGCCAAATACAGCTGTGTCAGGAGAGAAAGTGGAAGAGCTATTGTTGGTTGCAAGAAAAGGAAGACGGGAAACCATCATTTTGATTGCTTGAGATAAGCACATATATATGGCTGATCCTTACTATGGCATTTGCTTTCTTTTGATGCTTTTTTTTTTCAAGTATTAATCTTTTTAATGTCATTTTTAATAAATTGATACTATAAGGATTATGGGCAACCTTTTGGGGAAGGGGGAGTCTCTTCCGAAGGGATGGGCTCCACCTTAACCAGGGTGGAACCAGACTGCTGGCGCTAACCTTTACAAAGGAGATAGAGCAGCTTTTAAACTAGAACAAAGGGGAAAGCCGACAGTCGCTTAGCAGCGCATGGTTCGGAGAGAGGTATCTTTAAAAGATACTAATGATGCATTAGAATTAGGGCATCCCGACAATGAGGTTCCAATAATTAGAAAAGTAGTCCAAGTGCCTGTAACTAAAAACTCACCTGAGCTAAAAAATTCTAACTTATCCCTATCAATTAAAAAGCAGAATGAAAATACAAACAAAAAACAAATTGAAATGTTTGTATGCTAATGCCAGAAGTCTAAGAAGTAAGATGGGAGAATTAGAATGTATAGCAGTAAATGATATTGAGAAACCACCAGATAAATCCTTCGTGATCAATTTATCAAATGAATATGTAAATTCCAAATCTCGATTGAGTAAAGCAATTTGAACAGCTATTAACTAATGTGTTTATCAAAAAAGGTTTTTAGGAAAGAGAGGAACATTTCATATATAATTATCATAAATCCCCACAGGGGTAATATGATTATGATTATAATCATAAATGGACCTCCTCCATCCAGTGTTATGCGTGAACATGTGATGACACCAAGTGAAAGGTTTTTTTTAAATGTTTTTTTTGAAAAAATTGTCCTTGTTAATAATGGTGAATAAAATCACTCTATCAATAGTAAACTGAATTGTGAATGTCCCAGCAAATTTGTAATAATCCCAACAAAGGGTATAGATGGATATTTAAAGCGCTTGTGAACAACCTCGCTAGGCATAAGAGGTTATATCTGAAGGCTTAGTCACTAAGCTCATTCAACATCCCAACTTATCTGATGGTCTTGATGGGTGACCGACGCAGTCATGTTTCAGGTCCGTTCAAGGATCTTTCATCAGGGATATCGTCCTCCTTGGATATATAGTTGGTGGGTGTTGAGCCGTTGCCTGCTGGGTCTCAAGCGTGAGTCCGTAGACTCTATCCGGATCTGACAACGCTAAACATTACCTGGTGTGCCGTTTTTAAACTTGGTGGTGGAATAGCTGCGTAACCAATCCAAACAGAGCTCTGAGGTCATAATGTATGCGTCTGAACAACCAATCAAAAAGGACACTATCAATTCAATGCTCATTCAGAGAATTTAATGCCAAGCTATAATATAGAGTTCCAGTCCAATAATTCGTTCAAACCTAATGGGGCTTGTGATTTCAATGTAAAGATCCAAAAGGCCTCCCGCTTGTTTAAGAGTCTAATCCGATCACCCCCGCGGGGAGATATCAACCCTTGATCCAAAATTGTCCATTTTAAATCTGTAAAAGCGTGGCTTTGCTGAACGCAATGAGAAATTATGGGAGCTGTCAAAGTTTCTGTGTTTAATTTGGATTTATGCTCATTCAAGCGGATTCTAATTTTCCTAGTAGTTCTTCCGATGTATACCTTGGGACAGGTACACATGATAGCATAAACAACATGATCTGAATCGCATGTGGTGTGTGATTTTCGGACAACTTTATATCCTGTCAGAGGTTCAATCCATATTTCCCCGTCCATACTATTTTGACAATGAGCACAATGGCCACACTGATTGTGGCTGCCACTGGGTTTGTCACTTCGCCCATGAGTGACCGCATGAATCAGCTTATCACGAATATTAAAGCCCCGTGTTGTAACAATTAAGGGAGGGTCTTTAAGAGCCTCATGTAAGGCTAGGACAGGCCAATGTTGGCGGATTGAAGATACTATGACGGATGTAGCAACTGATTGATTTAGTACACAAACAAGTGCAGGATCTTGTTTAATGGGCTTATAAGTTAACAGCAATGATCTATCTGAATATTTAGCCCTCAGAGACGACTGAGGGGGGATATGATAGAGGTGTTTAAAATCATGAGAGGTCTAGAACGGGTAGATGTGAATCGGTTATTTACTCTTTCGGATAGTAGAAAGACTAGGGGGCACTCCATGAAGTTAGCATGGGGCACATTTAAAACTAATTGGAGAAAGTTCTTTTTTACTCAACGCACAATTGAACTCTGGAATTTGTTGCCAGAGAATGTGGTTAGTGCAGTTAGTATAGCTGTGTTTAAAAAAGGATTGGATAAGTTCTTGGAGGAGAAGTCCATTACCTGCTATTAAGTTCACTTAGAGAATAGCCACTGCCATTAGCAATGGTTACATGTAAGAGACCTAGTTTTTGGGTACTTTCCAGGTTCTTATGGCCTGGATTGGCCACTGTTGGAAACAGGATCCTGGACTTGATGGACCCTTGGTCTGACCCAGTATGGCATTTTCTTATGTTCTTGTGTTCTTAAATATTACTAAAATTTTCTTTCTGTAAGATTTTGTAGCCAATTCTACAGAACTTGGTTTGTAATTCATTAATTGTTTAGTATTAATAATGCATATTACATCCGATTTACTAGCAATCAGCCTAGCATGACAAAACTGGATTCCCAGCACCCAAAGGCCACTTCTACTGGACATATCCTGTACATAAGTTCATTCTAAGCAATTAAGCAGTGATATTTCCTTGGTTGTTGCTTTATCTAGTAAAAGCTCTAATTTGAAATTGCTCAATTTTATAATATAATAGTCTCCATTTATACAGCAATATGTTGCAATACTTTAATGCAATCATTTTTTATCCATAAAAGGAATTAGCACAAAAAATATCTATGATGTCATTTGCTTTGCAGTGGATTATTAAAAATGATTGAACAACCTAACTGACCCTCAGTTGATTTTCTGCTGTGGCTGGATTGCAGTAACTGGAAAACAGTAAATGGCATATCCCATATCTTACATTATTTACAAAAGAGGTGCCAGTCTGCCACCGCACCATGCTAGGTAGGTTCCTCATTGTAGCAAATTTTAATTAGTGATAACTTGGGTGACACATTAATTTAGCTAACTCAAATCAGGTGCAACTGTCCAAGTGCTATTGTTAATTACTACAAATCTTGCTAAATGTAAAATCTCAGTAAAATACGGCTTAAAATTAAGGATGTGCAATCTTGAGCACTGAAAAATAAGTCCCTGCTCTAAATGATACCATGTTTCCTTGATCAAGTCACTTTATGTTTGTGTGCCGTAGTTTACCCAGCTATAATTTTGTTATAATGAAAATACCACTGCTAATAATAGCATAACACCATCTTTCCTTCTCTTCTCTCTTTTTCAGACATTAACACACAGACCAAACTGCAGAAATGTCTTGTCAGGTCTTGTACCCCTTTAATGGAAAATATTTAAAGAGTGCAGGGGAGGTTGCAGACCCATGGTTATTTAAAAGACAACTCCTTGCAGGGTCTCCCTTTAAAAGTTCACTAGCTATATGGCGCCATGTGGATCTTTTGCCCTGCAATTGCAAAGTACCCAGGGCAAAGAAAGCACTGGGACTTCAGTCAGCGTGTCCCATCCCTGCCCTAGAATGTGCCCCTTTTCCCCTGTAGGGAAAGCTTTCCTGCCATTGACAGCGTGAGTATTTTTCCCTGCAGAGGGGGGAGGACAAATGTTAGAGGTAAATTTCCCACAGACAAAATCCTGTTTAGCCATGGAAATCTTTTTGAAAATTGCCCCTTAATATTTCTGAAGTACTAAAAATATTATAGAGTGCTATGATGCTATTTGAATGAAAGTGTCATGTAAGTCTAAATGTGTTATTTTTAAGCTCCCTAAATCCTGTGAAGACCAGCTAGGACTTACAGGGGATAATTTTAGAATATTGCACATAAGAAAGCCTACAAATAAGTCCCACCAATTTTCAAAGCAGACTGCTGCATATATATTTGCTTTAAAAATTATCTCGCCAAACCAACCCACACGCACTTGCACCAGCTATTTAGTGCATAGAAATTTGGGGAGGGGTGGGGGAACGCACAGGCATACATTTTAATTTTTGAATGTATATGAACAAGTGCAAACACCTCCCCAATTCTGTACCCAGGACCAGCTCCACTCAGTCTGGGTAACATACACATGTAAGTTTCCCCACATATTGGTTGGGCAATTTTAACAAAGACCATTTCTGCGGGTAAAACACTGTTTTCACCTACAGAAGTACTTTTGAGAATTACCATCCCTAAGCAGAACCTACAATCCACTCACTGAAGAATTAAGAATATTCACAAACATACTCCTAGTAGAGAATAGAGCAAACCTTTCAAATACCAGACAATCAGCTCTATAAAACCACCAGTACATTCTGATACAATATTGATGCAGGTTCCATCAGGAAAGCAAGGTCAGTTCCCCAGACAAGCAAAAACAATAACACTGAATTGAGAGCTCTCTCTCTTTTCCCTGAATACGCTGATGGATGGAATCTAGCACCTATTTCAGCCTCATTGTTTCCTTAGTAATACATTTTTTGCCCTCCTCCATGTTCCCGAAAATGTATGTCTGATCATTTGCTATCAATCTTTGTTTTGTAGAAGACAACAACATAAGGTCAAACCCTACTTCATGTCAGAGATTCTGCAGTGTCTCAAGCACCATCGCTTCTTCATGAATGATGACTTGCAAAGAATAACAGTCCTAATCTTAATATTCCAGAATATCCGACCTGTTTCCTAAAATAAAGTAAAAAACAAATGATATAGCTTTATTTTTTCTTGATTAAAATATTGCCTTAGACAGCTTAAATTGTTTTAGGAAAACCATTTTTAGATGCTATCTGTGAATCCATTCCCTCTAAGTAGCTCAGATATGCCTACTGAATTCTGGGGGATTCTCAATGACCGTGTTCCTGTTTGCCTCTACATTGAAACTAATTACACTTTGTACTGTATTGCTGCTTTGCTATGGTTTTCTTATGAAAACCATAGCAAAATCAGCAATGTATGATGCTGTAATACTTTGATAAAAATCTCATTTTCTATCCAAAAAGAATGAGCACAAAATATTCTATGCCGTCATCTGTGTTACAGTGGCTTTTCTAAAATGGATTGAACAGTCTTATTGACCCTCTGTTTATTTTCTGCCCTGGCTGCAGTGCAGTAACTGCAAAACAGTAAATGACATACCATATATCTTACATTATTTACAAATCTCATATAGATAGATAGATGGAGGTATAAAAAGAGCCTGAAGGTTTCCTGCAGCAGATTTTTTCAAGATTCAGCAGCAAGTGTTAAATTCTGTAGCAGATTTTTCTAAATTCTGAAGCAATATGTGGCAAATTTGTTATGCATAAAGATTCACACCTCTCACTTTGCAAAAAACTTACTTTTTTAATTAAAAACCTTTCACAGTTCTTAAATATTTAAACTGTGTACAACTACAAAATTTACCAAGTACAAAAAACAACTACTTATCAAGTAAAGACATATACTACAAACCTTTAACTGTGAAATAAAACTTTTGTATTGAATTTGTTAGAAAGCGCTAGGAGAGCAGTTCCACTTTCCAGGGGATTGTGTGTTCTTGGACCATGGCTCGACCCCAGAGGAACTCCAAAGAGGTGCCAAGGCAGGCAAGGCATGCCCGAGCATGGGCTGGACAGGAGCAAGGCTGGACTGAAGACAGATGATGGAATCCGGAGCAGGAGCAAGGCTAGACTGAAGATGACTGAAGGCACTGACCCTCCACCGGACCTGCACGCTCCAGGAAGACCAACAACGCAATGGTGGCATTTGAACGGTCCTCCGAACGTTCCAAGCACTTTCGGACCTGCCGCTGGGTAACAGCAAGAAGCGGCAGGCCGGACGGCGGCCAGGGTCAAACAATGACCTTTGAACATGGAAGGCTCAGATGAAGACTCATGTGAAGACACTTGGATGAGGATTCAGGCGAAGACACTTGGATGAGGATTCAGCAAAGACACTTGGATGAAGACTCAGGTGAAGACACTTGGAAGAAGATTCAGGAGCAAGGTACTGAAGAGGATTCAGTAGCTAAGAGCTGGGTTGAGACTGCGACACAGCGCGCCCTACACAGTCCACCCACGGGGCTGCTCACGGACTGAGCTGGACTCGAAGCAGACTCCAGACGAGATAGTGGAGCGAGTGAGAGGAATATGTCCCAGGAACTGTAGAGGCCTGCACCAGTGCGCACCCTACACAGCTGCCAGGCTGGTCGTCGACCACGCTGGAGTGGCACAGGTTCAAGCAGAGACTGAAACATGGATGGAGCAGACACAAGGAACTCCGTAGACCAGGGACAAGGCTGCAAGCAGAAGTCTCCTGGAGGCTAGCGCTGCAGCAGAGAGGAAGGACTTGTACCATGAGGTGCCCTACACAGCCCGCCCATGGGGCTGGTCGCGGACCATGACATGGCATGCCAGGAAAGGTAGCGAAGAGGAACCAGGGGGTTCAGGACATCAGGATGGATCACAGACATCAGGAATGGAGGACGGACATCTGGACTGGATCACGGACATCAGGACAAGACAACGATCATGTCTGGACTGGATCATGGACATCAGGACAAGACAAAGAGCTCCAACGAAGAACACAAGGACCTTGAAGAAGTGATAGAACAGCGAGGACTCCTGGAGCGAAGACAGGAACATCCAGGAGCATCTAACTCATTGTGAAGGCAAAGCTGGACTGACACCAGGCCCTTTTTATAGGGCTGAAGCAGGAGTGGTCGATGACATCACCGATGAGGGCCATGGGACCATTTCCCGCCACTGGCCCTTAAAATGAAGATAGTCGCGTGCCCGCACCTAATGCGAAGCTGGAGAGAGCAGGATCGTTGGTGGTGTCCCCACCAAATGGAGGGCCCAGGACAGAGCGGCTCCCTGCCGCGAAGATAGCAAGAAGAGCAGGCAGGCTGCAGGCACCAGCAGGGATGGCTTCCCTGCTGGGTGAAGACTCCGGCAGCGGCAAGGACAACTCCCTTGCTGCCTGAGGACCCCAGGAGCAGCTCCGGCTGCATCGGGGAGAGCAGGAGTGGTGGTGGCAGTGCTGGCCATGTGGGAAGGCTCCCGGTGGCTCAGCCCTGCCGCACAGGGCAGGAGACTGCCACGGCCTTCGGACCGCAGAGGATGGCGACGGACTGCCGCATTCTGAGGAGCAGCTGAGAGGCAGGTAGGGGGCCTGCCCAAGCTCATCGCGGGCAGGTTCACAATAGTACCCCCTCCTCAAAGACCCCCTCTCCAAGCCTCTTGTCAACAGCTTGGGAGAGAAGAAGGTATTCCACATACCGACAGGGGGCAGTCAAGGATCCAAGGGCAGAAGCTGGAACTTCTTGGCGAGGAACTGTAGTGAGAAGAATACTTGAGCAGAAGACAGGACAGAAGTGGTCAAGGTACAGACAAGATGTACACAGAACATTGAAGGTTGAAAGTGCAGGTTGAAGGCGGGGTTGCAGAACCGTAAGATGGCATCTTGGTTTTATAATCAAGGTGGCAGAGGCTTAAGGCTCCCTTCTTGGTTTGGAAAGGCTGAATACAGACGGAAGTCCTTATAATTCTTCAAGGCTGATGCTGTTATGGAGGATGAAGTAACAAGGTGTAGAATGAAGCTGAGTTGAAGATCCCAGAGAACTAGCACTCCAGCGATTCTAAGTGGAAGAAGCTGAAAGCATGGAGTCTAGATAACAGTTCAGGATGTGTCGAGAAGTATTGTTGGTATCTCTACAAAATGAAAGGCATCCCATAGTTGTACAAGGTTTAAATTCGAAGTGTGTTGAAGCACTCAGTGTTGGACACCAACCAATGGTTCAAGAGCCAAAGCTTAGAGATTCAGGTGACTGGGTGACTAAGTAGTCTCTTAGGTGATAGGAAGTAGGTCCATAGGGTGAAGTCCTATTGTAGATAATTGATCTCCATATGGTAGAAGCGTAGATGTTGTTCAGGCTTAGTTGAACTGGCAGTGTAAGTCAATGGTGGTGAGAAGTAGTGCAGGCACAGAACTCCTTGTGATTGCCTTTCAGGAGAGGACTCTTAGGCAAGGGTGGAATTTAGTGATGTTTGTCAAGTTGACACTTGAGCTGGAGTGGTCCTTGACTGATGGTAGAGAGTTGCGATGCCAAGGAGACAGGACAGGACCCAGGCAAGGAAGGCCAACAGAAAAAGGCTGACAGACTTGGTAGAAGATTGACGTCCTCTGAACTACTTGAGAGCAAGCCGGAAGTAGATGTATTTGGAAAGGCACACTTGGACAGGCACCTTACTTGGATGATGAAGCTTGCAGCGGGTTCCAGAGAAGAGATCTCCAATTGCTCTCTGGCGGGTGGTGTATGTTGCAGAGAAAACATTGAAAGCAAGGAATCACAAAGAAGGGTCGCTGGTCTTGAGCTCGGGATGGTGAGCAAGGCTAGAATGTGGTAGATGGAAGGACTGAAGAAGCTGAATGGGAAGAGCGAGGAAATTTGCTGGTTCAGCTTGTGGAGAGATGCGAGATAATCCAGACCCCATTCGAAGATGACAATAGATGGGGTGCAGGCACCTCCTGCAGGTTGTCTGGAGTGAAGTACCATAAGGCTAGTGAGTTGAAAACATCTCTTGCAGGATGGTGAACTTGATGGGTGAGATGCACAGGATTTCCAGTGAGATAAGCTCTATGGAGCAGGCAACTCCTGCTGATAGAACAAAAATGTCCTTAGAGAAATAAAATAAAAAATTCTGATAAGGTGGAAGCAGAGAACATGAACCAGAAGCTTGCAGCTTGGTGGATGTTGATGAACCTGGGAGCAGGCGCCTTCTGCAGGTCGTATAACAAAAATGTACCCAGGCCATACGAAGTTTTCAAAGAGATTCTTGATGACAGCGGATGCTAGAGCCTCTAGCGGAAGTAGGAGAAGAAAAAAACATTTCAAACAAGCTGGCACCTCCAGCAGGTCAAAGGATTCTTCAGGAAAACTTGAACAAAAAATTATTGAACAAGAAACTCTGGAACTCAGCATGGGCCCAACACAAGGACATGAACGCCGAACACATGGCCTACACAAACTGTTTGGAAGTGCTAGGAGAGCAGTTGCAATTTCCAGGGGATTGTGTGTTCTTTGACCCCAGAGGAATTCCGAAGAAGTGCCGAGGCAGGCAAAGCATGCCCGAGCATGGGCTGGACAGGAGCAAGGCTGAATTGAAGAAAGATGATGGAATTCAGAGCAGGAGTAAGGCTGGACTGAAGACAAGGATGACTGAAGGCACTGACCCTCCACCAGACTTGCATGCTCCGGAAGGCCAACAAAGCAATGGTGGTCTTTGAACGGTCCTCCGACCATTCCAAGCCCTTTTGGACCTGCTGCCTGGTAACAGCAAGAAGTGGCAGGTCAGACGGATGCCAGGGGCAAACAAAGGCCTTGGAACATGGAAGGCTCAGATGAAGATTCAGGCGAAGACACTTGGACGAGGATTCAGGTGAAGACTCTTGGACGAAGACTCAGGCAAAGACACTTGGACGAGGATTCAGGAGCAAGGTACTGAAGATGAGGATTGAGGAGCAAGTACTGTAGATGAGGATTCAGGAGCAAAGAGCAGGGTTGAGACTGCGATGCAGCGCGCCCTACACAGCCCACCCATGGGGCTGGTCGCAGACCATGCTAGACTCAAAGCAGATTCCAGACGAGATAGTGGAGCGAGTGAGAGGAGCATGTCCCAGGAACTGTAGAGGCCTGCACCGGGGCATGCCCTACACAGCCGCCTAGCTGATCACGGACCACGCTGGAGCAGCAGAGGTTCAAGCAGAGACTGAAACATGGAAGGAGCAGACGCAAGGAACTCCATAGACCAGGGACAAGGCTTCAAGCGGAAGTCTCCCGGAGGCTAGTGATGCAGCAGAGAGCAAGGCCTTGTACTATGAGGTACCCTACACAGCCTGCCCATAGGGCTGGTCGCGGACCACGACATGGCACGCCAGGAAAGGTAGCGATGAGGAACCAGGGGTTCAGGACATCAGGATGAATCACAGACATCAGGAACGGAGGACGGACATCTGGACTGGATCACGGATATCAGGACAAGACAAGGAGCTCCAAAGGAGAACACAGGACCTTGAAGAAGTGATGAAACAGCGAGGACTCCTGGAGCAAAGGACAGGAATATCCAGGATTGTCTAACTCCTTGCGAAGGAAAAGTTGGACTGACACTGAGCCCTTTTTATAGGGCTGAAGCAGGAGTGGTCGATGACATCACCGGTGAGGGCCATGGGACCTTTTCCCGCTGCTGGCCCTTTAAATGAAGAGGAGAGGTGTGCACCCGCACCTAATGCGAAGCTGGAGAGACCAGGGTCGTTGGTGGCGTCCCCACCACGTGGAGGGCCTAGGACGGAGCGGCTCCCTGCCGCGAAGATAGCAAGAAAAGCTGGCAGGCTGTGGGCAATGGCAGGGACGGCTTCCCTGCCGGGTGAAGACCCCAGCAGCGGCAAGGACAACTCCCTTGCCACCGAAGGACTTCAAGAGCAGCTCCAGCTGCGTCGGGGAGAGCAGGAGTGGCAGCAGCAGTCCTGGCCACGTGGGAAGACTCCCAGTGGCTCAGCCCTGCCGCGCAAGGCAGTAGACTGCTGCATCCTCCGGACTGTAGAGGATGGCGGTGGACTGCCGCATTCTGAGGAGCAGCTGAGAGGCAGGTAGGGGGCCTGCCTGCGACGAACAGAATTGCAATACAGTGCAACTATCTTTTTTATATTTTCTTCAGAAAGTCCTGGTCATCTTTCTTAGTTTATGAACTTATGTTTGCTGAAAATGCCCTCTGCATCAGCAGCTTCTCATGCTGTTTAATTTCTGAGACAGATACATGTGCATATATTGGATACATGGTAACAGACACAAAAAGGACCGAATTAGCACGTTTGAAACTTGAGAGCAGTAGTGTCAGTCATCAAGGCTTCTATGAATGTGTCCTTTCTACCACTTGTAGCACACCAGCAGTTGCAGACTTCCAAAGCACATCCATGTCTTTCTAGCTGCTATACAGCTGTCCATGTATACAGGTGCAAGAACATTTGTGTAAGGATATGTCTTTAGAATAATGTCATTACTCCATCAAGAATTATATCAAATTCACCATTGGTTTTATTTAAGAGATATTTCAGGGATCAAATATTCTGCTTCCTCTGTCCATTCCAACCTCACTCCTGCCCTCCAATTTCCTTCAGGACAGGAGGGGCATCAGGAAAAGAGGGGCTGGATTAGAAAGCAGAGTGCATCTTCTCTCCTTTGCTCTGTCTGCTCCAACCTCAACCTTTCGCCCCTCCCCTCCTGTTCCTGCAAGTTGCCTGTAAGGGGAGGGGCTGGAGCAGGAAGCAGACAGAGTACTGAGAATAAAGACAGGCACCTTATAGCCTTCTTCAGATGCCTGAAATAAGTAATGGGGGAGCTTTGAATGTCGTACATTATACATCAAGAAGCTACCACCCAGGAAAAAGATCTAGGCATCATAGTGGATAATACTTTAAAATCGTCGGCTCAGTGTGCTGCAGCAGTCAAAAAAGCAAACAGAATGTTAGGAATTATTAGGAAGGGAATGGTTAATAAAATGGAAAATGTCATAATGCCTCTATATCGCTCCATGGTGAAACCGCACCTTGAATACTGTGTACCATTCTGGTCGTCACATCTCAAAAAAGATATAGCTGTGATGGAGAAGGTACAGAGAAGGGCAACCAAAATGATAAAGGGGATGGAACAGCTCCCCTATGAGGAAAGGCTGAAGAGGTTAGGACTGTTCAGCTTGGAGAAGAGACGGCTGAGGGGGGATATGATAGAGGTCTTTAAGATCATGAGAGATCTTGTATTTGTGAATCGGTTATTTACACTTTTGAATAATAGAAGGACTAGGGGGCATTCCATGAAGTTAGCAAGTAACACATTTAAGACTAATCAGAGAAAATTATTTTTCACTCAACGCACAATAAAGCTCTGGAATTTGTTGCCAGAGGATGTGGTTAGTGCAGTTAGTGTAGCTGGGTTCAAAAAAGGTTTGGATAAGTTCTTGGAGGAGAAGTCCATTAATGGCTATTAATCAAGTTTACTTAAGGAATAGCCACTGCTATTAATTGCATCAGTAGCATGGGATCTTCTTAGTGTTTGGGTAATTGCCAGGTTCTTGTGGCCTGGTTTGGCCTCTGTTGGAAACAGGATGCTGGGCTTGATGGACCCTTGGTCTGACCCAGCATGGCAATTTCTTATTTTCTTATGTTCTTAATTATGCAATTTATTCCATAGCTGCAGCATCACAGGAGCTAGGGGCACTGGATATAGATACACGTGAAGAAGCTAAGACGTGCCTTCTTTATAATAGTATTATTAATTCTGATGACACTTGCAAAGATTGAAGATTTTACCTTACTTTTCTTCTGATTCAGCATCATATTTGTTGACTAAGTGCCATCATTGGCAACATCCAGCCTTCTTTTTTTTATGAGTTTTCAGTCTTGCCTGAGATATGTTAGGTCATACTTTTTGAAAATATGTACCAACCAGTCATAAAAATTAATTCCAGCGGGTGGTGAGGGGGGACAGGTTTGTAATTAACTTTTTAAATGTACAATGCTTTATGAAATTAGAGCATTACCTTGAATACAAGAAATACCAGAATCATGCAACTCTTTAAAGACTATTAAAATGCTGAAAGGACAATCCAGTTAAACTTCATGCTTTCAAATCTTTCACAGATAGCCAATAACAAAAATGAATCCCTTTGGCTCCGTGTTTTTGTATAGCCTTTATAGCCAAGGTAGTTATGCATAGAACTTGCAGTATTTCAGCACCATTACTAGTCACAGTTCAAATTTTGGAGGTTATGGTTTTAATCAACATAAAGTGATTTGTTTCTTGGAAGCCACAGCATTTAAAAGTTGGATATGAATTCAGTCAGGTCCAGTTTCTATTCTGTCGGATACATTTCCACAAGAGGACTGCAGAAAGAGAGTTGTTAATCCTATCTATGAAAAGTAAATAGTAGCAGATTGCTGTTTGCGTCCTCATTTGGACAAATTTGCCCAAATTTAGGACTTAGACATGTAAGAAACCATAGGATTCTTTACCAGAAGAAGTGAACCAAATTCCTGGGGAGGTACAGAGAGATTAGTTAAGTAGAGGTTTGGGGACAGCTCCCCCTTGTGGCAGAAGGAGATGGTGTGTTCAAAGCCTTTACAAACCCCTGTCACCATCTCAGAGAATGGATTTTGGATTTTGGATTTTGTGAGTTAACCTCTTAAAGAGTAGAATTCTTATGCTGTTCCAAGTTTATTATTTTAATGGGTTAGGACTTCAGGGTCTCTCTAAATATAGAAACTGGGATGAGTAAGGAAACATAGAACCCTATTTCTTGCATTTTTGTCAATGGTTTTTTGGAAACCATTTGGTTAAATGAGGAAGAAATGTTTATTTCCACTCTTCCTACCTCTAGGTTGGTTTCCCCTTTGAGTGAACTGTTTGTATTTCTGTTTCTGAGGACCCAAATGCCCAAGGACTCAGAGTAGGATGTTTAAGAATGAGGTGCCTTTTACCCAGAAAGGACCTGAGAAGAAAAGGTGTCGTTTGTTAAGAATGGACTCGCATTCATTTTCAGAGAGAAGGAATTTGAGAAGTATGGTTTGAGATCTAGTGCTATGGATGCAGGTGAGAGTCATTCGGAAAGAGGGAAATATTGTGGTGCCCCATTGGTACCACATAATGGAAAGTGAGGAATAGAAAACACTACAAGAAACATTTAAGACATGGGACTGTTATGCTGGAAGTCAATTAGGATACATGTTCTGCCCATTCCCATGAGAAGGATCTAGAGCATAAATTGCAAAGTGAGGAGAAGCAAAGGGCCAAATTACCCAAGGAATTTGCTGGAATAATTAGAGGACTTTTGCCTAAAGAGACAGATGGGTCACAAATTTATTAAATCTTACTTTATAACAATCAATTGGCAATTATTTTCAATTTAAGCTGTAAAGAACTATCAATTCACTTTTACAATCTATCAGTAATTTTGAGTTGGAACCTTGTTTCCAGCATGATTATTGCTGCTGGTGTTGTGGGGAGATCATCAGTGCCTTTTACAGAGGACTAAATGGGTGGTTTGGGGCTTTAAGAGTGAGCTTTCTCCTACAGGGGATCGTGAACTCGCAGAGTGGAATGATATTGTGAGGAAAGTTGTGCAGTTAGGGTCCAAAACTGAAATATGAGCCTTTTGACTCAGTATCCAGGATTACAGAACAATTTGAACAGATAGTGTCAGCGAATATACTGTAAATATCCTACAATTTTCTAATGGCACAAATACAAATGAATACAGTGAAGTTCAAAACATCAACATCCCATCTTTTGTTCACTCTTTGAGGAGATCTGTAGGGAGGAAGACCTTGCCACAACAGTACTGTGTGACAAGTAGAAGACAAGATCACATTTTCAAAAGGAGTTACACACATAAAATTAGCATAAACGCATATAAGTAGCCTGTACTAGCATACAATGTAAAATTGTTTTCACTGATAAACTTATTTCCTTCAGTCCGGTTGATCCAGTCCTTACACTTGTTATTTCCCTGCTCCTCAGCTGCCAGAGACAGAGAGCACACCCCCTTCATGACTTCATTCTCAGTCATATGGAACAGCCATAGGCTTGTGCCAGTAGCCTACTGTCAAAGCCACCTGACAAGGACCCCATTCTTACCCCTTTTCTACCTTACATGAGATATATACAGTATATACAAATATATATATTTTATTATCCCTCAAGATTATTCCCCCTCTCAGTGGGAGGTGAAGACAGAAAAGAAAAATAGAAAATAGAAAGAGAGAGAGAGATGGATTACCTCCAATGTCTCTGCATATGGCCTCTGTATTCCCGGATGGGGCCTGGAAAGGTCTAGCAGGACTCAAGGAAAACATTTAGCCAGATAAATCAGGCTTATCCAGCTCCACTGAGGATCTCACGTCTGCTCTAATCGAATCCCTGAACAAACTTGACTGCTCCACTCTTGAAACAGCCCTTAGCTCTTGGAATAACCTCACTCTTAACATAGCTGACAAACTATGCCCAATCACCACCCACAACCAGTACGCTGCACAAAAAAAGAATAACAAACCATGGTACACCCCAGAACTTCGCGAAATGAAAAATAACCTCAGACTGAGAGAGAGAATCTGGCATAAGGACCCCACCCCGCAACACGCCACCTCTTACAAATCGATCATGCACTCTTACTGCCTCTCTATTCTAAAAACTAAACGAGACTACTACGCTTCCAAAATACATGAGTACATGTACAATCCCAAAGCCTTGTTCTCATATGTTTCAACCCTCACCAAGTCTGCCCCTCCTCCCATTGCTGACAATGATGCCACCAGTAAATGTGAGGAGCTTGCCCTCTACTTTCACAATAAAATCACAAACATCCTCTGCCATCTCTCAGCTACCTCCTCACCCATGTCCTCCTCCCACCCCACTATCCCTAATGCTACCTTAGACTCTATTGAACTCACCTCCTGCAAGGAAATCAAATCAAATCTCAGAAAGATTAATCCCGCCTCCCACCCCTCTGACACCATCCCCACCAAAACCCTCTTAACCATTCCCAACACCATTGCTAAACCCCTAGCAGACATTATCAACTGCTCCCTCTCCAACGGCTCAGTCCCTGACTCATTAAAGCATGCTGTTGTCAAACCCCTTCTCAAAAAACCATCCCTAGTCCCCATAGACCCTGCCAACTACCGTCCCATGTCAAACCTTCCCTTCATCGCCAAAATCATGGAAAAGGTTGTAAACTCCCTACTTATGGATTTCCTTGAAGACAACAACATCCTCCACCCCTCTCAATTTGGCTTTCATAAAAACCTGAGCACCAAAACACTCTTACTCTCCCTCACTGACACCCTCCTCACTGGTCTAGACCGAGGTCATAGCTACATCATTGCCTTCCTTGACATCTCCTCAGCCTTTGACATGATAAGCCACAATCTACTCCTTTCATGCCTATCTGACATCTGCATCTCAGGCACTGCCCTCCTCTGGTTCCAATCATATCTGGCACATATACAATTCTCTGTTAAACAGGCAATGCTGAATCCACACTCTTCTGTCTCACCCAAGGTGTCCCCCAAGGCTCCTCCCTCTCCTCCACCCTATTTAATATATACCTACTTCCCCTCTGCCAGTTACTATCTGAACTAGGCCTCAAATTCTACATTTACACAGATGATGTTCAAATCATTATACCTATACAAGAATCCATCCCCATAACGCTAACATTCTGGAAGGAATGCCTCAACTCCATTAATTCCCTACTCACCAACCTCCACCTCGCCCTTAACACCTCAAAGACTGAACTGTTTCTCATCCACAACCACCAAACACTCAAGCTAACCACAGCCAACAACCCAGTCTCTAGACCCTTTGCTTCTCAGCAACTAGTATGAAACCTTGGCATTCTAATAGATCAACACCTGAACCTAAAGAAACACATCAACTCTGTCTTAAAAGAAGACTTCTATAAGCTCAATGTTATAAAAAAAATCAAACCTTTACTCCACACCCACGATCTCAGAACAGTCATCCAAGCTGCCCTCACATCCAAACTGGACTACTGCAACTCCCTGTACCTAGGCCTTCCTTTCTCTACAATCAAACCTCTCCAAATGCTACAAAACGCCACCGCCAGAACCATTATGAATGCCCGCAAATTCGACCACATAACCCCCCTCCTTAAAGACCTTCACTGGCTCCCCATTCCATCTCGCACCCTATTCAAAACCCTCACTATAATTCATAAATCCATCTACAAGAACAACTCCAGCTGACTTAACGAGCCTTTCCAGACCACACACTCCTCCCGCCCAACCAGAGCAAACCTTAAAGATATACTGCACATCCCATCGCTCAAGAATGCCCATCTCACCTCAACAAGAGATTGCGCCCTATCAATTGCTGGCCCCACGCGCTGGAATGCACTACCCACAAACCTCCGCCTTGAGCCTTGCCCCTGCAAATTCAAGAAAAAGCTAAAAACATGGCTCTTCCACCAGGCATTTCCAGATTAGACTCATGAATTACATCACCTCACCTCTAATCTCCTACACTCTAATCGCTTACCCTAATACTCTACCCTGATATGCCGAATCCCACACTTATAGCTAGTATGTTTATTATGTATAATATGTTAATATCTATAAAATGTACAACATGTTATTCTAATATTACAATATGTTATTCTAATATTACTTTAATTGTTACTCCCCAGTTCTCTCTCAGTTCTCTCTTCCTCAGGCTCTCCCATACAGCCTTCTTTCTTTATTTTCAGCACCTCTGTTGCCACTTGTTCATCATGTTATCCCCTGCCCTGTCCCAGTTCAATGTACTTTCCATCTTTTGTTTGATGTAAACCAATATGATGTGTCTACTAATTTTGGTATAGAAAAGCTGTTAAACAAAATAAATAAATAAATAAGTGGTGCTGCTGAATATCCAACTACACTTAGCAGGTGCCACTTAGCCAGATAAGAGATTTAACTACTCTGAATAATTTTGTATCATCTGCAAATTTGATTACTTCACTCGTCGTATTCCTTTCCAGATCATTTATAAATATATTTAAATGCACCTGTCCAAGTACAGATCCCTGAGGCACTCCACTGTTTTTTTCCACTGAGAAAACTGACTATTTAATCCTACTTTCTTTTTCCTGTCTTTTAACCAGTTTGTAATCCACAAAAGGACATTGCCTCCTATCCCATGACTTTTTAGTTTTCTTAGAAGCCTCTCATGAGGGACTTTGTCAAACATCTTCTGAAAATCCAAATACACTACATCTACTGGTGGTCCTTTATCCACATGTTTATTAACCCCCTTCAAAAAAATGAAGCAGATTTGTGAGTCAAGACTTGCCATGGGTAAATCCATGCTGACTGTGTTCCATTAAACTATGTCTTTCTATATGCTCTGTGATTTTCATCTTTAGAATAGTTTCCACTATTTTTCCCAGCACTGAAGTCAGGCTCACTGAGCTATAGTTTCCTGTATCATCCCTGGAGCCCTTTTTAAATATTGGAAACCCTCCAGTCTTCAGGTACAATGGATGATTTTAATGATAGGTTACAAATTTTAAGTAATAGATCTGAAATTTCATTTTTGAGTTCTTTCAGAACTCTGAGATGGATAGGATCTGGTCCAGATGATTTGCTACTCTTTAGAAAGCCTATCCATTTTCTTGAAGGGGTTCGTCACCTTTAGGCATCTTATTATAATAAGATGCACATCCAGGAGATTAAACCTTTCTTCCTTACCCTATATTACTTTTTTTTAAAGGCTGGTAATGACACCATCTAATTTAGGTGGAAAGGCAGAAATGAGGGCACCAATTGGAAGGTTACTGAATGAAGAGAAATCACTTAGGGGGTCATTTATCAAAGTGCTATATGGCGTTTTTGCATGCAAAAAGCACCATAATGGTTGGTGTTGATGCAAATGAGAGGATAGTGGGACAGGAATTTTGGCCAAGCTCATAGTTTTGCTGTGTGTGAGAGAAAGAGAGAAGCCATAATGCCCTCACGCTAGATAGGTATTTATATCTCTATGGGAGGCCCACCTAGTAACTCGAGGTGAAGCTTAGGTATTAGTGTAGGGGTTAGGGGCCACTTTGACATTCAAAGTGAGACGTACAAACAGAATAGTGCTCTCTTGTGAAGATTTGATGACCTTCGGAGTGAGGAAACTCACCCAAAGATGAGATTTGTGCAATGTTCTCTCAACCTAGCTTGATGGACTCTCTACCTGGGTAACATCAAGCCTATTAGTGCTCTAAGGACCAGGTTAAATCCCACTGAGGAAAAATCAGTCTGAAGGGTGGTTGTATCTGGTTTACCCATTTTTGAAAAGCACACCGCATCTGGGTATTCAGTTACCTGTGTACCTTTGATGCAACCCCTACAACAGTGGTTCTCAACCTTTTTTCTATCAGGACACAACTGAAAGATGGTGCTCACATGCATGACACACTGAATATAACACGATCATGGGGCTTCCTAACAATGGATGCAGAGCAGAACTATGACATTTCTCTGTACAACTCACCATACAAAAAAAGATATTCTGATTCTGGTGTCATCTTAATAACAGCATCACAAACGTCCTCTACTACTAGGTACATTGTAAAATAATACAAACCCCACTCTGTACATGTCTATCAAACCTGCCATACTTCAGCAGCACAAACTCCAAGAAATGAAACCGCAATAGCTCTACCCATGAAAAGGCATCAGTTCTCACCAGTGCAATATAATATTGAGAAAATACAACAAATAAGGCTGATTCAAACTTCTAGTAAAGTACCTCATCTCAGTCACATACACACAGAACACAAACAGACCTGCATTCACCAAATATAGAGTAAAAGACCACAAATTACAAATGTGGAAACAAAAATGGAGACTAGAAACAATAATATATTTCCTCCTACTGTTAAGGAGGTGGACTCTTGAGCTGAGACGACGTTGGTGCTACCAGCAGGAGAGGACCCTGTTGGTCCTTGTCATAGGGAGGCGGTGCAGGCGGAGAGGACCCAACTGGAGCTTCAGCTTTACCAGCCCTCCTTCCCCACAAGTTGAGCCCTTGGGTGCCGGGGCCGGCAGGACTTAGGCGGGAGTCTCTCAAAACATGGAACCAGAGGAGGAGGCTGAAGCAGCGTCGGGCAGGCAGAAGTCAAGGCAGGTGGAAGATAGATGGAAAAGGGAACAGGCCAGAAGTCAGGACAGGTGGCGAACAAGCTAAGACAGAGAAACAAGCTGGAGGTCAGGGCAGGCGGAGGTCAAGCAGAGTCGGGTTACCAGGCGGGTTCAAAACCAGGAAGTCAGTCCGGAGAGGTGAGGAGCAGGAGGGCATGGAACCGGAGACAAGGAGCAAGGCAGGAACGCAGGATCAGGAGTCAAGGCTGGAAAGCAGGATCAGGAGTCAAGGCTGGAACACAGGATCAGGAGACAATGCAGAACTCGTACTCTAAAGCAGAGCAGGACCTGTTGCTGAGGCAAAATGCTGGAGGCAGGGCCGGGTATATATACCCACCCTACCTGATGTCATCTTCAAGGGCTGCTGGGAACTTTCCCGCTACGGGCCCTTTAAATTGGGAACGACTTTGTGCGCACACGCCTAGGGCGGTGACACAATAATTTTGTGTCATCTGCAAATTTGGTCACCTGACTCAGAGTTCTTTTTTCCAGATCATTTATGAATATGCTAAATAGCACAGGTCCTAATATAGACCCCTGGGGAACTCCACTAACTTCCTTTCTCCATTTGAAAAACTGACTATTCAATCCTGTCTTTTATCCAGTTGCTAATCAACAACAGGACACTGCCTCCAATCCCATGATCTCCCAATTTCTTGAGGAGTCTTTCATGAGGGACTTTGTGAAATGCCTTCTGAAAATCCAAATACACTATATCAACTGGCTCACCTTTGTCCACACATTTATTTACACCTTTTAAATAATCTATTAAATTGGCAAGGCAAGGTTTGCCTTTACAAAGCTCTTTTTTGATTTTCAGCATTAAGCCATATCTATTTATGTGATCAGTAATATGGAGGTCAATATTCAAAGCTATTTAGATGGATAACTCACAAGTTATCCATCTAAATGGCAAATGTGACATATTCAGCCATTTAACCAGCTAAATTATAGCCAAATAACTACTTACCCAGCTATAAGTTAGCTGTATAAAAAAGGGTTTTTTGGGGATGTTCTGGGGAGGAGTTGAGTTATCCAGCTAATGCAATCAAATATTGCATATATCCAGCTACATTAGCCAGACAACTGCTTCCAAACAGGTCTAAAGTTATCCGGCCTTGTGTGGCCAGATAACTTGCTACTTATTTATTTATTTTTACTTTTTAATTTTTATATACCGGTGTTCCTGTATGACATACAAATCACATCGGTTTACATTGAAACATTGAAATAAAGCAAAAGAAATTTGCTCGTAGACGGTACATGGAACAAGGAATACAAGAAACTGGGATAAGGGAGACTATTCTAGTTAAGTTATGGAATGGTCCCGAAAAACCAGTAAACAAATAGGCAAATAAACAAATAAACAGATAACTATATCAAGTAGTCAGTACAGTCAGTACAATGAAAATGGGGAATAGGGCCAATTACATCTTGTAAGAGTAAACAACAGAGACCTACAGCAGAGACAACTAGTGGGGTACATCGTGCCCAGAACAATCTTAAATGGATTGGACAATGAGAATATACGGAGAAACGAGCAAGCAGGATGTGAAACAAGGGGCTTATGTTCCTGGATAAGCTTGGCAGAACAGCCATGTTTTGAGTTTCTTTCTGAAAGTCGAGTGGCAAGGTTCTTGTCGGATGTCTGGAGGGAGCGCGTTCCACTGTGTAGGGCCTGCTGTAGATAGGGCGTGTTTCCTTAGGGAGGATTTTGCTGGGGGGGGGGGGGCATAGAGTGTGCCTTTGTAGGCTCCTCTGATAGGTCTGTGGACGCAGTTGGGAGCTTAGGTAGAGCGGGGAAATGTTGTGCGTGGCTTTATGGATAGTTGTTAGAACTTTAAAGAGGATCCTGTATTTAATGGGCAACCAGTGGAGGTTCTTAAGGATGGGGGTGATGTGTTCTCTTTTGTTGGTGTTGGTGAGAATTCTGGCTGCGGAATTCTGAACCATCTGGAGTGGTTTGATGGTGTTGGTAGGGAGCCCAAGCAGGAGGGAGTTGCAATAGTCGATTTTAGATAGTATGATGGATTGTAGTACCATACGGAAATCGTTGAAGTGAAGTAATGGTTTCAGTTTTCTAAGGACTTGCAGTTTGTAGAAGCAATCCTTAGTGGTGGTGTTTACAAAATTTTTTAAGTTAAGCTGGTTGTCAAGGGTGACTCCTAGATCTCTCACATAAAGAGATTGATTTAATTTTGGGATGGATGATAGGGGGGTGCCAGACGGGTTGAGAAGCCAGTTGTTGTCATCTTGTGTGATGATTAGGATCTCTGTCTTGTTGTTGTTAAGAACTAGGTTGAGGCTGAAGAGCAGTTGATTGATCGAATGCAGGCAGCTGTTCCAGTGTGTCATAGTTTTGTTTAAAGATTATGTGATTGGGATGAGAATTTGAACATCGTCCACATAGAGGTAATGAGTGAGCTTTAGATTGGTGAGTAGATGGCAGAGCGGGAGAAGGTAAATGTTGAAAAGGGTCAGTGAGAGTAAGGAGCCTTGGGGGACTCCCAGGTTGGAGAGGATCGGATGTGATTCTTTGTTGTTTATCTTTACCTTGAATCTTCTGTTAGACGGGAAGGACTTGAACCAGCTGAGGACTGTTCCCTTGATGCCTATGTCTGCAAGACGTTCTAATAGTATTATCCTCTTCATCTCTGTGTGTCTCCTTCTATCGTTGGCCTGACTCTCTGGATCTTGACCTCTTGCCTGGACCTGACCACGATTGCCTGTCATCTGGACATGACCTCTTTCCTGGACCTGACCATGTTTGTTCGCAGCCTGCTTCAACCTTAGCCTGTCTCTGACTCCTTCAGTCTGATGCCTGTCCTGACCCCAGCATGCCCTCGAACCTTTCCTTAACAGACCACCCTAGGAACCCACCTAAACCCTGCCAGCCACTAAAACCCAAGGGATCAACCTGCAGGGGAAGCTCCAGCCTGTTCCACTACTGAGCACATTCGCCAGCTGTCAGCATAGCCCTTGTAGGTTCTCATATGAGGCTGTATCAACTACACCCTAGCAACAAGGACTCATACCCACACCACCCATCACAGCCTATTTTAGCATCACTTTAGTCTTCCTATCCTGAGGATCCTTTAGGGTGTACCTTCCTCCGCCAGAATGGAGGTTCTACTGGTTACTGCTGACACCAGCGCATCAACCCTTGGGACCCACAATATCTTGTTCTTATCATTCACAGGGAAAGGATTCAACCTACCCATTAACTTGCCTCCTCTCAACTACTCTTGTGGGGCATCCCATTCAGCCAGTACTAACCTTCTTACAGATTCATGTAGAGGAAAGGTTCTTGAAGAATTCTTGATTCCATGAAGGATAGGATTGCCTTCCACGAGATCCGATACTTTGGAGCTGAAATCTTCAGGGCCACCTGCATACTAGCAATAGGGGCTGACAACAGTTCCTTTCTCCAAAACAATTTTAGACTTTTCCTCCTCCGAAGAGCCCTGGCTCTCTTCTGATTCATTCACTGATCCAAGGTAAGTGATAAAGTAGGTGAGGCTTTGGCACTAAGGGTATCCCTCAAGCATTTGGGAGCCTTGCTTTTTCCTTCTGTCAGCCCCTGGTCTGAAGATCTCAGACTAGCTGTAGAGTCATGCTTCTGCATAGTGAGAAAGCCTAGTTCATTAATAAGACAAACACCAGAGTAAACCCCTCGGGGTAGAGCCCAATGGGGGCCGTTATGAGGTCTGGCCTGAGGCCCTGTCGTAGAATACACAAGTCTGACTTCAGTACCTTCTCTGGAGTCCTCCTTCAGTAGTGATACTACCAGGTCTGGTTGTTCAAGAAGCAGTAGTTCCTCCTCTCCCTGTACAGCAGGGGTAGAGTCAACTGTTAATCCAACTCCCTCCCGCGGTCCTTCCCCTGCTCAAGGGGTGTCTTCACTAGGCCTATACAAAAAGGTTGAGTCAAGGATCCCATCGGATGCAGGACAAAAGGAGCCAGCAGCCCAGGGGACATTTAAGAACATAAGAACATAAGAAATTACCATGCTGGGTCAGACCAGCGGTCCATCAAGCCCAACATCCTGTTTCCAACAGAGGCCAAACCAGGCTACAAGAACCTGGAAAGTACCCAAACACTAAGAAGATTCCATGCTACTGATGCCAGTAATAGCAGAGGCCATTCCCTAAGTCAACTTGATTAATAGCAGTTAATGGACTTCTCCAAGAACTTATCCAAACCTTTTCTAAACCCAGTTACATTCTGCACTAACCACATCCTCTGGAAACAAATTCCAGAGCTTAATTGTGCGTTGAGTGAAAACAAATTTTCTCCAATTAGTCTTAAATGTGCTACTTGCTAACTTTATGGAATGTCCCCTAGTCCTTCTATTATCCGAAAGTGCAAATAACTGATTTACATTTACTCAGTCAAGACCTCTAATGATTTTAAAAGCCTCTATCATATCCCCCCTCAGCCATCTCTTCTCCAAGCTGAACAGCCCTAATCTCTAGCCTTTCCTCATAGGGGAGCTGCTCCATCCCCTTTATCATTTTGGCCACCCTTCTCTGTACCTTCTTCAGGGCAACTATATCTTTTTTGAGATGCGGTGACCAGAACTGTTCACAGTACTCAAAGTGGGATCTCAGAGGCATTCCCTTCCTAATAATTCCTAGCATTCTTCATGCTGCATGGCCACACGCCTACACTCCCTCAGTCTACTCTGACCCATCACCCAGTCAGTATTTGCTTATAAAGAATTCTATTCTGACTTACACCTGATAATTAGGTGGTGTAAATATGCACCAGTAACAGCCGAATGTGTGTCATGTTCACAGGTTTTAAAATAGCACCTTAGAAGCATAAATATTGGCTTTTCCCCAGAACCCACCCCTTTTTTATATGAGCAAATTTATTTGTGCCTCATTACTTGCACGTGTATGTTTGAGGTTTATAAAATAGCATTCACACAAATATGTGCTACTATCGTACGCATGTGCTCATTGTTACGCACACAACTCTTGCAACTCTTAAAAATCACCTTTAACATTTTTCCCAATGTATATGCACAGTTTTATTGCATAGGCCTTTCATTCTCCAAATAGTATATATTCCTATGTCCTAAAGTATAGGTGATGCTTTGAACTACTGTAGTATTACATTGTTCCAACACTGACTTTCAATAATTAAAAATTGACTTTTACAGCATAAAACAGCTGCACAATCATATTTAAAGCTAATTATTTTGTAAGGAAGGGAAAGTTGCATCAGAAGTCACAAACAATTTTGTTTCATGACAGTAAATTTGCTCTCTACTCCCAAAGTGAAAATGTCTCATTTCAAAAAGAGCAACCTGTTAACAAAATATTTTAGTCAATACCTAATTTCCTAGCATTGATTACCATTTAGACATTTAAAATGTACCCTACGGCAAAAATATATATTTATAACGCTATTATCCCTATGGATGTTTATAAGTATGAAAGGTATTGATTAAAGGAATATGTCCAAAATGGCAAATTTTGTATTAATTATGTAAGTCACAAAGTTTATCTACTTATCCACCAGTATTTGTCTTCAGTAATCAACATGAAATTTAATACATCTTATAAAAAGAGTTCTATTAATTACAGTATTGTAGGACTGCTTGTAGGGATCCCAAATTTCAAAATTGCCCACAATGCACAATTTGCACAATTATATGGGTACATAGGGGGTCATTTACTAAGCGGATTTCACGTGAAGACTGCGCCAACAGTGAAAGGTAAGCACCTTTATCGTTGTCAGTTTCACGCCGAATAACTACACCTTTTATGGTGTAGTTATTTGGCGTGACCCCGGTAGCAATCACACCGCAGAGGTGCGATTGCTGCCGGGTATCGCAGGACCGCTCCCCCCCCTCCCGTTTCGCCCCACTCCCCGTTACCGCAGGATTCAGGGAGCCCTGTGACGTTGGTAAATCTAGGCCATAGAGATGGTGCAGCTCCCATTTAAGATGGGAGCTGCGCCATTTATAAAATACTGGGAATTTCTGCCCCAAAAGTGCACACATATACATATATATGTAATGTAGGAACATGAATACATTCCCTACCCATTTTTTAAAAATATATATTTTATCATATATGATATCATATAGCATGCATTTTTTAAAAATATAGGGGTAGATTTTCAAAAAACGCGAATAGGCGTACTTTTGCTGGCGCATCAGGCGCCAGCAAAAGTACACTGGATTTTAGTAGATACGCGCGGAGCCGCGCGTATCCACTAAAATCCTGGATCGGCGCGCGCAAGGCTATGAATTCTGTATAGCTGGCGCGCGCCGAGCCGCGCTGCCTACCCCCGTTCCCTCCATGGCCGCTCCGAAATCGGAGCGGCCTTGGAGGGAATCCTCTAACGCCCTCCCCTCATCTTCCCCTCCCTTCCTCTATCTAACCCACCCGCCCGGCCCTGTCTACAACCCCCCCCCTTACCTTTCTCCGGGGATTTACGCCTCCCGGAGGGAAAAGTAAATCCCCGCGCGCCAGCGGGCCTCTTGCGCGCCGGGCCGTGACCTGGGGGCGGGTACGGAGGGTGCGGCCACGCCCCCGGACCGCCCCGGGCCGTAGCCATGCCCCCGTACCCGCCCCCAAAACGCTGCCGACATGCCCCCGAAGCGCCACGACGACCGGGCCCGCCCCGACACGCCCCCGACACGCCCCCCTCGGAGAACCCCGGGACTTACGCGAGTCCCGGGGCTCTGCGCGCGCCGGTAGGCCTATGTAAAATAGGCTCACCGGCGCGCAGGGCCCTGCTCGCCTAAATCCGCCCGGTTTTGGGCGGATTTAGGCGAGCAGGGCTCTGAAAATCCGCCCCATATATTTTATCATATATGATATCATATATCATGCATATATTTATGCATGATATAATTGTAAATATTTATGCATAATTAAAATGTGGAGGCATGTATATTTTAAAGCGTGTGCACAAACCATTCTGAAAATACTTGGCTGCAAATGCACTTAGAATCACCAGTTCTGAGATATTCCTTCCATCTGGGAGGTAGGCTGGAGGACTGTGAAGGGGCTCTTCCATCCAAGCCCAGCAAGCCGCAGGACACTTCCTGACCCCGACCCTGACGACGTCATCAGTCGGGGCCTGACCACCAGTTAAAGCCGGAAGGGCTCCGGCACTCCTCAGAGGAGACTTGTGAGATATTCCTCCCATCCAGGAGGTAGGCTGGAGGACTGCAAAGGGGCTCTTCCATCCGAGCCCAGCGAGCCGCGGGACACTCCCTGACCCCGACGACTTCATCAGTTGGGGCCTGACCACCAGTTAAAGCCGGAAGGGCTGCGGCGCGCAGCTGAAGCCGCATGCCAAAGGGGCGTGCCCTCCTAGCATTTTTCTTCCTTCGATTTACATATGGGAAGAAAAAGGAAAACTAAAGTTTTAACTTCTTCACCTGGGTTGCCGGTGGTAAGAGGACCCATGGACTCACATTATTGAGCTCTCATCTATAAACCTCTTAGTACCTCCTCTCCAACCTGAACCTGCATACCCTCCTCATCCAACCTAATAATGCTTTCTGGACTTGATATGTTTATTTCTGAAAATGTTCACATTGTTATACTGTTGCACAACTGCTAAGAAAAATGTATACTTTGTAAACTGTTATGATGGCTCTACCAAATGACGGTATATAAAACTCAACAAATAAATAAATAAATAAATGTGGCTAGAAGGGTGAGTCAATTTGCGAGAAGTTCTATCCCAGAGATTTCCTTTTCTTCAGGGTCCCTAGAGAGTCTTAGCCAACTCCCATGCCAAATGATTCTCCTGATGCTAATCCCCAATGGTTGCAACAAGAACCCTCTATACTAGCAGGTTCTTTTCAGCCTGGTTCTATAGGAAATATGGAGGATCATGCGGACTCTGGAACTCAATTATTGGGGGAGTTTTCTCAGTTTGGTAATGTGGGTTCTGAGTCCATACATCCTCAAAATGTAATGCTGGGTGATGTGTGGAGGGTGCTTATAAATATGCAAAAGTCATTGCCTTGTTCTATATCTAAATTTAGTAATTCTACAGCTGAAATTAAAAATACTTTAGAGAATCATAGCACTCGATTGACACAATTAGTTGCTACTTCAATGTCTTTAACAGCTCAAATATCATCTTTACAATTGTCTAATAACTCCTTTGTAAAGGATAGTTTATTTATTAGTACAAAATCAGCTGTAAAATTTGGAAAACGAGATTCGTATAAGAAATCTCCGATTCCTAAATTTTCCAATCTCAAGATTATTATCAGCTACTGAGTTGCTTAAAAAATATTTTGTTGAAGTTCTGTCTATCTCTATTTATTTATTTATTTATTTATTTATTTATTCGTTTTTATACACCATCATTCGGTTTAGCCATCACAACAGTTTACAGAATCAAAACAACAATCAGATAAATTATACATAGTTGCAAAAGAAGAAAACAATAACAATAGTGAAATGATAGGTAGAGGGGTTTGGTGGGGTGAAAGAGGGGGAGAAGGGAAAGATGTAAAAAAGGAAAGTAACAAAAATAGTATTAATTCATCTTAAAGGAGGGCTTCATATTACATTTCTGAAATTGTAATACTTAAGGTTGATGCCAGTTGTAGTTACTGTTTTTTCTTGTTTGGGTTTGAATGGTTGATAAATTATATACCTAGGTCTAAGATGAGGTCTCAAGGGGGGCAGGAAGAACTGGACATTTTGCAGGGGGATTCGCCTAATTTGACCTCCTTTTTAGAGGCATCCATAGATGATATACCTACTAGAGCTACTCTTTTGGTTTCTTTTTGTAGTGGATAAAAACCTGGTACATCAGAAATATTTTAAGAATAAAGATTTCCTTTTTTATGGTCAAAAAATTAAAATATTTCCAGATGTGGCTAGAAGTAGTCAATTGAGGAGGAAACAATTTCTCTTGCTAAAATCCCTGGGAGCAGGTTTCTTTTTAATATTCCCCTGCAAATGTCTAGTTATATATCAAAAAAATAAGCTTATTTTTTAGGACCCTACCCATCTGGAGACCTTCTTATTGGATAAGGAGCAGAGTTGAGGTATTTATGGCATTAAAAAATGTATTTTCACTTATTTCTGTAATTATTACAGATTTTTTTTTTGTGTTACCCTTGCAGGTTTTTCCTATATTATCCTCCCATAAAATGGGGACTATTTGTTTGGAGTACTTATAAATTATATTTTATTTTCTAATGTTTGCTTGTATTCCAATACGATTACCTGATGGAATTTTGCAATGTATTTTGTTAAAATCCTTAACAAAATATAAATTACAAAAAAAAAGAATCGCCAGTTCACCGATACCTCTACTAATTTACCCAGTCCTTAACCAGTTCACTTAGACTAGGGGACACATAATGAAATTACTAGGTGATACACTTAAAACTAATAAGAGAACATAATTTTTACTCAATGCAAAATTAAGCTCTGGAATTTGTTGCCAGAGGATGTGGTAAAAGCTATTAGTGTATCCGCATTTTAAAAAGCTTGGCCAACGTCCTGGAGAAAAAGTCATAAAACATTATTATTTATTATTTTTATTTAAAATACTTAAATTCCACAACTTACTAAAATCTGTTCATGCAGATTACAATAATACAATCATAAAATCAACATAACACAAATTATACCCACAACACAATGCATACACATCAATACACCTAAAAGGGACATATAAAATAAAAAGAAATCATGCTGCTTCATCTGAATGCCTCCTCAAAGAGCACTGTATTCAATCCCTTTCTGAACACTTTAAAATCATGCTGCTGTCTGAGTTCAACAGGCAATTTGATCCACTCATTTGGTGCTACTGAAGAAAAAACTTGCCCTTGTGTTTAAATCCATCTAAACTTTATAACTGGGGGAATAACTAATAACTGAGCACCTTCTGACCTCAGGGCATGGCCCGAAATACAGGACTTGGTATAATCTTGTAATACGCAAAGAAAAAAAGTCCTTAAAGTGGAGATGCAGAAATCCACTTCTTATCCCTGGGATATGCAGCTTGGAATCTTTCTACCCCCTTGGGATCCTGCCAGGTACTTGTGACTTGGATTGACCATTGTTGGAAACAGGATACTGGGTTTGACTGACTTTTGCTCTGACCCATAATGGCAAATCTTATGTTCTTATGTTCTAGCACATCATCATCACCCCCTACCAATTCACCCAGACCTCCCACTCAAAAACTGTAGACAAAAGACAAGTCTAATTTCAACTGTCTAAGGGGGTCATTTATCAAAATGCTATAAGGTGTTTTGCATGCGTGATGCAAAAGAAAGAAAGAAAGAGAGAGAGAGAGAGAGAGAGACTAGCCATAATGCCCCTCTCAACCTAGATAGGTATTTATATCTCTATGGGAGGCCCACCTAGTAACTCCAGGTGAGGTTTAGGTATTAGTGTAGGGGGTTAGGGGCCACTTTGACATTCAAAGTGAGACATACGAACAGAACAGTGCTCTCTTGTGAAGAATTGATGACCCTTGGAGTGAGGAAACTCACCCAAAGATGAGATTTGTGCAATGTTCTCTCAACCTAGCTTGATGTTACCCAGGTAGAGAGTCCATCAAGCTAGGTTGCGAGAACATTGCACAAATATCATCTTTGAGTGAGTTTCCTCACACCGAGGGTCATCAAATCTTCACAAGAGAGCACTGTTCTGTTCGTACGTCTCACTTTGAGTGTCAAAGTGACCCCTAACCCCTACACTAATACCTAAACCTCACCTTGAGTTACTAGGTGGGCCTCCCATTCAGGCTGATTCAGTAAAAGTCATGGGAGAGAGGGTGAGCGTACAGGCCACTCTTCTGTGCATGCGATTCAGTATTTAAATGAGGGCCCGTAGTAAAACGAGGCGCTAGGGACACTAGCGCATTCCTAGCGCCTCTTTTTTGACCGGAGCGGCGGCTGTCAGTGAGTTTGACAGGTGACGCTCAATTTTGCCAGCATTGGTTCTCAAACCCGCTGACAGCCACGGGTTCAGAAACTGGACGCCGGCAAAATTGAGCATCTAGTTTTCAACCTGGAAGCCGCGGGCCGATTTTAAATTTTAAATTTTTTTTATTTTTAATTATTTTTTACTTTTGGGACCTCAACTTAATATCGCCATGATATTAAGTCGGAGGGTGTAAAGAAAAGCAGTACACTTTCCTGGTGCTGGCAGAAATTAACACCTACCTTTGGGTAGGCGCTAATTTCTGAAAGTAAAATATGCGGCTTCGCTGCACATTTAACTTACTGAATCGCACGGGAATAACTAATAGGGCCATCAACATGCATTTGCATGTTACGGGCGCTATTAGTTTTGGGGGGGGGGGTTTGGACGTGCATTTTCGACGCACTATTACCCCTTACTGAATAAGGGGTAAAGGACGCACGTCGAAAACGCGCGTCCAAATGCGTGTTAACAGTGCGCTCCACTGTATCGGCCTGATAGAGATATAAATTCCTATCTAGGGTGAGGGAATTATGGCTAGTCTCACTCTCTCTCTCTTATCATCTCAAAGTGCAAAAACATTATCACAATTTGCAGTAACTTAGCTCTTCGTATAGGTATTAGCACAAATTGTGATAAACTGCCTATTACCATAAAACACGCCCCTTTTTCTAGCAAAGGCAATATTTAGTGCATTTTGATAAATCCAGGCCTAAGTCAATTAGAGGTGTAAAAGTGTTCAGACAAGTTCAGTAATATAGGCATGTATACCTCTTTCAAAATAACAACTCGCATGCATACTTCAGAACCCTGCTCTAGAATGTCCCCTAGACCACCCCTTTTCTTCCCCATTAAAATTGACTTGAGATACTGCAAGTCTACACGTACTCGCAAAGTTTATAAAATATCATATATATGGGCATGATTTTATTTATTTATTTATTTATTTGTAGAGTTTTATATACTGTTATTCGGTAGAGCCATCATAACTGTTTACAAAATATGCAATTATCGTACAAAATATGCAATTAGCATACAATCAAATGGTGATACAATAATGTTTTTGTAATATCCTTTGTAAGTTATTTTAATTATGTCTGTTGATTTTGTACATTGTTTAGGGCCTGGTACATAAGCAACTAACACATTTTAATAAAGATAAAGATGTTCATATGTTACTTATGAAGAATAGATGTCATATTCTTCTGTTGTTTCCTCCATGGCTATCATAGATCGCCTTCCTCTTTGCTTCTTGGGTCCATATGTTACTTATGTGCATATATGCTATTTTTTATGTGTGCAACACTCACATAAGGCTTTGAAAATTACCTCCAATAGGCATAATACAATGTATTGTTAATTGAACTATAGATAGATGATTTCATTCCTAAAAAGCATAAGGGTCACAATTTTAAAAAACTAAAACAAATGAATACTGTTGTCATTCAATACAAATTCAAGTAATATGAAATTTAACTAAATACTTTCAGCTTTTCAATATCCATAAAATTTGCTGACTACTTCCCTTGGATGCCTCTTGACCTCTTCTCCAGGCCCCATTCCTTGCCTATCTTAAGTACTGTAACTCCCTTCTGACTGATCAACCTGATTCCTCGCCTTGAGGGCCAATGCACTAACCCATAGGATTTCCAATGGGTTTGTGATTTTATTCACATGCAAGTTTTCTACTCTTCCAAATGTGTTAAGGTAGAAAACTTACATGAGAATGTGAGCTCTAAGGATAGCTAAATTGTATTAGATGTATTTATTTATATTCCATCTACCAGCCACTTCAAAAAAAATTACCTTCAGGTACTGTAGGTACTCCTCACTAGGGTGTAGTTATCTTTTTTTGTAATGTCTTACACTCCAGGTTTTGCTGACTTCTCAGTTAGTGAGCCGCTTTGTGTGATAATTCATCACAGGGCTCATAAATTCAGAATTTTAGCAATGCTACTTAGACGGGAGGACTTCCTAAATATGAGGTATCCCCCAAATTATGGATACCTCACCAAGTTTTACTATCATGACTTTGCAACTGTACAACAATCTCTGAGTCTAAAAGTTCCTCATATTTTTATTGTATATATATTGTAGCTTTAATATGTCATTATTTCCACGTTAAATAGTTAAACTGTACATATTATATTTATTTATTACTATGTTAAACTAACATTCATAAGAACATAAGAAAATGCCATACTGGGTCAGACCAAGGGTCCATCAAGCCCAGCATCCTGTTTCCAACAGTGGCCCATCCAGACCACAAGAACCTGGCAAGTACCCAAAAACTAAGTCTATTCCATGTAATCATTGCTAATCGCAGTGGCTATTCTCTAAGTGAACTTAATAGCAGGTAATGGACTTCTCCTCCAAGAATTTATCCAATCCTTTTTTAAACACAGCTATACTAACTGCACGAACCACATTCTCTGGCAACAAATTCCAGAGTTTAATTGTGCGTTGAGTAAAAAAGAACTTTCTCCGATTAGTTTTAAATGTGCCCCATGCTAACTTCATGGAGTGCCCCCTAGTCTTTCTACTATCCGAAAGAGTAAATAACCAATTCACATCTACCTGTTCTAGACCTCTCATGATTTTAAACACCTCTATCATATCCCCCCTCAGTCGTCTCTTCTCCAAGCTGAAAAGTCCTAACCTCTTTAGTCTTTCCTCATAGGGGAGTTGTTCCATTCCCTTTATCATTTTGGTAGCCCTTCGGTTAGATTCAGTTAGATTGTTCCAACTGTTCTATGGTTCCATGTAAAGCCCACTTTCCCTTTTGGGCAGATCATCGTTTTATGTAAACCGGAGTGATTTGTAGTTTTTACAAGAACTTCGGTATCTAAAAATTAAAAATAAATAAATAAATAATAAATTTTTGCACATAGTAAACCTTTGCATATAGCTCACTATCTGCAAAAGGGGAAGTACAATGTGATTTTGGGCAAGGTGGCTTTATGCAAAAAAAAATAAGTGCGTACAACACTGAAATTTTTGTATTTTGCGCATTTCAGGGCATTTTGCATGAAAGTCCCCTTTTGAAAAGGACTTCACACTTTAGCCCATCAGCCTCCTTCTTGGTTGTAGCACCATCTAGTCTGGAATAATATTGGCATTATTGCCCTTTTTATAGGTTATTCCTGTTTCAGTCCTGGGAGGTAATGCTGTTATAGCATGACAGGACTGCTACATAGGTTCTGAATGTCATTTTTGCAGGGTTTTGTGTTAGGGGTTTTTTTTTTTAAATTTATATTCCATCTTTTGTGAATGGTCAGCCACTTCACAGTGGATTACATTCAGATACCATAGGTATTTCCCTGTCTCCAGAGAGTTAACAATCCTACACGTTAATTTTCAAAGGAGTTACGTAATCATAGCGATTTTCAAAAGACATTTACCCACGTTAAATGTACTTAACACAGGTCAAAGCTATTGATAATGCAATATCATCTCAAAGCAATTTCCCAATGCCACTTACACGGGTATAGTGCATTTACATGTGTAAAACTCAGTTTTAATTGTATAAATACTTTTGAAAGTCAGGCCCAGGTGTGTGTCATAACACAATTTGAATATATTATTTTATTTGGTGAGTTGTAAAGGAAAACATACTATGACTGTTGCTGGAGGAATTTATGTGTTATGGAACAGGAGGTACAGGATTTATATTGCAATTTTGTCCCTTCCTGTATAGATCTAGATTTCATTCTCATATCCATATAGAAGAATTGGTTGAATGATGCTATCAAATAATTTTAATGGTAGTCTTATTGGGTGCTTGAAACTAGGTGATTTTTAAAATTGTATTGGTCTTTTGGACTTTACCATATGATGTCTTTCTAGCCAATTTAGAGGCAAAAAGTCATGCTGTAGCAGTGGACATGATGTATGGAAATGTTACTTTATCTTATTGTATGTTTTATAGCCAATGTAAAGGCAGGAAGCTATATCATGGAAGTGGGTATGGTGTGTGGTAATGTTGCTTTGGCTTGCTCCCTCCATACTTAGCTTGCCCACCCAAGACTCCCCCCTCCCCCTCCAAATACTTCTGTCTAGAAATTCCTCTGCTATGTGGAAGGCCTAAATATACTGAATTACAATAATCTAAGCATGATACCAACAATGCTTGTATCACTGATTGTAATTTAATCTTTCTAAGTCACCCTAGGCAGGTTGCCATATGGAATAGAACAAAATAACTCTAAAGAAAAAATAAAAGCCTATAAAAGGGAGAGAGTGATGACTCCATCAAGTCTTTATTAGAGGTCACAATCAAAGTTCAGGCAGTGGTTTTCAACTCTGGTCCTCATGGCCCCCAGATTGTGAGAAATTACAAAAGGAGATTGGAAAACTGGGCGACTGGGCATGCAAATGGCAAATGAAATTTAATGTGGACAAGTACAAAGTGATGCACTTAAGGAAGAGTAGACCAAATTATAACTTCTGAATGCAAGGTTCCACATTAGGAGGCACCATTCAGGAAAAGGATCTAGGTGTCATCATTGAAAATATATTGAAAAGTTCTGCTCAGTTTGCAGCAGCAGCCAAGAAAAGAAATAGAATGCTAGGGATTATTAGGAAAGGAATGGAGACTAAAACAGAGAATATCAAAATGTCTCTCTATCGCTCCATGGTGTGACCTCATCTTGAGTATTATGTGCAGTTCTAGTCTCCACATCTTAAGAAATATAGCAAAATTAGAAAAGGTACAGAGAAGGGCAACCAAAATGACAAAGGGGATGGAACAATTCCCCTATGAAGAAAGGCTACCTGAGAATGTTGAAAATGGTCAGAAAATGACACCGCTGGTAAGACCTTTGGTTTTTTCCCTAGAGGCAATTTGGGATACTCTGGTTATTCTAAATAACAATGTGATATTACAGTTGAAGCCACTAATTAAGAATATAATGGACATTGATTTACAAGTTCAAATGATAGAAGAGGAGAATATTAAGAGGGACCGGGCTATGGATTTTACTAATCCAGAAATAGTGAAAATGAATGATCAACATGTAACTTTAATCAAGGAAAACCAATATTTAACTAGAAAAGTCAAAACTTGGAAAATCAGATACGGGGGAAAAATCTAAGATTGATTAATTTCCCGAAAGTGCCATTAATATCTGCTAAGGAGATGTGGAACAAGTACGCTCTGGACATTTTGAAGATTCCCTAGCATACACTTCCACCTTTGTTGAGAATATATTATGTACCCACTTGGAAGACAAATTTTAAGGAGGTTCAGAATTTCCAAATATTAACACCTTTGAATATATCTGAAATATTAGAGTCTTCAGATTCAATAGCTGTCCAACCTGCTACTTTAATTGTCACTTTTGTATTAGATACAGATAAGGAATGGGTACTAAAACTATACTTTAGAAACTGTAAAGAAAAATGTATGCAAATTAATGTTCAGATATTTCCTGATGTAACCAGAGATCCCCAAAAAAGAAAAAAGCAGTTTCTAATTATGAGACCTAAAATACTTCAAATGGGAGCCTCATTTACTTTGAGGTTCCCATGCAAATGTATTATTAGGTATCAGGATGTGAAATATTTTTTTTTCTTGCCATCTCAATTGACAAAATGTATTGCTGATAGAGTATCCACTGAAAATGTTGCTGATAGGCATGACTCTGTGACTCCTTAGAGGTTGTGATGTTTATAAAGGTAAATTTGTAGCTTCATAAAGTTGGGTTAGCCAGAATCCTTTTGGTTTATTTCCTTTATAGATAAAAGCCTTCTAATTGAATTGATTCTCCCCCAATTGAGGACTTTGACTTACAATGACTTGGTATATTAATATGTATGTAAAGAAATTCTGGTGTACTCTTATTTGCTTATTCCATTGTTTAATTTCTGTTCTTTCAAGGATGTACTTGATTGTTAAAAACTTAGGGGTAGATTTTCAAAGGGGTAAGCGCGTAGGATACACGCGTACCCCCTGAAAACCTACCCCAAACCCCCCCTGTGCGCGCCGAGCCTATTTTGCATAGGCTCGGCGGTGCGCGCAAGCCCCGGGACACGCATAAGTCCCTGGGTTTGCATGGAGGGGCGTGGCGGGGGCGTGGCGGTCGTGACGCAGCATTTCGGGGGCATGGCGCGGGTGACGCAACATTTTGGGGGGAGGCGCCGCAGACGTGGTTTTGGCCCCGGGGCGTTCTGGGGGCGTGGCCGCACCCTCCGGAACAGCCCCTGGGTCGGGTGATGACGCGCCAGCAGCCCGCTGGCGCGCACAGATTTATGTCTGCCTCCGGCAGGCATAAATACGGCAATAAAGGTAGGAGGGGGTTTAGATAGGGCCGGGGGGGTGGGTTAGGTAGGGGAAGGGAGGGGAAGGCGAAAGAAAGTTCCCTCCGAGGCAGCTCCGATTTCGGAGTGGCCTCGGAGGGAATGGAGGCAGGCTGCGCGGCTCGGCACACGCAGGCAGCCCAAAATTTGCAACCTTGCACGCGCCAATCCCGGATTTTAATGGATACACGCGGCTACATGCGTATCTATTGAAATCCCGCGTACTCTTGTTCGCGCCTGGTGTGCGAACAAAAGTACACGTTCGTGCTAAATTATAAAATCTACCCCTTAAATTGCAATAATAAAAAATAAAAAATAAATAACTGGGAGAATCCACTAAGCCGTGAAGGTTTATCGCGGGAGGGGTCCCACTATCACAAAGGGGTGTTGCTGTGATAGTAGGGTCCCTACCCCAAAAAAACACCACAGGCAAAAGAACATGCTTAGAGGCTGTTTAACAGAAATGGTGACCTTAATCTCAAGTGACCACCATTGTCTTAAAAGGCCTCCCCCCAAATAAAGTCTTGCAGCCATATAGGGAGGTTGAGCAGGGGTCAACTCGAGGTGGCTCTGACTCCCCCAAAGTGATAAAAAAAAAAGTAAAAATACAGGTGTGCAGCAATGGCTCCAGCCCCCACCCTTCCTTTCCACAATAGCATAAGCCATACATAGTCCCCCCTTGCCCCCCCAAAAGTCCAACATACAATAGGGTCCTGGGCTCCCAACACCCCCCACCTCAAAAGGTTAAATTCCAAAAAAGAGGGTCTCAGGCCTCAGCCCCGCCCCCCTTCAGGCACCCTCCCATATCCTCCAAACCTTAAAATTAAGTAATAGATCCCACATCAGGGCCAGGGTGCACCCTAGCACCCAGCCCAGTTGACACTATTCTTTAAAATGGCACCATCTGACCTTGCCCCAGCAGTAACACATTTTTTTTACGTCATGACTAAAAGAAAATATGTGCTAAAATTTTGTGTGGATTTTAGTGCTTGCTTTATTAGATTGGCCTGAGAAAGAGCAAGTAGCCTGTGGGAAGCTCAGTCACTCTGTAAGGGACTGTCACTTCCAATAGCCAGGACCTCAGACAATTTACAGGCTCTTCAGATATAGGAAGGATGATCCTCCACCATCTACTGGCAAAAGTAGGCAGAGTACCCCTGTTCAATAAAATCATGCATTATCATATTCTCTTCCATGTAGGCATGAACAAGGACACTGCTCCCTAGATGAATCACAAAACCAAGTCAACATTCAATTCCTATGCCATATTTATTTTATTTATTTATTTAAAAAATTATATACCATACCCTAAGCAAAGCTATCAGAGTGGTTTACAATAAAAATATCAATAAAAATTATAAAAACATGCAAACAAAAAACAATCACCCTCTTCACTACTAAACCCTTTACCCCTACAACCCCATCCACTCAACTACTAGGGAACAGGAAAGCTTTAACAGGTTTCCAGAATTTTTGATAGTTCAGCTCTGAACTCACTGCAATTGGTAACTTGTAGTTATGGAGACATAATAGTAAAAGCTCTTTTACAAAAAAGCTGCAATCTAAATCCTTATTCCACTGAAGATTACAACTGAAGACCCTGCAAAGATCACAAGACCTGAACTGGAACATACCATTCCAACTTATAATATAAGTACTTTGGACCATTACTCCACAAACAGCAAAAAACCATTGTTAGTCATTTAAACTTTACTCTATCCAACACCGGTAACCAATGGAGGTAAAACTAACAATGGAGCATCACTCTTATTTCAATTCTTACTGCAAATTAATCTGGTCACACTATTTTGAATGAGTTGGAGCTTCTTGATCACAGCAATTAGCATCCTTATCAACAAAACATTATAATAATCTAACTTTAAAGATGAAACTACTGTCTGGAATGCAAAATCACCCAAACAGGGCTTCAGTTGCCTAACCATTTATAAATGCAATACTGAGCTATTTGAGAAAAACATGGTATCAAAGAGAAGCTGGAGACTTACCAGATCCACAAGCTTTTAACATTATCCAAAATTTCTGTAATGCAATCATCCTGTAAGGAAGGTGGACTCTTGAGCCGAGACGAGGTTGTTGATACCACCAAAGGGAGGCCCCTGGTGGTCCTTGTCATTGGTGACACAACATAATAGCCTGAGAGTGACTGTGTCTGCTCTCCACCTTGCACATATACTGTATCGCTGCAATGCCACTGGAGATGGGGAAGGCTGCCTGAAGACAGTGCAGGGAGTGAGTTGAAAGTGCTCTTCTCCCCCTTGCAGCAAGAGGAAGATCACCAGGTGGGTGTTGGCGCCAGCCCTCTGGGCCCTCCCTTTACCCACCCACCATCCGGTGCCTGCTCACCTCCACCTCCAATGGCCTGAAGTGAGCGGCTGCAATGCAGAAGGCATTTGGGCTGACAGGCGCATGCCCTTGGTACGCTCATGAAGGAGCACAACAGCCCCTTTGTGCACCTGAAGTGATGCCCATAGCAAATAAATGTAAATTCAACCATAACTAAGCACCTCCTAAAATGGATCCAGTCCACCTCATTAAAGCGATCACTGGACAAGGAAATCATAGAATTTACCAGAAGACATCAAAAAACAAGCAAAAAAGGGGAAAAAAAATGGAAAAACCTGATCTATCCCAAAATAAATAACATTTCTCATCCTGTGACCTCTTCCAGCTTTATATTAACTCTCCTTTTACTAAATGTACAATCACCATCTTAAAAAATCACAGCAATAAATGACATACTAGAAGAACTAAATCCCAGTATATTCTGAATTACCAAAACATGGCTGAAAGACAGTGATAATATCCTCCTAAATCAAATTGACAGCCCAACTTATGATGTCTTTCACTTCACCAGACATAAACAGAAAGGTGGGGGTCTCTTAATAATTTGTAAAAAGGAACTTAAACCCTTCAAAGTAGAAATACACCCACCGAATGAGATTGCATACTAAAATCTCCACTCCTACATATTGGCTTGATATGTAGTCCACCTGGGACACTCCAGAAAGACTGCTCACCTCTAATCAAGGTCTTCACTAAATTGTTTCCAGCTCCAGAATCAACACTAATTGTAGGAAACTTTAACCTACATGTAGATAGCATACCCAAATCTATAGCATGCAAAATCTTTTTAGATACTATAGAATAGAGATGTGCAGAGGGATGCCATATGTTGCATTCGGGATTCGTATTCGTCGGGGGGCTGATACATTGCATTCGGCAAGGGGCCCCCGATACGTTTATCCATTAATCCCTACTTGTTTCCCTCCCAAAATTAAATTAACTTCAACCCCCCACCCTCCTGACCCCCCCAAGACTTACCAAAACTCTCTGGTGGTCCAGCGGGGGGTCCGGGAGCCATCCCCTGCACTCACACCCTCGGCTGCCGGTTTCAAAATGGCACCGATAGCCTTTGACCTACTATGTCACAGGGGCTACTGGTGCCATTGGTCAGCCCCTGTCACATGGCCATCGGCACCATCTTGTGCTCCTACCATGTGACAGGGCTGACCAATGGCACCAGTAGCCCCTGTGACATAGTAAGGGCAAAGGCTATCGGTGCCATTTTGATTACTGGCAGCCGACGGCTCGAGTGCAGGACATCATTCCCAAACCCCTGCTGGATCACCAGGGACTTTTGGCAAGTCTTGGGGGACCCTCCTGACACCCACAAGACTTGCCAAAAGTCCAGCAGGGGTCCGGAAACGACCTCTTGCACTCCAGCTGTCGGATACCAGTATTCAAAATGGCGCCGATCGCCTTTGCCCTCACTATGTCACAGGGGCCGACCTGTGGGCAAAGGCGATCAGTGCCATTTTGAATACTGGTAGCCGATCGCCTTTGCCCTCACTATGTCACAGGGGCCGACCGTCGGCCCCTGTGACATAGTGAGGGCAAAGGTGATCGGTGCCATTTTGAATACTGGCATCCGATGGCCGGAGTGCAGGAGGTCGCTCCCAGACCCCCGCTGGACTTTTGGCAAGTCTTGTGGGGGTCAGGAGGGTCCCCCAAGACTTGCCAAAAGTCCCTGGTGGTCCAGCGGTGGTCTGGGAGCAATCTCCTGCACTCGGGCCGTCGGCTGCCAGTAATCAAAATGGCGCCAATAGCCTTTGCCCTTACTATGTCATAGGGGCTACCGGTGCCATTGGTCAGCCCCTGTCACATGGTAGGAGCACAATATGGTGCCGATAGCCATGTGACAGGGGCTGACCAATGGCACAGGTAGCCCCTGTGACATAGTAGGTCAAAGGCAATCGGCACCATTTTGAAACCGGCAACCGAGGGTGTGAGTGCAGGGGATGGCTCCTGACCCCCTCTGGAGCATCAGGGAGTTTTGGTAAGTCTTGTGGGGGTCAGGAGGGTGGGGGTTTGTTTAAATTGGCTCATTTAGGCGGCTGAATAATTCAGTGAAGATTTGTTGTATTCGTGGGGAATCGCGATACGTTTCGCTTCCCCACGAATACAACGAATAGGGCCCTATATGTTGCAGATTCCCGATTTGTAGGGAACGAATGCATACCCCTACTATAGAAGTCATTGCATTGATCACAATTCATATCCAACCCCATCCATAGAGCAGGACACATCCTTGACCTAATTTTCACCAATCAAAATAGCTGTATAATCAACTCTTCCCATAAAATATTGCCCTGGTCTGATCATCAGCTAATAAAAGCTGAAATAACTCTCCTTACCAAACAACAAACGAATCCACATTACAAACAATCCTTCACCTACAGAAAAAAAGATAGAAACTGAACTACCTGAAGACATTATTAAAAATAAAATAAATGAATTTGACCACCATAATGCCTCCTCATCTTTTGACTCCTGGGATAAAATCATCAATGAAATAGCGGATACCCTATGCCCAATCCAGACTAAAACATTCCAAAAAGAAGGAAACACAACCAAACAAAAGAAACCTTGGAATACTGAAGAACTAAGACACACCAAACATACCCTGAGAAAATCCTAAAAGCAATGGAGGAAATTCCAGTCTATGGAAAACCTAGAAAAATACAAATCCCTATTAACAAAATACCACATACAAATCAATAAAGCAAAAAAGGAATACTACGCAAAACAGATTCATGATGTAATATTTAATTCTAAACTACTCTTTGAAACAGTGAAAAAACTAACCAAAGACCCATCCTCCTCCAACTCAAATAACTACGACTGTACAAAAAACTCATGCAATGAATATACTAATTCATTATTAAACAAAATCAATATGCTTAAATCACAATTCTCCCAATGCTTACCAACAAAAGAGCCTGAAGAAAAATCTTATCAAGTGAAATTGAACTCATTCAACCCAGTATCGAAACTCAAAGTAAACCAAATCATCACTAAAATGAAACCTGCTTCCCACCCACTAGACCCTATCTCCGTAAGCACACTGAAAACTGTAAATAGCATAATAATCCTGATATTCACAACAATAATAAACCACTCACTAGCAGAAGGATTGGTTCCCGATAGAACATAACAAGCTGTGATTAAACCAATCTTAAAAAATAAATCTGGAAGAACGGACAACTGAGACAATTACCACCCAATCTCCAACCTACTTTTCTTCTCAAAAGTTCTAGAAAAAGCAGTTTTATCACAACTAGAGAACCACCTCAAAGACAATAATATACTGTACCCAAACCAATTTGGATTCAGAAAAAAACACTCAACAGAAACCCTACTCAATTCCGTAGCAGACCCTATACTATAAGGCTTTAACAACAATGGTACTAAATGATTTAACAGCGACATTCGACACAGCTGATCACATGCTTCTGTTCCACAATCCAAGAAAAATTGGAATAGATGGAAATGTTATCAAATGGATCTCAACTTTCCTAAAAGATAGGACATTCCAAGTAAAGCTGGGCAATTACATTTCAGACACCTTCCTTATTAATACAGGCATCTCCCAAGGTTCAGCACTTTCAGCCATGCTATTCAATATATATATGCTGCCTATATGCGCATTACTATCAAATCTAGGACTTAACTTCTTCATATAAGCAGATGACATACAATTCTATATCCCATTCAACAAAACATTTGAAAAAACTGCATCGTCTCTATCAACATATATAAAGGTCATACAACAAAACCTTGCTCAACTGAAACTAACTTTAAACCCCCAAAAAACTGGAATAGTCTGGTTAAGGAAAGACAACTCTCTAATCAAACCATCAACCCTAGACCTAAAAATCACTAATATTACTCACTCAGATCAAGTACGTGACTTGGGAACACAGATTGACGAGAACGTCACTATGAAAAAGCATATAAGCAAATTAATCAAAACAGGGTACTCCAAGCTCAGAATATTACATCGACTGAAACCCTTGTTAACAACTCAAGACTTCCATACTGTCTTACAAACACTTATATTTTCAAACTTAGACTACTGCAACTCTCTTCTACTAGGCCTAGCATTGAGTCTACTAAAACCAACTATTTTAAAATGCCTCTGCAAGACTTTTACTAGGAACAAGGAAATTTGAACACATCATCCCCTCGCTGATTGAGCTGCACTGGTTTCATATACAATCCAGAATTTATTATAAAGTGTTAGCTCTAATTTTCAACATCATCAACAACATTAACCCAGGCTTATTAGGAGTGACAATTCAAAACTACACACCTCAGAGAGACCTAAGATCAGAAAACAAAGGTCTGCTTATGGTACCTTCAGCATGGAAAAAACACCTAATGCAAATAAGAGACCGAATGTTTTTGATAGCAGGACCCAAGTTGTGGAACTCCCTTCCAGCGTCAATTCATCAAATAACAGATAAAAATAATTTCAAACGTGAACTGAAAAAATGGCTCTTCAGAAAAGCGTATGATTTAGCTTAAAAGACCAATAATCTGATAAAATTTACATCAGTATCAGAGATAATGTTAAAGGAGCAAACAATAAGCAATGAATGATATGATGTAAATTGATGTTAATAGAGCGAGCAATAAGTAATGAATAATCTGATGTACATTAAAGTAATGGAGCGAGCAATAATAATGAATGATATGATGTACATTGTTAGTATGATTAGAACCTGTATCCTCGTTAGGTCATCCATGAAAGTGTACGAATATGAACTGGGATAGAAAGCATGAATAAGAACTAGAATATACAGTAGCAAGTATAATTTCCTAAAACTTATGTTTATGAATGCGGCGACGAACTAAAAGTTGAATGCTTATACACAGTATGTAATCATTGATCAAGAATATGGATGCAGATCTTGTAAACCATTGTGATCTACTTTTGGATGACTGTATATAAAACGCCTAAATAAATAAATAAATTAAATAAATAAATTAACTGCTTGCATCTAGTGGCACTGGACAGTACATAGTACTAAGCAGCAGAACAGCAGTATACTGAAGCAGTGATAGGCTGGCAGCACACTTTCTCTTCCATTCTTATTTAGAATCTTTTCCTACAACTCAACTCTGTACTCAACTCAGTACTTTTCAAAAGGTTTAATGGAAGCAACAAAAGTTCAGAACAGAACATTTTTTTCCTTACTTACAGGTTACAGAAAACAAAACAAGAAAGTCCAGTAAGGGGGAATCTCCTACCGGATAGCAATGGGGAAGGTCCAGCACTGCCCTGTGTATCCAGCATGACCCAACTCAGACCCTAACCCTATCCCTGCTGGCTTTCATTTAAAAGCAACTGCGCAGGATGAGTTCCTGCTTTTTTCATAACTCCCCCCATGAATACCTAAAGACCAACGGTACTTGCTGCTGTCTCAGCTCCAACTCATCAAGTAGCTCTCTGTTAGAGCTTCAAACCCATAAACCCAGGGCTATGAGTTAAAGACTCCACATGGACCTTGTGAAAGAGCACACAAGCAACCCATAATGGAGTCTACTACAGCTTAACTTTCTATTTCAAATCAAAAAATAGACAAATCAGGATAGGCTGGTTGAAAAAGTGATTGGTCTTGCTTTTTACCCTATTACTTACTGGCTCCAATCTGTCTGAGCCTAATTAAAAGAAAAATGCATTGCTTAATGCTTCCCCCATAGACTTTAATGACAACAAAACTAAATAAATGAAACACTTTGTTCATTCTCAGATTTATTTTGTTTGTACTGCCCTCAGCTCAATATCTAGTGTTCACTCCTAAACCAGGGGTGCTCAAACCTGTCCTACAGGTGCCTCCCCCCCCCCCCCCTCCCAGCCAGTCAGTTGTTCAGGATATTCCTAATGAATATGCATGATAAATATTTGTGTACTGGTTCTACTGGGTGGGGGGAGCCTGTAGGATCTGTTTGAGCACCTCTGTCCTAGACAATCAGCAATACCTATTCCCCAGGTACAAATATCAGATAAACACAGTTTCCTGTCAACAGCAGGGCTGTCATGAATTAGCCATGCTGTCATGGGAACTGTCAATCAGGCCCGGGAGGTGGAGCTTCAAAAGTGATGTCAGAGCTTTGCTCTGTGGCTGCGAGTGAGTTCCCGCGCTGGAATCGACTCTCCTCAGTCTGTTTTTCCGCATGCGGGCTTGCACGCGGAGCTTCAGACCTCCTCAGCTCTGAAAAGGAAAAACTTCACAAAAAGACAAAAATCACCTAAAAAATGAAGGAACACGGTAGGAAAGAAGGAGGACAACCATCGGAGTTTAAACCATGCCCCTGCGACAAGGTCATGTCCATCACGGATGGACATGACCGCTGCTATCGGTGTCTGGGCCAGATCAACCGATGCAGACCTGCCCGCTGTGCGGAAAAATGTCCCCCAGGGCGCGTCGTCAGCACCACGAGAAGATGACGGCGCTGACGGACCGTAGACAGGGCTCCTATGCTCCACCCTCGGAGGCTCGATCTTCACTGTGACCGGCCGCTACGACGTCCCCACAAATGCGTCGAGCGTCGTCCCTGGAACCAGTGACAGCCAGGTCGGGCACAGAGCATGGAAAGAAGCCCAAACTTGACAGGCCTCGAGGCCGAGACCAAAAACGCGCTGACCGCCACAGTCGCAATGCGTTGGCGGTGAGCTGGACGGACAAACGACCCACGCCGCAAACCGAGGCTTTGACCAAGTCACATGGCGCCCTGGCATCGTGAAACGTCTCATCGGTGCAGACGCATGGCGCATCCACATCGGTGCAGACACAAGGCCCATCCTCATCGGCGCCGAGACAGAGCGCATCTTCATCTGCGCTGACGCACGGCACTGCCACATCGATTTATTTATTTATTTATTTATTTATTTAAAAGCTTTTTTATACTGTCATTCATAGTTACATCACAACGGTGTACAGGTATGTTTATGTCAGTAGGATAGTCACATACTCAGATATACAATAATTAAATAACCTTAAAACATTTAAAACAAATCAAATAATATAAAACTTAAGGGTGGAGGCAAGATGGCGGCATAGCAGGAGTCAGGAACGCTCGTGCTCCACATAGAAAATTTTTCCTCAATCAAAATGCCTGCTAAATGAAAGGGTAAGGTGAGGATTTACCCCACCGAGTCCTTACCACCTATGACCCAACTGGAAATCGACCGGTTCCTGTCCCTTTCGGTAAATCGAGGCACCGAGGAGCCCGCTGAGAGTCCATGTGTGGGAGAGCATGGTGCCCTCTTGGAGGAGGTTTCCTTGAGCCCTGAACAGCGACAGCCTCCAGCACAGCATGGCGCCGACGCTGACCCGACCCCGGCGCTGACCGATGACGCGGTAGAGGCGCCGGAGCAGGAGGGGGGAGAAGCTTCGGCAGAGGAGGGCGCTGCAATCCTCCAGAACGCCGTGGTAGGGAAAAACTCCGGCGAGACAGGAGATGAAATCGGGCCGCAGGAAAGCGGAGGAGCAGAGGGAGAGAGCCTTCCTGCGGGAGATCGGGCCCGGATGACAGCAGAAGCTGGAGGTGAGTCCGCGGTCAGTTTTAGAAGACCGCAGACTATAACATTGGAAAGTATATGGGAAGTTATGATGGGACTGGGGGCCTCCATGAACAGACTTGAGAAAAAAATGGACTCCGTTGCAAATAATTCTCAGGAAAAAATAGAAGAGGTAAACGTACGGATAATACAGATGTCTTCTAGAATTGGTGTGGCAGAAAACAAGATAAAAACAATACAAGAAATAAACGGGACAATTATAAGAGACCAAATATCTTGCACCAGGAGACTGGAAGCTATGGAAAACAGTGCTAAACATTTAAACATCAGGATTCTGAATTTTCCCAAGGTTGCGGGAGAAATCCCTTTTACCACCTTAAAGAGATTTCTAAGCGAGGCTCTCTTTTTTCCGCCTGATCAAATGCCATCAATAAATTCTTGTTTCTTTATTAATAAGAGAGCCTCGGCTGGAGAAATCAATCAAGTTAATATTCCCGCAAACTTGACCAGTTTCCTGGAGAATTCAAGTTTGGAAATTATGGAGAGGGGTACTCTCCTGGCATCTTTTATTTACAAGCAAGATGTTAACTCTATTATGAAATCTTACTTCAGGAAATTTCCTTTGAGTTTTTATGCTCAACCAGTGAAATTATTTCCTGATGTGGCTCAGGCCACCCAAATACGGAGAAGAGAGTTTCTCTCTCTTAGACAGAAAGCCATTGACTTAGGTTTTTCCTATGTTTTACGCTACCCATGTAAATGTATTTTAAAAAAAGGCAACAAAGTTTATGTTTTCTTTTATTTTGATCAGTTTAAGAAATTTGTGGAGGCTAGATTACCCACTACCTCCTCTCCAATACTGACAAATGTTTAAGGGTAAAACAATTAGGTAACCGAAGAAAAAGCTATGTTAATGCCCTGTTATTAAATTAATAATGAGTTTTTCTTAAAATTCTCCTCTAAAAGTTTTCACTTGCCTCCTCCTCAAGTTATCCTTATGAAAGTTAGATAAGATATAAACTAATCATATACTAAGCTGTAATGGTTATTAGTGGAAAATGATTATGGTGAAATGTTTCTGTAAAAAAAAAACCAAAACAGCGTATGTTATAGGTGATTTATTTTTCTGATGTGTAAAATGGAAAATCTGATAAATAAAGAATTAAAAAAAAAAAAAAACTTAAGTCTTATTAAAATAATTCTAAGAGCAGCAAAACATTTTATTAAAACATCTAAAAATACAATCACATTGAATAAACTTAAATCGTATTAATAATTATTCTGTGGGTTGGCAGCAAAAGCTCGCTCGAAGAGCCACGTCTTCAGTCCCTTTTAAAAATCTTAAAATGTAACTCAAGCCGTAGTTCAGGTGGTAAAGTGTTCCATGTGTTTGGGCCTGCTATGGAAATAACTCTTTCCCGTACTGATGTTAAGTGAGCAGTATTTAGTGAGGGAATGGTAAGCAAACCTTTGTTGGCAGATCTTAAAGATCTGTGTGGTGTATGCATTCTATGGAAAAATTTAACCAATCTGATTTATGAGCATAAATGGTCTTGTGAATAATACAGCATACTTTATACAGGATTCTTTGAGTAATGGGAAGCCAGTGCAAACCGATCAAAATTGGTGTAATATGATCACGCCTGCTACAATTTGTTAATACCCGTGCAGCCGCATTTTGCAAGACTTGTAATGGTCGTAATGTTGATTGTGGAAGTCCCAATAACAAAGAGTTACAGTAATCTAAAGAAGATAAAATGAGGGCCTGTAATACAGAATGAAAATTATTACAATTTAATAATGGTTTCAAATGTCTAAGTACTAAAGGTTTATAATATCCCTCTCTTATTTTCATCGAAATATGCTTTTTAAAATTTAGTTCACAGTCTATAGTTATTCCGAGGTCTCTGACTGAGTCAACTAGATCAATTTTAACATTATGTGATATGGGAAAAACTTTCGTAATGTCAGATTTCGATTTTCTTTCCAGTAGGATGATTTCTGTTTTTTCCATATTGATGGCAAGTTTCATATGTGTTAATAACTGTTTGATTGTGGATAAATAAATATTTGTTTCTTTGAAAGTTTGTTCGAGGGTATCTACTATAGGTATAACAATCTGTATATCGTCAGCATAGATGTAGAAATTCAAACTGAGACCAGCTAGAAGATGGCAAACTGGCAAGAGATAGATATTAAATAAAGTGGCAGACAATGCCGAGCCTTGCGGTACTCCAGTGTTCAGTTCATACTGTTCAGAATAAGATTCATCTATTTTAACCTGGAAAGACCTATTCTGAAGAAAGGAAGACATCCATTTGAGTGTGTGATTTGCTAATCCAATTTCTTTTAGTCTGGTAATTAATATGTCATGATTGACTATATCGAATGCAGCCGATACAGTACATCTAGCATAACGACGCTCGATGCAGCGCTGACGCCGACACAGAAGTGACCCTCGAAGACAACGCCCACCGTGAAGACGCACGAGAAAAGGAAGCAGGTGTTGACCACACCGGGGGACAAATCATCGACGCACCCGTGGCGCATATCGACGCAGGAGCACCAGAAAAAACAGAATGTCTCCCATACGTCTGCACCCAGCGCCTGCGACACAAGCATCGATGCCGGGACTGAAAGCGACTTACAGGATGACGCAGCCCTCAGGGAAACCATAGAGGACACCGTCTACTGTAAATCCCAGCTGCTCCGGATCGTCGTCCCCATCTGAGAGTGAGGCACAATACCATGTTACATCTGTCTCCTCGGGATCTTCCTCGCCATCCCTCCAGGTTTTCTCAGACCCCTCCTCTGCGTTGCACCACAGGTCCACAGGGGATGTGCTACAGGAGCCCCTCTCGAAGAAACGTAAATTATCAAAGTCTGCCTGGGTGACCCGTAACCTCTCACCATCACCAGACTCAGACATCCTTAAAGCGGCGATACCACAGGGACACCCCTCAGCTTCGTCTCGCCCTCTGATGCCTCCCCAAACAAAGGAGGCCTTCTTTAATTTATCTATGGCTCTCTCCGGATTCTATGAGATCATGCAAGCTTCCTTCCATATGCCAGGTTCCTCGTCAAGCGGGGATGGACAATCTCCACATCCCTCCACTCACAAATCGCCTTCAAGATCCAGGTTGCCGTCTCCGTGGGCCCAATCCCTGCCATCACCAGGGGTGCCTCCTGCACCAGAACCTGTCATTAGACCAGTCTCTCCGGTGATCCCTACAACATCCTCGGATTCCTCCACGGGATATCCCTCCGATCCAGGAGAGGGCCCGGGGGAACCTTACTCCCCACCGGAGGACTTAACATATCCAAAGTTTTTGGATAAGATGGGTAAGACACTGAACATACAAATCCAGAAGGTGCCAGACCCGAGGGCGGACACCCTTGGCCTCTTAAAGATTTTTGGCCTACCATCAGAACCCACTGTGCTACCCGCACATGAGGTACTCAATTCGGTTCTAGAAAAATCCTGGAAGACACCCTTCACACTCCCGGCAGTGTCTCAGAAGACGGACCTCAAATATAAGATGCAGCCGTCCCCGTATTATGCTACCCCTCAATTATCACATGCTTTCATCGTCGTGGAGTCCGCCATGGCAAAGGCCAAAAAGTCCAAACTTCACTCTGCAACACCCCCGGGACGGGATCTGAGATCCTTGGATGACTTTGCGAAACAAGCTTTTCAGTCTTCAATGCTGGCAGCTAGGATCAACCATCACCAATTTTATATAGTACAGTACATCTTCGAGTTGATCCAACGTGTGAAGGACATGTTCCAAGTTTCAGAACCCACTTTTGAGAACCCGGACCTCATCAGAGACATGGAAGAGGCCACCAGGCATCTCTTGCGGACAGTATATGAGAGATTTGAGGCCTCCTTGCGTACTTCAGCAGCGTCGATCGCAGCACGACGTATGGCCTGGCTTAGAGCAAGTTCCATCAGGGACGACGTACATGACAAATTATCTAACTTACCCTGTAAGGGAGACAATTTGGTACCAGGTTCCAGGAGACTGTAGCCCATCTTAAAGAACAGTCTATGGCGATCCAATCGCTCACCGCCCCACATCTGTACTCCTCGTCAGCAGATATTAGACTCCCCCTAGGAGGCAGCCTTTCCAACGGAGAGCCTACCGGCCATATGCGTCGTACAGACCTGCTCCTTACCAACTGCAGGTTCGGCCACAGAACCAGACTTCACAAATTCGAAGGGGTTGCCCACGCCCTCAACACCAACAGGCTCAGCAACCGACTACATCCAATAAACTGGCCCAGTCTTTTTAACTGCACCCACGCCACCATCAGAGAAGGTGTTAGCAGGGGGCATACAGAAGGACATCCAACATTGGCAAGCCATCACGATGGATCAGTGAGTACTGGACATTGTTCATCTCGGCTACCAAATCCCCTTTCCCTCTGTACCTCAGCTCTTTCACTTGTCATTACGAGGGACCAAGACCAATCTTACCCTCTTGGAAAGAGAAATTTCCATCTTGTTACAGCAAAGAGCAATTCAACGCATTCCACCATCTCATCAGAACACAGGGTTCTACTCCCCCTATTTCCTCATACCCAAGAAATCAGGGGATCTCCGTCCCATCCTGGATCTCTGAGACCTCAACAAATACATTGCCAAAGAGAAGTTCAAGATGATATCCCTAAAAACCATCTTACCGCTGATCCAACCCAATACATGGATGTGTTCGATAGTCCTCAAAGATGGATACATTTGTTCTTTCCAAGTCAAAAGCCAGCACTTCCAATACAAGGTATTCCCCTTTGGTCTCTCAACAGCACCCCGTGTGTTCACCAAGTGCATGGCAATGGTGGTGGCGTTTCTCAGATAGCAGGGCATAATAATATTTCCGTATCTCGACAATTGGCTAATTGTGGCTTCCACCAAATGCACACATCGCCAACACCTCCATGACACAATCAATTGCCTCACCACATTGGGCCTAGTAGTCAACTACCAGAAATCCCACCTGCAACCATCTCAGCGCCTTCAATTCATAGGGCCCTGCCTGGACACGGTCAAATACAGAGTATTCCTGCTGCAGGACAGACGGTCCACCATGCATAACCTTTTTTGTCGTCTCAAGCTCACCCCATTCCCATCCGCCCATCAAGTGTTAACCATCCTAGGGCATATGGCGGCATCGATTCACACAGTGCTCAACGCATGTCTCCATATGTGGCAGATTCAGTGGGATCTCGAGACAATGGAAACAACATTCACAGTCATTGACATACAAACTACACTTGATGAAGGGCATGGTCCAAGAACTAGACTAGTGGCTACAACTCTCAACACTCACCAAGGGCGCCCCATTTCTCCTGCTCCCGCACAATGCAGTACTCACCACAGATGCCTCCCGCAAGGGATGGGGAGCGCATCTCAACCACCTGCAAACTCAAGGTCTATGGACCAGACAGGAGCAGTCCTATCATACCCACCTATAAGTAATTATAACAAACTATGTTACCGTAAATTATTGGCACCTGTTTAGTGGATAGATTTCCTTATTTTTTCTAACATTGATGTTTGTGTCTTTTTGTGAACCGTTGTGATGGTACCTAACTTAGCGACAGTATAGAAAAGTTTTTAAATAAATAAATAAAACCATCCACCAGACGCAGTTATCAATTCAAGTGGCAGAGATATGCGACATAGTGCGGCTCCAAGGGTTTAAACCTACTCACCTGTACTCCGGACAAGTTATTAGACTATTTACACACCTTGAATACCGCAGGTTTTGCCACTGCCTCAGTCAGGGTTCACCTAAGTGCCATTGCGGCCTACCATAGACTCTTGGACAGTCAACTGATTTCATTACACCCGTCCGTTTCTAGATTCATGCAAGGTCTCATTCATATTCGTCCACCAGTCTCCAAGCCTTCAGTCCCTGGAATCTCAATTTGGTTCTAGAACAATTAGGGGTAGATTTTCAAAGGGATACGCGTGTACCCCCGAAAACCTACCCCAAACCCCCCTGCGCGCGCCGAGCCTATTTTGCATAGGCTCAGCGGCGCGCGCAAGCCCCAGGACGCACTTAAGTCCCAGGGCTTCATAAAAGGGGCGGGGAGGGGGCGTGTCTGGGGGTCAGGGGCGGGGAGGGGCGGGACCGGGGGCGTGGCGCCAGGCCGGGGGCTGATGATGACATCAGCAGAGCACCGGTACTTAAGGCCAAGCTCCGTTCCTAAGGATTACCTTTGCAACAGGTCTCCACACTGGTCATGTACCCGTTGCCTCCTGGTGATTCTCCTTCGTTCCTGGTTCCTGATCCTTGCTGACTCCTGTTCCTGGTTTCCTCGTTCCCGTGTTCCTGAACCCTATCCTACACTCGGATTGTCTTCTTGGATTTTGGACCCCTGCTTTGCCTGACCATGCCGTTGACTCTCCCCAAGCCCAAACCTCTGCTTTGCCTGACCACGTTGTTGACTCTCTCCAAGCCCGGACCTCTGCATTGCCTGACTACTTTACTGCCTCTCTCCAAGCCCAGACCTCTACATTGCCTGACTACTCTACTGCATTTCTCCAAACCCAGATCTCTGCATTGCCTGACTTTTCTACTGCCTCTGTCCAAGCCCAGACCTCTGTACTGCCTGACTACGCTCTTGACTCTCTCCTCGTCCAGACCTCAGCCTTGTTTGCCACTGCTTCCAGATTGCCACCAGCCCTGACTCTAGCTTGCCCTATGATGCCTCTTCAGTCTACGTCCTGGACTTGGCCTATTCAGGCTTCAGCCTGTTCTTGCTTGGGCACCCCCTGTCTGACTTTGGTTCTATTGGTGCCTGGGTCTCCGGGACTCCGCCTCATCCAGTACAGACTTCTTCTCTTCACTGTTGCTGCCTCTGGGCTGACCTCTCAATCCTTCCATCGATGATGACATACGGAGGCCCACCTAAGTCCAGCCAGCCCCGGCATCCAAAGGCTCAACCCTCAGGGAATGAGGGCTGGTATTGGTGAAGCACCAGCTGGCCTCCATCCTTCAGCCCACTCCACCTGCCGATGGTGGGGACCCGTAGGATCCTTCCTCCGGGTAGCATCAACCCCACCTCGGCCCAAGGATCCACCTCTGGCGCAACAATTGTTTCATTCCAAAGAAAACAAAAATATTTTGTTACATTTATTATTCAATTTTGAAATGAATGTACATCCTTACAAGAGACATGATATGAAGCTGCAGGGAGCAAGGTTCAGATGAAACCTAAGAAATATGTCTTTACCAAGAGGGTGGTAGATTCCTTGAATAATCTGGCACAATCACTACGGAGCACTAATGAGTCCCCTCATTAGTTTGATGTCAGAACATCCGTTTAGAAAGATTGGGGTGATCGGTACAACAAATAGTGTTTGTGAAGAATTGAGAATCAGTTGTCCAATAACTGCCATAAAATCATTATAATATACCATCAGATGACAATATAAAGGGTATAAGGTCACTTTTATGGGGTATACAGTTTTTAAGTGGATGAATGATGAATGGGTGTGATTGTGTGATATTAGGGGGTTAGGGTTGGGATAAAGGATGATTATTAGTTAGGACTTGTCCGGACTGGGTGCATTCAAAATTGTGATTAAACATTGAATTCATCAGAATATAGATATTGTGACAATATACATGTATGTTGAGGGGTATATGTATTGATGTATATGTACTGTTGAATATGGTGTCATTAGAAATGATGTGTTTAATGCAATTTAAATCTTGTATTTAATGGTTGTTTTATTAAATGTGATATAATATATGTTTATGTGACATGTAATAATAAAGGATATAAACATTTTTGAAAGGTGATATTGAAGATAAATTTAAATTGATATTGTATATTTATGGTAATACTTTGGGAGTCCCTAAGTGTGTCAGATTCCTTGAATAACCAACCACAACAGGAAGTAGCAATCAAAACCAAGTTAGAATTTAAACATTCTTGACATAGACAAATAGCATGACTTTAAGGGCAGGTGGGAGGATTACAGGCAGAAGAAATAAGAGAGGGTCTTGAGAGTTGCTCAGTCATATGAAATCTGAGAGAGCCAAAGAGAGAAGAATATAAGCTAATATGCAGATTGGCTGCAACGAGCTTCCAAGAAGGCTAGGACAATCTTCATGGATGAGCCATTGTTGCAATCTTAACATCAGCAGTGTGGCTGAATTAGACATGAGAAGACTGGGGGTAACCTGAATGGCATGACTATGGTTACAACCCAGACATTAATGAGCATCCAGCAGCTGAATGTTTGAACAACAGCTTTACTACTTTTGGTAGTTGTTTGAAGCATTACAGAGCTTAATGGTAAGACATGGGAGGGGCCTGGGTGTTGGAGTGATTGTGTTACTTATAAGAACCAAAGAGGAAGATGGCAGATAGTGGAGGTCAGCATCGTGATGGAATTTAAACGCACCTGGGACAGATATAGAGAGCAGTGGTAGGAACAGGGCTGAGAGAATGGATAAAAGTCATCAGGGACAAGGATGTGGGGAGGAGCTGGTGTTAGTTAGAAATTGGAATTCATCTACATAAAGTGGCAGAGATTTAGGCTGGAAGACTACTGGACAGAATGGGAGGTTCAATTGATCTTTATCCACCATCACTTACTATGTTACCATGAAAGCATTAGTCAGAAATTATTTTTGGTGGTCCAAAACTGATGCCAAGCTTCACATTACCTACACAAAGCACTAAGGTTTCTATGAAAGGTTAACTATTTATTTATTTATTTATTTTGGATTTTTATATACTGACATTCTCAATACAAGTATCGAATCAGGTCGGTTTACATATAACAAAACTTTCGCACAAATGGCGTTACATGGAACAGCGTTCCATGTAACGCCATTTGTGTTACATGGAACTAGAAAACATTGTAACTAGCATTGTAACATAGAAAACTAGTAACTAGCATTGTAACAGTGTTACATGGAACTAGAAAACATGTAACTAGCGTTACATGGAACTAGAAAACATTGTCCTGATTGCATTGATTTTGCTGGCCCATTTCAAGAGAAGAAGTTCCCAATAGTCATGGACTCCTACTCCAAATGGCTTGAAGTGAGCTTAGTCTCATAACAATCCAGATAACTTTAGGACTGCCCTCCACTATGACCAAACTTATCTGGATAAATGTATCTGAATAATTTTGAATATGGGTGCTATCCAGCTAAAGGCCCCACTTCCAGAATGCCCCATCACCACCTCATTTTAATCTGGCTAAATTTTGTGCGAGTAATAAATTTTCCAGACAAAATTTAAACAGAGAGCAGGGGAGGGGGGAAGAAGAGGTGATTTTTGAAACCAATGATTTGTGCAGGTATTCCTATAGTTACCTGGTACCCAAATATTTTGAATACGGACCTCTCTAGTTTTCAGTTTTCTCCATGCAAGGTGAACTTTAAAGGGGCATTGTAGAGTAAAAGCAAACATGAGAACAGAAACTTTTCCTACTTAGTTTATTCCCCTTATGTTTCTCTTTTGTTTTGCTTTTCTATAGCAAAAGGTCTTCCACCTTAAACTACATCCTCTCCTTTTTGAATTTTCCTGCAATGAAATTAACATTTAAGGAATTGTACCACTGCAGCACTTGTCTTCATGCAAATAATCAAGTTAGAAATCCTGTATTAGAACTTCATCTACAGTATAAAGCAAACGGAAAAATTGGGCTATGTGGGAAAGCCCTTTCCTGAACATACATACCATGAATTAACTGTAAAAGTGGTGACAAAATGTGAAAGGTAAATAGATTCATGTTTATGTACAAAATAGCCTCCAAGTCCTCTCAGCCCTCCTCCCTTCATCCTGATGCAACTGTACATTTAATTAATAGAAGCAATCTAATGCAGGGATCTCCATGTGCAAATAAAACCAGTCTGATCCATATGAAAAGAAATCCACGATCAAATCTTTGGGATCAGGTTATCAAAAGACTTAAATATTTGAACATCGATACCAGCAGAGCAACAGTACTGTACTGTATTCAAGGCTGTGCATTTTTTATTTGGTTCAGTCAGAAGAGTGATATTTAGGTCTAAAGTATGCAAATGACATCAAGATACTGTGTCTTCCTGGAGAGGCTACAAATATTAGCTTATGAAATACTGCTAAGCCAAGTAAAATCTTGAAAATGTCAAAAGGAAATCTGTCCACTTCTAGGTTTCCAAGGGAACAGCTCTGAACAAACGTGTTCTACCACTCTAAGAGTGAAGGGTTTATTTTAAGAAGCATCATATTGTACAAGATAACTAAGAGACCCAACTTGTCTTAGAACCTTTAAGGGTGAACCATCTTCCATTCAGCCTGCAGTTATGTACATATTTCGAGGTCATAATAGCGTAACTGTGAAATGAAATTACAACTCTCAATTTTCAAATTCTAGCGGAATTCTAGAAAGCATGGGACAAATACAGAGCAACCTTAGTTGCAGGAAAGTGAAAACAAGTTTGAAAATCAAGAAGGCCATGGTATTCTAGTGGGAAGGGAAAACAGGCAGATGAGCCTCAAAGCCATTATGTTCCATAACTCTCCATTTTAGCTAATGCATCTGATATAGAGTAAGATATTTTGTTTAATACCAGTGTCAGCAATGACATATGTTATGTATCATTTTAATATAAGGTCATAGGGATATTTTCAAACAGCAGTAAAGTCTTTACCAAGGATTTTCAAAGTGAACTTACAGGCATTTGAAAATCTTGGGGCAATTAGCTCAGTATAAGAACATAAGAAATTGCCATGCTGGGTCAGACCAAGGGTCCATCAAGCCCAGCATCCTGTTTCCAACAGAGGCCAAACCAGGCCACAAGAACCTGGCAATTACCCAAACACTAAGAAGATCCCATGCTACTGATGCAGTTAATAGTTAACAGTTAACAGTTAATAGCTTTGATAAAATGAGAAAAATTGTTAGAAAAAAACTGAAAGGAGCAGCTACAAAAGTAAAAAATGTCCAAGAGGCGTGGTCATTGTTAAAAAATACCATTCTAGAAGCACAGTCCAGATATATTCCACACATTAAGAAAGGTGGAAAGAAGGCAAAACGATTACCGGCATGGTTAAAAGGGGAGGTGAAAGAAGCTATTTTAGCCAAAAGATCTTCATTCAAAAATTGGAAGAAGGATCCAACAGAAGAAAATAGGATAAAACATAAACATTGGCAAGTTAAATGTAAGACATTGATAAGACAGGCTAAGAGAGAATTTGAAAAGAAGTTGGCTGTAGAGGCAAAAACTCACAGTAAAAACTTTTTTAAATATATCCAAAGCAGAAAGCCTGTGAGGGAGTCAGTTGGACCGTTACATGATCGAGGGGTTAAAGGGGCACTTAGAAAAGATAAGGCCATCGCGGAAAGATTAAATGATTTCTTTGCTTCGGTGTTTACTGAAGAGGATGTTGAGGAGGTACCCGTAATGCAGAAGGTTTTCATGGGTAATGATTCAGATGGACTGAATCAAATCACGGTGAACCTAGAAGATGTGGTAGGCCTGATTGACAAACTGAAGAGTAGTAAATCACCTGGACCGGATGGTATACACCCCAGAGTTCTGAAGGAACTAAAAAATGAAATTTCAGACCTATTAGTAAAAATTTGTAACTTATCATTAAAATCATCCATTGTACCTGAAGACTGGAGGATAGCAAATGTAACCCCAATATTTAAAAAGGGCTCCAGGGGCGATCCGGGAAACTACAGACCGGTTAGCCTGACTTCAGTGCCAGGAAAAATAGTGGAAAGTGTTCTAAACATCAAAATCACAGAACATATAGAAAGACATGGTTTAATGGAACAAAGTCAGCATGGCTTTACCCAGGGCAAGTCTTGCCTCACAAATCTGCTTCACTTTTTTGAAGGAGTTAATAAACATGTGGATAAAGGTGAACCGGTAGATATAGTATTCTTGGATTTTCAGAAGGCGTTTGACAAAGTTCCTCATGAGAGGCTTCTAGGAAAAGTAAAAAGTCATGGGATAGGTGGTGATGTCCTTTCGTGGATTGCAAACTGGCTAAAAGACAGGAAACAGAGAGTAGGATTAAATGGGCAATTTTCTCAGTGGAAGGGAGTGGACAGTGGAGTGCCTCAGGGATCTGTATTGGGACCCTTACTGTTCAATATATTTATAAATGATCTGAAATACGTCGAGTGAGATAATCAAATTTGCAGATGACACAAAATTGTTCAGAGTAGTTATATCACAAGCAGATTGTGATAAATTGCAGGAAGACCTTGTGAGACTGGAAAATTGGGCATCCAAATGGCAGATGAAATTTAATGTGGATAAGTGCAAGGTGATGCATATAGGGAAAAATAACCCATGCTATAATTACACAATGTTGGGTTCCATATTAGGTGCTACAACCCAAGAAAGAGATCTAGGTGTCATAGTGGATAACACATTGAAATCGTTGGTGCAGTGTGCTGCGGCAGTCAAAAAAGCAAACAGAATGTTGGGAATTATTAGAAAAGGAATGATGAATAAAACGGAAAATGTCATAATGCCTCTGTATCGCTCCATGGTGAGACCGCACCTTGAATACTGTGTACAATTCTGGTCGCCGCATCTCAAAAAAGATATAATTGCGATGGAGAAGGTACAGAGAAGGGCTACCAAAATGATAAGGGGAATGGAACAACTCCCCTATGAGGAAAGACTAAAGAGGTTAGGACTTTTCAGCTTGGAGAAGAGACGACTGAGGGGGGATATGATAGAGGTGTTTAAAATCATGAGAGGTCTAGAACAGGTAGATGTGAATTGGTTATTTACTCTTTCGGATAGTAGAAAGACTAGGGGGCACTCCATGAAGTTAGCATGGGGCACATTTAAAACTAATCGGAGAAAGTTCTTTTGTACTCAACGCACAATTAAACTCTGGAATTTGTTGCCAGAGAATGTGGTTCGTGCAGTTAGTATAGCTGTGTTTAAAAAAGGATTGGATAAGTTCTTGGAGGAGAAGTCCATTACCTGCTATTAAGTTCACTTAGAGAATAGCCACTGCCATTAGCAATGGTTACATGGAATAGATTTAGTTTTTGGGTACTTGCCAGGTTCTTATGGCCTGGATTGGCCACTGTTGGAAACAGGATGCTGGGCTTGATGGACCCTTGGTCTGATCCAGTATGGCATTTTCTTATGTTCTTATGTTCTTATGTCCCCTAAGTAAACTTGATTAATGCCTGTAAATAACCTTGTGTAACGTTACACCTCCTCTTTGGAGCACATAACTAGTGTATACATTTATTTTTAAAAGTAAACTCATAAATTCCAACTCTGCCCCCCCCCCCCTTCCCCCGGAAAGCCTTTCTGCAGTTTGCATAAAAGTATGCCTGTAATATGGGTATACATGCACTTTTACAAGCATAGACTACCGAGCTATTTTTGCACATAAATAGCCCTGAAAATTACCCTCTAAAATAGCAGCATTTTATTTTTGTGTCTTTTTTGTGATAGTATCGATCAGGTAATCAAACCAGTGAAAGGTATTACTGAAATATTGATATTTTGATCAGGTTATTGCTAGAGTGAGGCATTGCATATGTCGTCCCTACTACACAATGCCTATATGAATCTCCAAAACTTTGAAATAAAGGGACCTGATTGGGCCTAATTCACTAACCATTTTTCCCATAGACTCAGAATGGAAGAAAAGCCTTAGTGAATCAGGCCAATATGTGGAATAATGACATTTTCACTTTGATGTAGGATTAATCCTCAGTCCCAACACATTATTTTACTCAAGAAGAAATAAAATACATTTTAAAGGTGAATAAAAATGACTTAGAAACAATTTATTGAGTTTGAGAAAAGGTGAATCCTGATGGCATAATGTCATGTCATCCCATCCAGATACCCAATGTAAATATAAAAGAGTAAAAAAAGGCCGGAAAGCCTACGATTAAGGAAGTGAACAGTAGTAGAGCCAGCAAGGCTGGCATTTCAATGCTACATCAGCACAACTCTTCTCTCCTTCGAATCTGGCATCAGTTGGGATTCCGTTTTTTTTTCAAGCTATGTGAATTGTTTATAAATCATCTTTATTCCCCTTTAGGATGTGTTTTATTTCTTCAGAAGCATACAAATTTAAAATAATGGGTAGACGTTATACCACATTAAGGGCCCAATTTACTAAACTTATTTTTCGCAAACATAGAATGGGAAATAAGCTGTATTAAGTGAGGCTCAGTATGAGATTCCTTCCATTCTCAATTATTTGCAAACTTGGACCTAGATTCATCAAAAAGCTATAAATATAGCAAAAACAGCACCCGTGATAAAAAAAAAAAAAAGGGCGTAGTTAGGCTAATTTTTAGGCTCCAGCATCACATAAGTAAATAACGCATGGCACATTGTGTCAGCATATGATGTATTGCATCAGCGCAAGGCGTGTTGCGTCACTGCATGCCATGCCATTTTATGTGGCTAGCATAAATTTGTGCGTGGTGCGTTATTTTTTCAGTTTATATATCCTGGCTTCCTACAACTGCCTCTTTCTGGGTGTGTCAGGCATGGGAGAGAGAGGAGAGTTGGTGAGTGGTTTAGTGGGAGTAGGAGCTTTTTCTGATTCAATTACCTGGGTGCATTGCCTGGTCTTCTGTTGCCATCTGTTTACCTTTTCCTTGGTCTTTTATCTTCTTTGTTGGAGTGAAAGTTTTTGTTTACTTGACTAGTTTGTTTGTCTTTTGGTGTGAAGGAATGGTGGTGGAGGAGTGGCAGAGTGAGGAGTGGTGGTGGAGGAGTGAGGAGGAGTGGTGTGAGTAGAGGAGAGAGGAAGGGTGTGAGTTGGGGAGTGAGGAGTTGTGTTGGTGGAGGAATCTGAGGAGTCTGGAGGAGTGAGGAAGGGTGCTGTGGAGGAGTGGTGTTTGTGGTGAGGAGGAATGAGAAGGATGGAGCATGAGTGGTGTAGGTAGAGAGGACAGGAGAAGCATGAGGAGAGGAGGTGGATGAGGGAGGAGAGGAGGTGGGAGGTCAAGGGCATGAGCACTAGGAGAAGGAGAGGAGGAGTAGGGACAGGGATAGGAGTAGAAATAGGCAAGAGGGAAGGGATAGGAGGAGGCAGGAGGGGGAAGGGGATAGACAGGCGAGGATGGAGGGAGGAGTATAGCAAGCTAGTGATAGAGAAAGAGAGCAGAAAGGAAGGTAGTTGGCAGGGCAGGGACAGGAGGGTGGAGGAAGGGAGGGGAGTGGGAGGAAAAGTGAGGAAAGGAAGGACACCTCTCCAGAAGTGGAAGTGGCACTCCCTTCTGGAAGGCAGGCAGCAGGACACCCTTTTCTCAGGGTTATCAAGTTCAGTGTGCAGGATAATGAGATGGTCATTGAAGGGATCCCGGAGTATTATGCCATGCTGTTTGGCAACCGGTCGGCCAAGACCTCAAAGGCATCCAAGGGCCAGATCTGGCACAACATAGCCCAGGGCATCTCCAGGCACAGCAGAGTCCAACGAAATGGGGAGCAGGTGGCCCACAGGTACCAGGACATCAAGATGCAGTTGAAAGCCAAGGTGGAAGCAGAAATAAATATATACAGCAGGCCAGAGGAGGAGTGCCTTGTCCCATCATCCTCACCCCCATGCAGGAGCACCTCTTGCAAAGGCTGGGACCAAATGTCTTTGAGAGCATGGCTGAGTGGCTGCATACATGTGAGCTGAGCCGGTAAGTTCACCTCAGCTGTAAATGGGCAGGCAGCAACAGGTGTACACAACATTTGGCATAAGATGATAACAATGCTTAAGAAGCAAAGTGTACCTCTGATGCCAAATGAAAAAAGGACACTTGCTGTCTTATATTTTGTTTCCACAGTTCTTACCCATGAAGCTGCCAGTCCCAGCCAGGAATCCACAAGGACCACTCAGCAAACCCCATGGACAGCAGTGCAGCAGCCCTTTTGCAGAAAGTCTTCATGATAGATGCCCAGACCCAGGTAAGCAAGGAGGAGCAGCAGCAACCACAGGCTCAAGAGGCATTGCAGATGCTGCAACCTCTGGGTTCATCCAGCCCACTCACTGTGTCCCTCAACTTCTCTGGCTTCATGGAGGAACAGAGCCTTGAGTGGGAGCCAATAGATTCCTCACAACCTTGAGCCAGCACACCACAGCGCCAGTCTGAAGCACCATGCCCTTGGAAGGAGCAGCCCAGAAGCCTCATTATGCTACATCTGGAGGCCCAAAGTCCTGCACTCCACACCACCATCACAGCACTGCCACCAGCACCCGCACCAGGCCCAGCACCAGTATCAAAAATATCACTGCTACGAACAGAGGAGTCCATGCATGAGCAGCTGGACCAGCTAGAAAGGAGACATAGGGTACACCTCTGACATGTACGTACAGATCTACTGTGCCTCAGGAGGGCTGTCAACAGGCAGAACCAGAACCTGCAAGATCAAACTGCCAAAAACACGCAGAAAGTGCTGATGCAGATCTTACAAAGGATGCCTGAGCAGCCATCCAAGTCTTCCACAGCATCACTGGAGTCTACACACCGCAGAAGTCCCCAGGCTGACAGATGCCCAAGGGGTAGGCCCCCAAACGTCATGCCCCTCCCCAAGTGGCAAGTCACAATATGGCAAGCAGCATAAAAGATCAAAGGTGGTGGCATCGAATGCCAAATAATAAGACTTCTACCAACAATCCTGAGTGGGCCACTCTACAGAATACTTGTGCTGGCTAGATGGAAGAAGCCTGCTGGGCTCATCCTCACTACAGAGTACCTGTGCCATCTAAATGGAAGAAGTCTGCTGGGCCCGTCCTCACTATAGGGTACCTGTGCCAGTTAGATGGAAGAAGTCTGCTGGGCCCATCTTCACTATAGAGTTCCTGTTCCAGCATGTAGAAGAGATGGTCTATTGTCAGCCATTGTGGTTCAACAGCCTAACTCTGAAACCTTCCTCGATGATCTGCCCATATTCCATCCTCCTTGATGCGGCCTCCAATCATGGTCCAGCTGCTGCCTTTTCTCATCATGTCTCATCTTCTGCTCCTAATGTTGTTGTCTCTTCTCATCTCAGCTCATGCTGCTGCCGCTTCCATCTGTTGCGTCAGTCAGTCGCAGATGGCTGAGACCGCTCTGCCTTACCTCTTTTTCTCCCCTTTCCCTCTCTTTGGGCAAGATGGCTGTCTCTGGTGCCGAGTGCCGCAGGCCTCGGCATTCTCAGACCAGCATGGGCATCCCCATCCACCATGCTCACTCCCGTGGCCTCCTAGGGTACGAGTGCGCACATCTCTGATGCTCAAATACACGTCATGGTGGGAACCTCGGGGGCAGACCCACCGCATGACGTCAGTACCTCCGGGTATAACTAGCCCCCGCTTCAGCTACCAAATTGAGCTAGCAAAGACTTTGCTTCACTTCTCTGCCTGCTCTAAGCTGCTAGCTTAGACGCCTCCTTTCCCTAAGGGCCTCGCTCCAGCAGAAGCTCTAGACACCCGCTCCTCGGGGGTCTCCCCCTTCCAACTTCCCTTCGGGGTCCTCACTAACTTAGACAACCGCTCCTCGGGGGTCTTTTCTCTTATTCATTTCCAGGATATTGGACTATTGGGTTCTCGCTCCTCGAGGGCCTTCTCTTCATATCCTGCACCATGGACCTTCGGTCCCACCATTCTACCATCAGGAAGATGCCTTCACTCTGTGAGTACCTCTACGAACCAGCGTTCCACCCACCGGCCGCGGCGTTACCCGCACTGCGGGCTCCTGCCTATCGTGAACATCTGGGTGAGACTACAATTCTGAGCCTGTTGAGTGTATTGGCACCTCGTGGATCAGTGCCTTACCTTCCTGCTTTACCATCTATTTACAGCAGAACAATAAAGACTCTATCCATTCTATGTCTGCTAACTGTGTCAGCCTATCGCATTGGTTCCCCATGGGGCTCCTCCCCATGGGCGGAGTCATCTCCATTGCGACCAAGGGTCCACAATGCCTCAAACCCAACACCTGCTTGCTCTGTCTTCTCCTGGGCCTCCTGCCGCCATACTGCGCACTTTGGTCCTGGTCCTGCTGCCTCCATGGTGAACTTTGCTGCCATGGCCCTTAGGCTGTCCCCTTCAATGCACTCTTTCAACATGGACTGTCTGGAGCCTTTTCCTAGCTATCAAATAGCAGGGCTGCTATCAGCTCCAATATTAGAGCTGTACTGAGGATATTGGGGATGCTACTTCCATTTTCTATGTTCTTTGTTGTAATCATGATTGTGCCAAAATGATAAGATGCTAAGCCTGTATATGTAATGATGACATTTCAAACAGTGTATGTAGAGGTCTACACTGAATGAGCTGTTCATGTAATTTACAATATTTTGGGCTATTTGCTATCTTATCCTTGTAGATTGTGATTACCTAAGACTTTGACTTTATTTCAAACAGTGAACTACATGTCTTCACTAATAAAGTAGTCACTGGTTAGAAAAATACACTTCCTGGTTGGCTTCTTTTCATTGCGTGGTTTTTGTGTTAACGGTCCACTAAGTACCAGTTTGGCCCTCCACATGACCTTACATGCTTGAATGCCAATGCACATTCCAAATAGCCACTTATCTAGCGGGCAAGACCATATGGGCTAGGCCACACAACTGAAAGCTCAGGGTATGCTCCTAAGGAAGACAGCAAGAGGAAAAGAAGAAGTTTTTTTCTGGGGACCTTCAGTATTGCCTCTTGTTGTCTTCTTCACACTGCATACTCTTAGCTAACTCCTCCTTACATGTGCCTGTATGTGAGATAGACAGTAGCTAGCTGCTCAACACAGTATATTGTGTACATGTAGCGCTTGTGTGGTGTTAAGGGGAAATTAGAGTGATCATCACACAAGACTTGATCTTCAGCCCCCTCACTTGTGCCATGATTCAAAGGATATCTATAACCAACCATTTGTACCTTTCACACTAAACCAAATATATGACATCTACTTACTGATAGTTGGAACTGAGTGTCAGCTGCTGTGTCACAACTAGGGAGGAGAAGTGAGGGAATACTGTCATGTCAAGAATGTCCACAGGCCAACAGCAGAGGCCTAGAGGGCTGCTGCTGCTGCTTGGGACCAGGCAGACTTCCACAGACTAACTGCCATCCCTGAAGTGGACTACCTTTGGGATCTGGATACTACCTGTAAGGTCATCCTTACCTTACACGTATTATACAGATCCCCAAGCCTTGCCAGTACAGGGGTGCCAGCCAATCTGGGGAACTCTCCCTGATCCCAAGCAGCAGCAGCAGCCCTCTAAGCCATCAGCTCTTCACCTATGGACATTCTCGACAAGACTCTACTCCCTTACCATGTGACAGGGCCCGACCAATGGCACCGGTAGCCCCTGTCACATGGTAAGGGCAAAGGGCCACCGGTGCCATTTTGATTAATGGCAGCTGACGGCCTGAGAGGGGGAGATTGCTCCCAGGACCCCACTGGACCACCAGGGACCTTTGGTAAGTCTTGGAGGAGGTTGGGCAAGTCTTTGGGGGTCGGGATGGTGGGGGTTTGTAATTAATTAAATTTGAAGGGCTGGGGTAGGTTTTTTGGTTTTTTTTTTTTTTGGGGGGGGGGGGGGGGGTTAGTGCGCACTAAGCCCGAAATTCAGGGCGGCCCGAACTGAGAGAAAATGAAATTTCCCGTGGCGGGCCGATAACGAAGGCCGAACCAAAAGGTTCAGCCGAATCACATCTCTAATCCATGAGCATTAATGGTCAAGGGCCTTGCAGCACCCAGACATATCAATATTTCTGTAAGGCTGGCTATGACGGCTGATTTCAAGGCAGGAGGTTCAAACACACCTAACCGTTAGTTTCTATGATGTCAACCTTTGTCAGGACAGATGTGTGTGCTCTTAGAGTTATTAGAAACTATACAGTAATGGTGACATCTCCAAGCTCATAGGAAAATACAAGTGAAGACAGGACACTATCTGATTCTCAATCCTGCTTTCACAGAGCCGTACGTGCATTCTGGTGTAGGCTCACCGAGAAGCTAACTGAACTTATATGACATCACAATAGCCAAGGCTCTCACCTTCTGCACATTATCATTTATAAATTGCATAGGTAAGTGTAGCACAGTGCATATGCGTCGGGATGCATGCAACCAATAAGAGGTATGCTACCTTGGAAATACCTGTGCACATTGTAGGAATGGCACCAGGTAGTACAGGCACTTTACCCAAGGTTGTAAGGGAAGGCGTGCTACTAGAGCATTTTGATGTCAGCAATAGGGTTGCCAACTGCCTCCAATTTTCAGGACATATAAATCCTGTCCAGATTTGGAACACATTACATGCAGGGATTTCATCAGATTTCTCTATAGCTTTTCAGAGCAAAACCAAGACTATCAATACTTTCATGCATTGGAGTAAGACCAGCACTGGATCCAGTTGGAAAACCTAGCCAGCAGTGGTTCTAAAACTGGTGATGTGGTGATGTCAGCTGTGTCTTCGCTAACTGTACCTTTAGGCTGTGCCTTTAAAATTCATAGCTATTTGATATTTACTGCATTTCTAGAGCTGTAGCTCTCCATGCTTGAGGACGAGCTGGGGTGGCATCACACTTGTGGCACTATCTCATCCATATGTGAGCACAGGATGAGGTCCAATGGAGAGGGCCGGCAAGGCACACGGTGCTAGCTAGGCCAAATTATGAACACTGTGTTGGCAGCCACAATCATCTTTACTTTCAGAACTGTTTTCCCAGTACACTGTACGGCTCCATTGTCAAGATGAATGCTGAGTAGCAGCGATGGTTCTATTATGAGGCAGGGTGAGGCTGTGGCCTCAAGCAGCAGAATTTTGGAGCGGCAAAAACTGCCCCTCCAAAACAACTCTACCGCAATCACTGCCTCACCCTGCCTTCAAGGTCAAACATCAAATCGGGCAGGGATAAACCAACTCCCTGCCCGAACCACTCAGGGGAAACACACATCCTTAAACCTGGGCAGCAGGAGTCGCATTTATCCTGACGTCATCTCCTGCTGCTTGGGGTTAGGGATGCAGGAGCACTGGCGACTGAGAGCAAGACTTTTGGTAACTGTATCTCCTTCTTCCCACCCTCTATGGCTGGAGTTACTTGGTGCCATGGGGGCGGGAATAAGGAGGTCCAATCGCAATGCACAAAGGAACAGGAACAGCATTGTTCACCCCCGCACACCGGAAGAAAGGCATCCTGGGATGGAGCAGCATCAGCCAACCTTTATGGCCAAAGAGAAACAGGAGCAACGTCAGTGGCACAAGCAGTCTCAGAGAAGAGGGGTTTTGTAGAGTGAACAGGAGTAGCCTCAGCTGGGCTTGCATGGCTACAAACAGGAGAGAGAAAGAGAGTGCACAATGGATAGTGGAGGCGTCGGGAATGTAAGCCTGACCAAGGAGGCTGCTGCTTATGCATTCCAGGAGGAGGGAGGGAGGGAGAGCTTGAGTGTATGTGTGAAACGTTGCTTGTCTGTGTGTGGGGGGTGGGGGGAGAAAGGGCTTGAGAGTGTGTCGGTGTTTGTGAGAGAGAGAGGTTGTGGGTGTGTATAAGAGTATGTATGTGTATGTATGTGACAGTGTATGTGTGAGAGAGAGGATAAAGTTTGTGTGCCCCCGCCAATCCACAACAATTTTAGGGCGACTGGAAATGAAAAGATATTAGATATAGAGAGTGGGGAATTTTTTTTAATCTTGTTAAATTTAATTGATGAGTGTTATTTGTGTCTTGTTTTGAATTTTTTTTTTAGAACATTTAAAAAAATATTTTGATGTTCTGTTCATCAGCCATTTTGAAATATTTATTATTTCTATTAGTATAGTTTTACTATTATGATTAATGATATATTTCTTGATTTTATTATTGTTTTATGAGGAAAGATGGTGTTATTATTTTTCCATTGTTTCACTGCATACAGGTCTGGCTTCATGCAGTTTCCAGTTCAGTTTTTGTCTGCACATTTCTGTTTATTTTTATTCTATATTTGGTGTTGATCTGTCTGTGTTCTATATGTGTGATTGAAGGGGCGTATTATGCTGGCATGTAGTTTGTGTTTAGGGATATAGCAGCCTGGCTTATTTGGTTTTCCTAATAGGAGGTGCATTGGTATTTTAGAACCTGGTGTAATATTTGTAGTGTAGTCTTTTCATAGGTAGGGTTGTTACTGATTGAGTGATGGCATTTAGTGCTGTTTTGGTATGGGAGGTTTATTTATTTATAATATTTCTAGGCTCCTGATAGCAAACATATTGTCCGAAGCAGATTACAATGTAAACATAAAATACATCATAATAAGGTTACCGTATTATCATTGTTATTCAGTTTACTCATGGCTTTCTGAGGACCAGACCAACATCAAAAGTATTTTACAATAGGCCTAATAACAAATGTCTTTTTTGCAGAGTTTCTGGTTGGCACCAATGCAATGCATGTAAAAATAATACACATGTTGCTGTGATATTTTTACCTTGGAAGACTATGATTATCTTTTCTCCTGCCCAATCTGTTATTATAAGTGCAGTTTTAATTGTGTGTGGTGAGGGCTAGTGTATAAAGTTCACCTAGTACACCTGATATCCTTGCACTGACCTGGTGAGAGTGTGACACACACCGACTCCCCACTATTCACCCATTTCCCACTTCTCCAGGGGAAAATGCTGCAGAAATGTGGGAGGCAGGTTGTAGTGTTCCTGAGAATGATTCAGGGCTGCCAGCTTCAATGAAATATCATCAGTGATTCACTGTCTTTCATTCCTTTGGGAATTCTGACCCTTCCTTTCCCCCTTCTGTAGCATTTCCAATCACCGGAAGGGCCAGACTCCAAGAGGACTCTCTGCCATCTAGGACCCTCTCAATGATTTGACCTTTGCTTTACCTTTGGGGCAGGGCGCCATTTCATCTCTTGTCTCAGGGAGCAGATTGTCTTGAGCTGCCCCTGCTGAGTAGACATACGTGTTTTCTGTTACACAGTGACCCAGACAGAGAAGCATTGAGAGAAAGAAAGATGATAGCAAGGACAGTAGCAGCTATCATTGGCCTCCCTTCCCTGGAAGGGGATGTGGTAGGTGAGGCCTATCAAGCAAAGTAGCATTGTATAAGGTTTTGGTGAAGCTGGCAGCCACTCAGCATGGTGTCCTTGGCTCATGCGGGGACACATTGGGGATCCAGGGAGAAATCCAGAACTATATCCATTCGTAGTCCATGGTGTACAGTGAGATTATCGAAGACAGAGCAGAGCAGCACTATATCTCCACCCATCTTGTCCAAACAGCGAAATCGACTTTTGACAACTCTGAAGGTGCGTTCAATGACACAGTGGTTAGCACATAAGGCCTCATTGTACCTCATCTCTGCTGGCTTGTTGGGAATGGCAACGGGGGTGAGAAGCCAGGTCCTGCAACCATACCCAGAATCTCCTGTGGTAACAACAGATTTAAGCCATCAATCATATCACTGTCACTTGCAGATCTGGCTTGCAAACCACAGCATCCTATAAGACTGTATAAGGTAGCCTGTACCTTTCCCTGAGCCTTAAAGGCCAATTTGTCTAGCCTAAGTGTATGTCATATTGTCTTGGGTCAGAATATGTGCAAGATAGTAGTAGCCAAAAGAAGCTCAGCTCTTCTGGACTACTAAATCGTATCTGGGTATTTCAACAATTGCATGCCAGGCCTTGCAACTGTTAGCAGTCTGCAAACCTTGAAGCAATACAAAAGAGCTGCCATACCTGTGTTAGCTGAAAAAATGGACCTCCTGGTGTGATTGTGAATGTCCCTGCCTGCTCTGCAGTATCCATAGAATTTGTGAGTCCCAACACAGGAAATATGCCAGGCCACTAAGATGCATAGGACTCTGCTTCTGGTTCATCTCTGTGAGGGTCAAGACAAACTGTGGACGACAATCTGGAAGATGCATCACTAACCAGCCACACATGATTGTGTGGTACCAGCAGGGAGGACACTTCAAGCTTGTCATTAACCAGTGAGATTTAAATAGCTCCCTTGGGAGGACCATTTTAAAAAAGTGAAAGTGTTGAAAGTGTATAGTGCCTGCTCACACAACAAGCTTTAGAGCAGGTGCATTGTTTGCCCTCACAAGATTAGTGACCTCTGCAGCATGGGGAGAAAAAGCCAGGCCCTGGGGCAATGGCCTGCAGACATAACCATACAAGCCACTTGTCATGGCAGCAATGCTATTACCGCCCCCCAGCCACCCTCCATGTCCGTGCCATTTGCCATAAACAGAACCAGAGATGGAATATAGAAAGAAACATCTCTCTTACCTATGAGCCAACCATCACCATACAGGCTGTCCTCAAAATGTTCACACAGACCCAATTGCCTAAGTATGAAGGAATCGTGCACAGATCCTGGGTACCTGGCCATCATGTCGAGGATGCACATTCGAGCATCACAGATCACTTGCATGTTGATAGAGTGGGAGTGGAAGAGCTTTCTGTTGCGGTACATCTCCTCCTTGTCACAGGGTGGAATGATAGCCATGTGAGTGCAGTCAATAGCTCCCAGAATATTGGGAAAGTTTGCAAAGGCATAAAAGCCTCTCTTCATGTCCATCAAGTCCTGCCTGTCCTGAGGAAATGCTATGTAGTGATTAATGCGGTCAGAGACAGCTGATATGACCTGGTCCAGAAAGCAGGAAAAAGTGGTTTGGGACATTCCCCCCATGTCCCCTACTGTTGTTTGGAAAGAGCCAGTTGCCATGAAATGCAGGGTGGCCAACAGTTTGGTGAGGCCAGGCACAGTGACAGGATCCAAATCCCCTTGGATTTCTTCATATAATTCCAGGATAGCTTAAGAGCTGAGGTGATACCTGCAAACCACATAATCCTCTGGCATGCCCAGCCATGGCAGAAGAGATACACTCCCTGTATCTCTTCTGCCATGGCTGTCTGTGTGCCAGGCGCTGCCCTAGGCTCTGACCCTGCGGGGCCCGTGCTCAGCCTCCAGTGCAGTGATTTCCCGAGGAGGGCTTGGAACTGCCCTTGCCTGTTCTTGAGGTTGCTGCTGTTCCGCTTGTTATGGTCTGCGGGGAGCCTCCCGAAGCATCCAGTATCCCCCAACAATTAAACTTGCCACAAACATTATGGCTTTAGGAAACCAGACCACATAAGAACAGGTGCTTTTATTGGGGCAGGAAGGCCCGGTAGGTGTGTCTGTTATAATTTCTCTTTTTATTGCGCGCAATAATCGCTGTGATAATACCCACGATCCGCAATATCGGCTGTGGGAGCTCGATAAATAGTTTTTTCACAGTGCTCCAAAAAAAAAAACGGTTTAGTTATTTCCGGTGTTAAATCCCGCAATAGTGTGCATTACTCTATCGCACTTGCGCTAGCAGAACCTCATTTGCATTTACTCCGCCCAAACTCCTCCCACTTGAATACTCAATTTTTAATCTGCATAAGCATTTTGCATTCGTTATTTATCGCACGATAAGGCTCTAACGCGAAATGATAAATGACCCAGTTGAGTAGTTACAGTTCACCGAGGTGTTTCTCCCCCACCCCGAAATACTTTTGGCACGAATTGGCATGGATTTTTTTAATTAAATATCATTATTAAATGAAACAACTCCCATCAGTCAAACTGTAAATGTTGACATCAAATTTTGAAATTAAATATTTTAGTACAATTGCATGTACCCTGTTTAGAGGCTGAGCAGACAAAAGTTATCTTTTAAAAATAAGATCACCACTTGTTCCTTTAAAGATAAGGAATGTGACACCCAGAAGCATTTTAATTTTTTTTTTTTAATTTAAATGCTGACGCTCTTGCTGGCTCACTGCAGGCAAAATTTGTTTGCAACTTTGCAATCTGTTCTTGGGAGAAAAAATGTATGCAGTGCTACAGAGTCAGTCCTGTGATGGCAGAAAATCAATATTGCTGTGAAACCACTTTTTTGGGAGTGGTGATTCCCTTCAGGGCACACATCTAATTTATACTCTTTGGAGCTGCACCAGCTTGCACTCCTCCTGGTCCTGAGCTCGCTATCCCATGGGTGGATTTCTTTTTTGGGGGGAGACTCTCATCTATGGCCCAGACGGTGGTTTGTGATCCTATGTGTGTAATGGTGGTTGTATTAACTCCTGGAAGGAGCTGCTGTAAAAATAGGCAGGAGCAGGCACCGGGAGTTAAATAATAATGTTACTGATTGGTTAAAGTCAAATTAAAATCCATCTATGAATTAATGTGCAGTTACAGATGTTTCCTTGTACAGTTAGGGTGTTTCATTTTGGGTAGGTATCCTTTTCTTCAGCAAACTGGTTTAGCTTCCCATGGAAAAATGTCAGGGGTCCCCTTTTAACATAGCAAAAACCATCTTACCTTGTCTCCAGATTCTCATCAATCACCCAGCCCTATATCCTGATCCCTTGGGTGGAGATCCAGATGGGATCTCCGAGATCTTACCAATCCTTTCAAATGTTCTGAAAAAGGCAACACCTCGGGTTAAAAAGGCTGTGGTGCAGAAGTCTGCTATCCCAGCCTGGCTCCCAGTGAGGAGGGGTGACGCAAAAAACCTCCTCACAAAACAAAAGATAAAATACTTTCCTAATCAAAATCTTCCCAGACTGGCATTCTACTATCACAGGTGCTTGCCACATACATGGGGAGAGTGGGCTCACTGGTCTTCAGCTCCTGTCCTCTGAGTCCAGCCAGCAAGGATGACCTTTCCCAAAAGGGCAGAGTTTAAACACAGTCCCTTCCAAGAATAGGATTCTTCTAGCCTCCAGTCATCTCACACAGACAAGCCTGTCACAGGTGCTTGCCTCATTCAGGGAGTGAATGGGCCCACTGGTCTTCAGTTCTGGAGTACAAGATCCAAACGGATTCAGGTCAAAAAAACCTTTACTGCAATTAAATACCTAAGGATTCTCTGGCAAGTTGTGCACAGAGGAAAACTCCCTTCAAAAAGAGGAAACCTGATGAGGCGGGGGGCGGGGGGGGGGGCTCACCAAGGAGAGAAAAAAATCTACATCTTAACTGCTTGGTGTCTGTACTAAACTGAAACTAGCCACACCTAAATCTACAAAATGGCTGGGTTATAAAACAAAGAGGAACCAATCCTGGCTCTCCTAGGTGGAAGGAGGATAAGGCGGGATAGATAGCTCAAAAGGTGTTAAATCTACTGGAATGGAACTAAGGGCTTTTAGTGGCGGGGTGGAGGGGCCCTGCCACAGCTGTGAAAAGGATTATTCAACTTGCATCACCCACCCACCACTGGCGTATCCATGATCCATTAGCAGAAGTGCAAAATCAATGCTAGCACTATTCTTCATGACTGTTATGATTCTGCTTGTCATGCAGCCTCCCAACCACCAGAGGTCTTCCGGGAGCTGCACCTACCCTCTTTCCAGCTTCATTCTCAGTGACCTCATGATTCAGCAGTTCCCTACCTATTTAGCCCTACCTCAGTCTATACTGTCTGCCTTGTCATCAAATCTGCTCGGCTCCTTGCTTGGCCCCTCATCTCTGTATACATTGTGAGTCTCTGCAGCCTTTTGCCTTGTGTCTTTTCAAAGCCTTCTCCTTTTGTAGCCTTCTGCCTTGTGGCTTTCCAAAGCCTTCTTGTCTTATATTCCTTGTGGCTCTCTGTAGCCTTCTGCCTTGTGGTTTTCCAAAGCCTTCTTGTCTTGTATTCCTTGTGGCTCTCTGTAGCCTTCTGCCTTGTGGCTTCCTAAGCCTTCCTGTCTCAAGCCTTGCTCCCCGGCTCCCTGAGCCTCCTGTCTCAAGCCTTGTTCCCTGGTTCCCAAGGCTTCCTGTCGCAAGCTTGCCAGTATTAGTAACTCTTGTCTTGTTCCAGTGTTCTATCCAAGACTTTGGTTCCTGCCTGATCTCCAGACCCACCAGACATCAGCCTTCAGCCCTGAGCCTGCATCACAAGTCTCCTCTGGTTCTGTCTCCAGTCTCGTCTGTCATAAGTCTACAGCTCTGCAGCCCACCTCATCAGTCCTGCCTGATTTCTGTCTCCACTCCGGATTCCAGTCCAACTCTAGTCTTAGGTCTCCTCCCTTGTTCAAGTCCTGCTGGCCACCAGAACCCAAGGGCTCAACCTGTGAGGAAGGTGGCTGGTATAGGCTGAAGATCCCCTAGTCAAGTCTGCCCCTGGAGTCTTGGTCTGTTCCCATGGGGGTTTCCCCAGCTGAGCAGGGTCCTCAACCCTAACAATGACAAATTTGCTTAATGATTATTACAAAGAAGCACATGGTTACTTTCTTTCTTATGCTTGCAGCTTATTTTAGATGAGGATCCCAGTGACAAGCCTAACAATTCAAATCATCTTTGTTCTTTATCAGGATAGGAAACTCCAGAAGAAAAGAGAGTTTACACAAACTCAGAAACAAGCATCACTTATTTGTTCCATGTAGCACTTAAGAGAAATTATTACATTCCCATATAGCTTGACTGATAAATATCAGGGATACTAATCAATACTAATAATAGCACTTGTATGGCAAAAGATGAAATTCTAAGGCTGCCAAAGTCATGTAGCTTCCATGTAGACACTATAGGGTTGATTTACCCATTTAGAGGCTGGAGAGGAAAATATGGAAAGTATTTTGTATGCTACCTTGTATTTGAAAAGTATCAAGTCAAAATAGCAGTGAATAGGCCAATAATGTGTGTATAATGATGGATTTTCAGCCAATAATACATTATCTCCCTCATTAAAATATGCATGAGCTTTATTATTCCTGTGTTCACACATGTAAACTCATCTGGAATTGGACAGAGGACGTGCACAGAGCATGTTCAAGGACTGATATCACAAAAGATGGGCAAAATGCCAAAAATGTTTATTAGTCATAAAACTGTTTCATTTAATATTCTCTCAAACACTTATGCAGCCCAGCTCCATAGAATATAAAGGGAAAAAAGGCAGCAGCAAGATACATATAAAAAATGGCTTGTTGAAATCCATAAAATAACAGCTATGGCTTAGTATAGGAGAAAGTTAGTTTAACAGGTTCAGTAAAACAGTAGCATTTGTTTTTCCTTGTTGTGTTTCTGCTAGTCTCCTAAAGAGGGCACAGTGTGAAATGTTTATCAGTATTGTGTCATGCCTGCTAACACCGATGCACTAAACATTTTCTCCCATTTCAAGATGAATTTTAAAAGCCAGACGCGTTCCAAAACTGGGAGTTAAGCGCACAAGTCAGGCCGGAGTCTGCCATGTGGACTTAAAAAGGTGCCCGCATACGTGCGCTATCTCCTGCTACACGCACAAAAACATTTTCACATAAAAGGGATGGGATGTGGGCAAGGTATGGGCAAGGCATGGGCATTCCTGGATTTCGCATTGAAAACAGCATGCAAATACTTCGTGCATAAGCACGTGCCGGGGTCCCGTGCTGTGTAACTTTATTTCTTCCATGGATGACAGGTAAATCATGAAATTTAAAAAATTATATAATAATCAGCAGGGTTTCAGGATCGTGGCTAACAGGGGAGAAGGGAGGATATTTAACTAGGGGGGTTAGGAAGTCCTATCCTTTACCTGGGCAAACTGGGAATGATTTGGGAAAGTGGTAATTGCGCCGACATGCCTGTCTATTGAAATCCCCCCACTTATTTGGTAAACGCAGCATTTGTGCACATAGGCACATTCCCACTTAAAATTGTGTGCACATGAGTATGCGTTCAGCCTATTTTATAAATTGCGCACATATACGCCGATGTTATAAATTGGCTGTGTCCCTTGCCATGAGCCGGCAAACACGCGCACATGTGCAACCGCCTACCTGTTTAAACATTTATCGGGAATACCTATATTTTTTATAATCCTGAACAGCTAAGGGAGTTCTTAAACACAAGGGTACATATCCTCACAAGTTAAATCAGACCAGGTATCACGCATAAAGGGAATGATATGGTTTTCATGTCAGCTTAACATAAGCTTTATATTTCAATTTGTTTAAGACTCCTCATTATTTCTGATTCTCTCCCCAAGTAAATTCCTGGAAATAGAATAAGTATATTTTATTTCATGATTTTGTGAATTATGTTAAAATAACACATTTTTTATATGTAATCTCTTAAGTTTCAAAGCAAAGTAATCTTTTCTTGTTTGTGTAAAATGATGATAAATAAAAAAAATTTCCCGTATAAGGGGATCATTTATCAAAGTGCTATATGGCGTTTTCGCATGCATTAAGGTTTTTTGTATTGAAAAAAAACACCTTTAATGCGACCAGCCTAGCTATTAGGGACCTTTGATAACCACTGGGGGAAGGAGAGAGAGAGAGAGAGAGAGAGAGAGAGAGAGAGAGAGAGAGAGAGAGAGAGAGAGAGAGAGAGAGAGAGAGAGAGAGAGAGACTAACTGTAATGTGCTCACACTAGATAGGTATTTATATCTCTATGGGAGGCCCATCTAGTAACTCGAGGTGAGGTTGAGGCATTAGTGTAGGGGTTAGGGGCCACTTTGACATTCAAAGTGAGACGTACGAACAGAACAGTGCTCTCTTGTGAAGCTTTGATGACCTTTGGAGTGAGGAAACTCACTCAAATATGAGATTTGTGCAATGTTCCCCCAGTGGTTATAGAAGGGCCCTAATAGCTAGATGTTACCCAGGTAGAGAGTCCATCAAGATCCTTTGAACAAGAGGATGTTCCTGATGTTCCCAGACATATCATAGATCCTGCCTGCGTATCCCTTGCCGTGATCACTACAGTTCCAGTTGGGAAAACCGTCGTTCCACGTAGAATACGTGAACGAGTTCTGAAATGGGCCCATGATTCCAAGTTGGCAGGGCACCCGGGTTGTACCAGGACCCTAGAGATGTTGCAGAGATATTACTGGCGGCCCAGCATGGTGCAAGATTCTCGTAACTATGTAGATTTATGTCTCGTCTGCACCCAACAGAAGCCACCTACCAGCCTTAGGGCCTCGTCTGCACCCAACAGAAGCCACCTACCAGCCTTAGGGCCTCGTCTGCACCCAACAGAAGCCACCTACCAGCCTTAGGGCCTACTCCAACCGCTTCCAGCACTTACCGAACCATGGTCCAGCATCTCAATGGACTTCATCACAGACCTGCCTCCGTGCCAGAACAATACCGTAATTTGGGTCATCATTCTGGGGCCGATGGGAGGCCCTGCCGGGCCTCCCATCGGCCCCAGAATTAGCCAAGTTGTTCCTGAAATACATTTTCCGTCTCCATGGACTCCCAAAGGAAATCATATCTGACCAAGGACCACAGTTTTCCGCCAGGTATTGGAGCTCTCTATGCAAAAATTTTAACATTGCCTTGAATTTCACATCGGCCTATCACCCACAGGCCAATGGTCAAGCTGAAAGGACCAACCGGACCTTGAAAACATTCCTTCATTCCTACGTGAATGACCAGCAGGACAACTGGTCTGATTTGTTACCCTGGGCTGAGCCGTCGCATAATACCCACGTCGCTGCTGCCACCAATGTATCTCCATTCTCTGTGGTATTCGGACGACAGCCTCAGTTGCCACTTCCAGTTCCTCTGACTGTTCCTTCTCCAGCCGCACAATTCATGGCCCACACCATTCGCCAGGTATGGAATCAAGTCAAAGAACACATTAACCAGGCCGCTGAGCACTCCAAAAGCACTTCTGATGCCCATAGACATCCCGCTCCACTCTTCCGTTCTGGTCAGAAGGTGTGGTTAAGCACCCGACATATAAGGTTGAGACTCCCTTCTCATCGCCTGGCTCCCAAGTACATCAGCCCATTCCCAGTGCTTCGAAGAGTGGGAGCAGTGTCTTATCAACTTCAGCTACCTCGTGCCAACACATTCCACGTTTCCCTTTTAAAGCCTTTGGTCCTCTCCTGGCCATCTCATAGAGATCCTTCACCTCTGCGGATCTCTACCGAACCAGATTCGTCACTCCAGATAAGAGAGGTCCTCAACGTCCATCGGTGTCGAGACAGATGGGAATACCTCTTAGCCTGGGAGGGTTATGGGGCCTAGGAGAATTCATGGGAACCATCCCACAACATTCTTGATAAAGAGCTCCTCAGGACTTTCCACAGGACCTATCCTGAAAAGCCACGGCCGCATAGAGGGAGGCCTAGGCGGGGGATACTGCTGTGCGCCCCGTCCGCACCCAGGCCACGCATGGGCCTGCTCACTTCGCTAGCTCCTCTGCAGGTCACGGGTCGGCCTCCCCAGCAGCAGCCGCAAGCTCCTCCAGGCCTCGGCCTCCCGTGGCGGCGGTCGCCGAGCCTTCCACTGAGCACCAGGCCTCACACCGGAGTTCGGCGTCCACAGTGGCATTGGCTACGCCCCTATGCATGCACGCAGACCACCCCGCCTCTTGTAGGGACGGGGCAGGCCCTAGCTCTGCCGCACGCCCTGATTAAACGTACGATATAAGGAAGTCCCTGCCTGCACTTCCTTGCCTTAGCAATCTGGTCGGCACTGTAAGTGTACTAGTTTGCCTCTGCATTCACAGTGTTGTTCCAGTCTTGTTCCAGCATCCTACTGTTCCAGCCTTGTCCAGTGTCCTTCTGTTCCAGTGTCCTTCTGTTCCAGTGTCTGTCCATCCTGTCTCGCCAGGAAGTACCCTTGGACCGTCTCTCTGGTACTGACCTCGGCCTGCTCCTTGACCATTCTGTTTGCTGCCTGGATCCTGAACTCTGCCTGCCTTGTGACCTCGTCTGACGTCTGGAACCTGACCCCTGCTTCGTTGACTACTTCTCGAACTGATCCTCGGATTCTGACCCTGGCTGCCATTGACCACGTCTCCTGATTTTGGCTTTGTCCCTTGCCTTATCATCGCCTAGGCTGTACTGGCCTTTCTTGCGTCTCCAGACCTACAGCCTAGTGACTGACGGTGCTCCCTTGTTGCTCGTGGGCACGCCTCTCTACTACCCCTCTGGAAGACCCTGCTAGGCCCACCTAAGTCCAAGCGGCCCAGGTCCCTACAGGCTCCACCTGGGGGGACCATGGGCTTCCAGTAGTGAAGCTCATCCTTGCCTCTGTCTCCTACTGTGCTCCACCCCCTGGGAGCAGGTGCTTCCTGGTCCCTACCAGGGAGCCATTCTCCACTGCTCCAGGACAAGGGTCCACCTCCAAGTGCAACAGTTAAAGGATGATAGCTTAACCCTTCTAGGTTTAGCCTCCAAGGGGAGAGAACCTTGTGTAAAATATCTGTGTGATAAAGAATCCCTAAAAGCTTACTAGAAATCTGCTGCCTGCTCTCCTCATATTTTTTTTCTTTTGTGAAAAAGAAGAAGATTCCTATCAGCTATGTTAGTTGATGTAAGGGTGCTGCCTGGCACTGCAAAAACAAGGGGAGAAAAGAACAAGTACATAACTGGTACCAACAGTAAGGAAGGAGAAAATATTCAAGTAACCTGGAGTCATGGAATAAAGGTACAACAGGTGACCTATTAGTAGAGGGTCATCAAAGGAGCTCAGGTTAGTCCAAAATACTGAGTTGAGAAATACCCAAGATGTGAGAAGGTAGAAAAAATGGAGAATAAAATAGAGAATATCATAATGCCTCTGTATCACTCCATGGTGTGACCTTATCTTGTGAATTTTGTGCAGTTCTGGTCACATATCTCAAAAAAGATACAGCAGTATTGAAAAGGGTAATCAAAATGATAAAGGGCATGAAACAATACCCTTATGAGAAAAGGCTAGAGGTTAGGGCTATTCAGCTTGGATGAGAGATGGCTGAGTGGGGATATGATAGAAGTCTATAAAATAATAAGTGGAGTGGAACGAGAAAACATGAATCGATTGTTTACTCTTTCAAAAAGTACAGACTAGAGGAGACACCATGAAGTTACTAAGTTGTATATTTAAAACTAATAAGAGAATATATTTTTACTCAATGCATAATTAAGCTTTGGAATTTGTTGCCAGAGGATGTGATGAAAGCTGTTAGTATAGCTGCATTGGACAAGTTCCTAGAGGAAAAGTTAATAAGCTTTTATTAAGGTGGAGTTGCAGAAATCCTGCTTATTCCTGGGATAAGCATTATGGACTCTATCTACCCTTTAGGATCCTGTCAGGGACTTGTGTCCTAGATTGCCCACTGTTGGAAACAGGACACTGAGCTTCATGGACCTTTAGTCTGATCCAGTATGGCAAATCTTATGTCTTATGCTTCTTGATAATAGGGGTCAGTCTAACTTAGCAAGAGTATTTATGGATTGTTGTACGGAACGAATAGGGATTGATGAAGTTTGTCTACCTTACTGATATGAAGGTAAAGGAAGATGGCGAATTATACTAGTACAGTGCAATGAGTGGGGACAGGCCCCATGGCTTATGCATCCCTAATCTGGGGAGCTTCTGCAAGGCTTGTATTGTTTTGTCCTTTGTATGTTTTGTTAATAGTCAGTACTATAAGAAGGTACTCTCTTCCTGAGATTGAAAGCAATTTTGATTCTCTTCTCTGTGTAACTGAGCTGTTTTCTGCCTGTAAGTAATTAACCCTTCCTGTCAGGGACATTGAGAAAGCTGAGTCTTACATATTCCATTGCATAGACCAGCTTGCACAATTTTATTTTGGGTGCTCAACTTTTATTCGAACTAGCTAGGCTGTAAATTTTGGTGATTTATTTGTCTGCCTGCAGTTTTTCCATGCCACCATGCAGTTTCCATGGCCAGAGCTTTGGTTGTGTAGCTGGTGTCCCAAATCACCAGGAGCTGCTTTTTTCTAATTATTGCATCCCTTATGTGTAAGCATATTTTTACCACTGCTCCTTCCGCCAAAAATATGACAAGCAGAACAGACTGTACTCTAACCAGGTACAAAGTTAATAACAAGCTGGCTTGAGTATTTTGTTGAGGGGAAAACTTTGCAGTAAAGGTTGTGTTGGAGTTTCTTCATTAGACTGAGAAAAGTCACTTGGGACTGGTAAATTTAAGTTGACACTGTCACTGC